>NW_003852396.1:72686778-72693168 GCF_000181295.1 Otolemur garnettii | reverse complement strand
TGCCTCAGCCTCCCAAGTAGCTGGGACTACAGGCGCCCACCACAACGCCTGGCCATTTTTTGGTTGCAGCCATCATTGTTGTTTGGCAGGCCCGGGCTGGGGATTCGAACCCCACCACCTTAGGTGTATGTGGCTGGCGCCTTAGCTGCTTGAGCCACAGGCCCCGAGAGCCCTGGCTAAGTTTTTAAAATTGTTTTTTTTTTTTGGTAGGAGGTGGTTCTTGCTATGTTGTCCATACTGATCTTGAACTGGCCTCAATCGATCCTCCCACCTTGGCTACTGTAAATGCTGGGATTATAGATGAAAGCCACTGTGCCCAGCTCCTCATTCCTTTTTATTGATTGATTGAGACAGAGTCTCATTTTGTCACTCTCTGTAGAGTGCTATGTTGTCATAGCTCACAGTAGCCTCAAACTCTTGGGCTCAAGCAGTCCTCTTACCTCAGCCTCCCAAGTAACTGGGACTACAGGCACTCACCACAGCACCGGGATATTTTTAGAGGTGGAGTCTTGCTCTGGATCAGGCTGGTCTCAGGCCTGTGAGCTCAGGCAATCCAACTTCCTCCTGCTGGGATTACAGGCATGAGCCATCCCACCCGGACCCCTTCATTGTTGAACTCCTGAGCTCAGTGGTTGTGCTCCTCTGTTTCTTGAGGTCAGGGATACCTCCTTTAGTTTGTTATCTTGTCTTCTCTTAGAGTTCTACAGATTTCTGAATTGATTAGAATTTATGCTCTTCTTTGGCTCAGTGCACGTAGCTCAGTGGTTACAATGCCAGCCACGTACAGCAGAGCTGGTGGATTTGAGACTGGCCCGGGATTGCTAAACAACGATGACAACTGCAACAACAACAGCAACAACCACTGGACATTGTGGTGGGTGCCTGTAGTCCCAGCTACTCAGGAGGCTGAGGCAAGAGAATCACCTAAGCCTAAGAGTTTGAGGTTGCTGTAAGCTGGGATGCCACAGCACTTTACCAAGGGTGACATAGTGAGACTGTGTCTCAAAAAAAAAAAAAAAGGAATTCATTCTGTTCATATATGTTGCTAATCCCTGATGGATGTCCAACTGACATATTTAAACCTCTTGAAAATTCAGGGTCATGGTTTGGCGCCTGGGTTTGAACCCGGCCTGGGCCAGCTAAACAGCAATGACAACTGCAACAAAAAAATAGCTGGCATTGTGGCAGGTGCCCATAGTCCCAGCTGCTTGGAGGTTAAGGCAAGAGAATCGCTTCAGCCCAAGAGTTTGAGGTTGTGGCACTCTACCAAGGGTGACATAGTGAGACTCTGTCTAAAAAAAAAAAAAAAAAAGGTACTCAGGAGGCTGAGGCAAGAGAATTGCCTAAATTCAGGAGTTGGAGGTTGTTGTCAGCTATGGGATGCCACAGCACTCTACCAAGGGCAATAAAGTGAAACTCTGTCTCTACAAAAGAAGAAAATGAAAATTCACGGTCTGGTGTAGTTGCTCACACCTGTAATCCTGGCACTTTGGGAGACTAGGAGTTTGAACCCAGCCTGAGCAACATAGAGATACCCCGTCTCTACAAAAAATACACAAAAATTAGGTAGGCATGGTGGCGTCTACCTGTAGTCCCAACACTCCAGAGGCTGAGGCAGAAGGATCTTTTGAGCCCATCCAGGAGGTTTCAATGAACTATGATAATGCCACTGCACTGTAGTTAGGCAGCAGACCCAGACCCTGTATCAAAACAAAAGCAAAAAGAAACTTCAAGCCTGTCAGCATGCATAAACTAGTGTATACGGTTGCCCAAATCATAATTTATAGCACCATTTCTCATTTCTAATGTAGAGCCACACATGGTAGTGTGTGCATGTGTTTGTAACTTCTTGGGTGGCTATGGTGGGAGGATTGCTTGAGACACGGAGTTTAAGACCTGTCTGGACAACATAGCTAGACCCTGTCTTTTTTTATTTTTATTTTTATTTTTACATATACATGTGTTTATTAGGTTTCCACTTTTTGCCCTCATAGAATTAAAAAGGCTTTACCAACAATAACAATGTTTAAGATAAGGACTAGAAACAAATGTCTCGTAAAGAATGAAGATAAAGGCTCGGTGCCTGTGGCTCAGGCGGCTAAGGCGCCAGCCACATGCACCTAGAGTGGCGGGTTCGAATCCCCAGCCCGGGCCTGCCAAACAACGACAGCCTGCCAAACAACAATGACAGGTTATAGAGTCATCAGTTAACTTATTTTTTTTCAAAGTCTCAAAAAATAGACAACTAATATTTATAAATAAAAATAAAAGATAATTTCAAAAAACATCGTGCCCAATCTTATAGACAATAGAAAAAGAGGAAATACTTCAAAATCATTCTGCTTAATCTGGATACACCTGATAGGAAAATTAGAAAAAATAGGGCGGCGCCTGTGGCTCAGTGAGAAGGGCGCTAGCCCCATATACCCAGGGTGGCAGGTTCAAACCCAGCCCTGGCCAAACTGCAACAACAACAAAAAAATAGCTGGGCATTGTGGCTAGTGCCTGTAGTCCCAGCTGCTCCGAGGCTGAGGCAAGAGAATTGTCTAAGCCCAGGAGTTGGAGGTTGTTGTGAGCAGTGTGACGCCACAGCACTCTACTGAGGGCGAAAAAGTAAGACTGTCTCTGCAAAAAAAAAAAAAAAGGAAATTAGAAAAAATATATTGGCTCAGCACCTGTGGCTCAAGTGGCTGAGGCGCCAGCCACATACACCCAAGGTGGTAGGTTCGAATCCAGCCTGGGCCCACCAAACAACAATGACAGCTGCAACAAAAAAATAGCCGGGTGTTGTGGTGGGCACCTGTGGTCCCAGCTACTTGGGAGGCAGAGGCAGGAGACTCTGTTGAGCCCAGGAGTTGGAGGTTGCTATGAGCTGTGATGCCACTGCACTCTACCCAGGGGGACAGCTTGAGGCTCTGTCTCAAAAATATATATATATATATTATTATAAAGTGGAAATTACAAACATAATTCACTTTTAAATGAGAATGCAGTATCATGTATCCTAAACATATTAACAAGTTGAAGTAAAAATTAAGTGATTGAAGTGATGTACTTCAGTCAAAATCTAATCCAGTTTATGTGAGAATTAGTCACTATTTTTTTTTGTCCTTACTCTCCCCCATTCCCTTTCTGTCTGCTCACCCCTTCCCCCAGGTCCCATGTCATTGTCACTAATTGTCCTCAAATCAAAGTTGAATACATAAGATTCATACTTTTCCATTCCTGGTAATGCTTCACTGAGGATAATGTGTCCTACCTTCATCTAGGTTAGTACAAATGCTGCAAAATCTCCTTTTTTTTTTTTTTTTTTTTTTTGAGACAGAGCCTCTAAGCTATTTTGCCCTGGGTGAAGTGCTGTGGCATCACAACTCACGGCAACCTCCAACTCATGGGCTCACACGAGTCTCCTGCCTTCTGCCTCCCAAGTAGCTGGAACTACAGGTGCCCGCCACAATGCCCAGCTATTTTTTGGTTGCAGCTGTCAGTGTTTGGTGGGCCTGGGCTAGATTTGAACCTGCCAGCTTAGGTGTATGTGGCTGGCGCCTTAGCCGCTTGAGCCACAGGCGACAAGCTAAAATCTCCATTTCAGCTGGGACTAGAGCTGAATAATATTCCGTGGTATACATATACCAGCGCTTGCCAATCCATTTGTAGACCCTGTCTTTAATTAATTAATTAAGGTGTTTTTTTTTTTGGGGGGGGGGAACAGATCCTTACTCTTTCACCCTGGGTAGAGTGCCATGAAGTCATAGCTCATAGCAATTTCAGACTCTTGGGTTCAAGTAATCCTCTTGCCTCTGCCTCCTCAGTAGCTGGGACTACAGACGTCCATCTGCCACAATGCCCAGCTCATTTTGTGATTTTTTAGTAGAGACGGAATCTCTTTTGCTTAGGCCAGTTTTGAACTTCTCAGCTCATGCAGTCTACCCACCTCAGCCCCCCAAAGTGCTAGAATTATAGGTGTGACCACCACACCTGGCTGAGATCTTGTCTTTAAAAAAAATTCTTTTTAAATAGCCAGCACCTAGCTGTAGCTTTTTTTCTTAGGATTTTATTTACCTTCTTGGAGGCTTTCTATTTTCTTTTTTTTTTTTTGAGACAAGAGTCTCAGTCTGTCACCTGGGCTAGTGTGGCATCAGTGTAGCTCACAGCAACCTCAAACTCATATGTTCAAGCAATCCTCCTGCCTCACCCTCCTAAGTAGCTGGGATTACAGGTCCCCGCCACAATGCCCAGCTAATATTTGTCTATTTTTACTAGAGATATGTCTGGCTGTTGCTCAGGCTGCTCTTGAACTCTGGAGCTCAAGCAATCCACCTGCCTTGGCCTTCCAGAGTGCTGGGATTATGGGCATGAACCACCTTGACAGGTCATAAGGCAGTTCTTTTCTTTCTCTTTTTTTTTTATTGAGACAGAGTCTCAAGCTGTCACCTTGGGTAGAGTGCTATGGCATGATGGCTTACAGCAACCTCCAACTCTTGGGCTCAAGTAATCCTCTGGCCTCAGGTTTTTTTTTTTTTTCTTTCCAGTTTCCGGCCGGGGCTGGGTTTGAACCCACCACCTCTGGCATATGGGGCCTGCACCCTACCCTTTTGAGCCACAGGTGCCGCCCCAGATTTTGTATTTTTAGTAGAGACGGGGTCTTGCTTTTGCTCAGTCTGTCTTGAACTCAATGACCTCAAGCAGTCCATCCGTCTCAGCCTCACAGAGTGCTGGGATTACAGTGTGAGCCACTGCGCCCAGTCATTTTCTTCTCTTCTCTTCTTCTTTCTTTTCTCTTTTCTTTTCCTTTTCCTCCCTCCCCTCCCATCCCCTCCCCTCCCCTCCCTATTGCCCTGGGTAGAGTGCTGTGGCTCCACAGCTCACAGCAACCTCCAACTCCTGGGCTTAAGTGATTCTCTTGCCTCAGCCTCCCAAGTAACTGGAACTACAGGTGCCTGCCACAGCGCTCAGCTATTTTTTGGTTGTAGTTGTCATTGTTGTTTGGTAGGCCTGGGCTGGATTTGAACCTACCAGCTCTGATGTGTATGGCTGGTGCCTTAGCATCTTGAGCTACAGGCACCACCCAGTTATTTCTTTTCTTTTTTTTTGAGACAGAGCCTCAAGCTGTCCCCCTGGGTGGAGTGCTATGACATCACAGCTCACAGCAACCTCCAACTCCTGGACTCAAACGAGTCTCCTGCCTCAGCCTACCAAGTAGCTGGGACCACAGGCACCCACTACAATGCTCGTTTGGTTGCAGCCGTCATTGTTGTTTTGGCAGGCCTGGGCTGGATTCGAACCCGTCCCCTTAGGTGTATGTGGCTGGCGCCTTAGCCATTTGAGCCACAGGCGCCGAGCCCAGTTATTTCTTTTCTGAGGCATCATCTCACTCTGTTACCCTGGGTAGAATGCCATGACAAACTCTTGGGTTTTAGTAATTCTCTGCCTCAGCCTCTCCATTAGCTGGAACTATGGGCATGGGCCACAATGCCTAGCTAGTCTAGTTTTTCTAAAACTCTACTTCCCTCTTACTCAGGCTGCTTTTCATCTCCTGAGTTCAGGCAATCCACTTCCTCTTGGCCTCCCAGAGTGCTAGGATTTACAGGTGTGAACTACCATGCCAGGCCAGAAGACAGGTTTTTTGATGAACTATTTGTAATTATAATTTTGTCCTTGGCGTAAAATTGGCTGTTATAATTTTTTTAAATATTTAAAACATTTTATTTATTTATTTATAGAATTTTACTTGTCATGCTCTGTAGAGTGCGGAACATCACAGCTCACAGTAACCTTAGCCTCTTGGGCTCAAGCAATTCTTTTGCCTCAAACTGGGCTGGGACTATTGGCATCCGCCACAACAGCTGGCCATTTTTAGGGACAGGGGTCTTGTTCTAGCTCAGGCTGGTCTTGGAACTCCTGACTTTAGGTGATCCACCTGCTTCAGCCCCCCCAGAGTGTTGGAATTACTGGTGTGACCCACCATGCCTGGGCCTTTTTTTTTTTTTTTAAGAGACTGTCTCAATCTCTCACTATGCTGGAGTACATTAGTGTGATCATAGCTCACTACATCTCTGAACTCCTAGGCACAGGTGATCCTGCTGCCTCAGCCTTCCAGATAGTTGGGACTACAGGAGTAGGTGGAATTTACGAGTGAGAGCCACTAATTCTGGCTCTCCTGAAAACTATCTGACAGGCTGGAAGGATACATACCAGAATTTTCTCTGGGCAGTAGTATATTGGTGATTTTTTCCCTTCATATTTATTGCTTTTTATTTTTTATTTTTTTATTTTTTTTGAGACAGCCTCAAGCTGTCACCCTGGGTAGAGTGCGGTGGCATCACAGCTCACAGCAACCTCCAACTCCTGGGGTCAAGCGAGTCTCCTGCCTCTGCCTCCCAAGTGGCT
>NW_003852396.1:72684261-72685953 GCF_000181295.1 Otolemur garnettii | reverse complement strand
CGTGGCTGGCGCCTTAGCCAGTTGAGCTATAGGCGCCGAGCCGAACTGTTCACTTTCTTTGTGATCTCTAGCGCTGCTTTTTACAGCTATGACAAAATGGAGTTTAATAATTTTACTTTTCCCTCAAGTTCAGACTTCATTGATGTCAGGGGAAATGTGTTTAGTTTGGGGATTATACAAAATGAAATTTTTTTGGTTCCAGTACCATTTAATTTAATGGTTATACCTTTAATTTTGAAAGGTCAATAGTTCCATTTACATAACATTACTAGTCTTCATCAGGAGAATCATTAAATTAGAAACTGTCACCACTTTCTCATTGTTCTTTTACATTTTTGTTTCTGTGAGGTTGAAGTAAGCTCTTGTAAGAGACTGTGGGAATACATGTGTATTTGGTGATAACGTGGGGTATCACTAATACCCCACCAATGATCTACTTGAGTAGACTCTTTTTTAACCCGATATTATTTGGACATCTGTTAAGTTTTTGCTAGTTTTCTGTTTTGTACAGATAATTTACTGTTGGCTTTTTCCAGTTTCTTTGTGCTTCTAGTTTTTGTGTGTGGGAAATTTTTTTTTTGCTTCAGTCCCCTTTCCCCACACTGTAGTCACATACTTTGAAACACTTTCCTAATTCTGAGTGCTGTCTGAGCAATAGTCTTCTGGGGATGGGGGCGGGGGTGGTGGTGGTAGCTTGAAAATGCATAACTACTTGACATGTATCAACTAAGCTAGTGATTACTGCATGAAGCAGGACTGCTTTGTTGTGGTCAGTTTATGTCTTACCGCAGACTTTAAACCAGGGTATTGCACTGGAAGCTGTTTTTGTGGTAAAAAGAGTTATTCCTTAGGTTCCTATTTCTCAGGATGGCAAGAGGAGAAAGTATCACATTTTGTATTTTAGAATGTTCTTCAGCCCCTTCTGCTCATGGTTCAATTCCTATTTAATCATTTAGTGTACAGTCAACGTTTTCCATGAAGGTTTTCCTGTCATACTGGTACCAAATTATAGGATATAATTTAGTATTTCATTAGTAATATTTTTCTTTTTTTTCAGCAAGATTTTAAGCCTTTGGAGGATGAAAACTGCCTCATTGCTTAATATATTGCATATTCTTTTGGGGGAGGGGTAGTTCAGGGATATAATCCCTATCCTAATCATGCCTGTGATCTCTTTTTTTTTTTGAAACACAGTCTCACTTTGTCACCCTTGGTACAGTGCTGTGGCACATAGCTCGCAGCAACCTCAAACTCTTGGGCTGAAGAGATCCTCTTGCCCTAGCCCCAAGTAGCTGAGACTACAGGCACCTGCCACAGTGACGGGCTAGATTTAGAAACAAGGATCTCACTCTATCACAAGCTGGTCTGGAATTCCTGAGCTCAGGCAGTCGGCTGAGTTCGGCCTCCCAGAGTGCTCAGATTACAGGCATGAGCTACCATGCCCAACCAATCTTACTGTTTTTGTTGGACTAGGAGTAGATACCTGGTTCAAGCTGGATAAATTTGTTTTTCCTAGGAAGTTGATGTTGGCATTGGGAATCACATCTTTAGGGAACTAACAGGTCATCCCAATTCACAAAATTCCCAACATAAAAACTCAGATGCTGGCATGTAGCCAAGTTCAGGCTCATATGTGTGGAGATCACAGGTATAATAATTAGGATAGAGATTATATGCCTGCGGAAGGCCAAT
>NW_003852396.1:72682413-72683999 GCF_000181295.1 Otolemur garnettii | reverse complement strand
GCCACCTTAGGTGTATGTGGCTGGCGCCTTAGCCGCTTGAGCCACAGGCGCCGAGCCCGGAAGGCCAATCTTTAGAGAGGGAGATGGAAACTCATCCAGAAAGAAGAATATAGATAAGAAATGGCACCTCTGGAGAGAAGCCTGGGTGCCTAAAGTCTTTCCAGGTATGGTCCTGTTTGAAGTTCCTTGAGATGGACATCTGCATTCAGGGTTAATGATAGCCCAAGCCTAGTCTCTAACTCCTGAGCTCAGGCAATCCATTGGCCTCAGCCTTCCAAAGTGCTGGAATCAGAGGCATGAGCCACCACACCCAGCTTGCCCAAGAAAACTTTGATTAAAACTTAAGGACAGAGCTCTGCATAGCTAAAATTTACTTGAATTTTAGAATGGTCAGGTCAGGGATCATGGCTCTTTGGAAGATTGCCCTTTTTTACCTCAGTAGCCTCCCCAACCCCAGGCAAAAGACTGCTAGGGTCTTGGCTCCTTCTGCAGTATAAACATTTGCTTACGTTGTAGCTTTTCGTGTATAAAATGCTGCTTTTTGGTGCTTTGCCAGATCAAGATTATGAGGGTTTTTCTTTTTTTTTTTTTAAGTGTGCTTTAGATTATTTATTTATAACTAGTTTTTAGGCATGTAAGACTGATAAAATAAGGCTGCTATTTCAGATACAAAACTTAAAGTGAGCCATCATTTTTGAAAGCATTTTTTGTTTGTGAGGCATATGGATTGGATCTTTTCTTCATTTCTAGTTAAATAACACATTTTAGTTCCCTGATTGTTTCCTCTTTAACAAAATGTTGATAGGCTTGAGTGGAACACAATAATGTGGGTTGAATGACAGTTGAGACTTTTAAACAAAGGGTAATGGTGAGTGGCTGTGTGCCCAGTTGATGGAGTCTGTCTAGTCCTGGCTGAGTTAGTAACTTCATGAATGGTCTGTAATAGGAGCATCACAGTGGTGTTTTTCTCTTTGAAAAATGTTAATGAGGGAGAGGGGAAGCTCTGGGAAAGACAGTTTGGTGCTTCTAATTTGATTTTTCTTCCTGTGATCCTTTGGTTCCTGTTAGGTTGAGAGACTTTATTCCAGAGAAATATAAAAATTTTCTGTATTACTAATGAGCAGGAATTAAAAACAGAGAAGAACTAGCTTTGAGATGTGGAGTTGTGTACAACTAGGAAGGAATAAATTTATAAAATAGAAAAAACTAGAAGACATAATTTGGTATCGGAACCAAATAGTGATTGCAAATGATGTGTATCTAAACAGTATTATGCCTTCATGTAGTACAGGGGTCCTCAAACTTTTTAAACAAGGGGCCAGTTCACTGTCCCTCAGACCGTTGGAGGGCCGACTGCGGGCCTCTGGACGAGTTGGCTGCTAGGCAGGACAGGCCCAGTGGGCCAGATAAATGTCCTAGGGGGGCTGCATGTCGCCTGTGGGCCGTAGTTTGAGGATGCCTGATGTAGTGTATGTATATTAAACTGAATGATATGTATAGAGGACATTTTTTTTTTTTTGAGACGGAGCCTCAAGCTATCCCCCTGGGTAGAGTGCTATGGCATCACGCTCACAGCAACCTCCAAC
>NW_003852396.1:72675995-72680213 GCF_000181295.1 Otolemur garnettii | reverse complement strand
GCGCCTTAGCCCGTTGAGCTATAGGCGCCGAGCCTATTTTTATTTATTTTAAACAGTCTCTCACTATGTCGCCCTTGGTAAAGCGCTGTGGTATCACAGCTCACAGCAACTTCAAACTCTTGGGCTTAAGCAATTCTCTTGTCTCAGTCCCAAGTAGCTGAGACTGTAGGTGCCTGCCACAATGCCCACTAATTTTTGTTGTAGTTGTTATTGTTGTTTAGTAGGCCCAGGCCAGGTTTGAACCTGGGAGCCCCAGCGTATATGGCTGGCGCCATAACCACTGAGCTATGGGCGCCAAGCCTATTGCATACATTTAATTAATAGTATATCTTATTTCCTTAGAGCCATTTTTTTTTCTTTTGGCTTTATGAGCTTGAGATTTCTATTTTACTTTTATAAAATGGCTGTGAATTTGGTTCTCAACACACGCAAGTGGCATTTATAGGTGTATTTAGGGCTTTTCAGTAATTATTAGTTTGAGATAAATGAAATGCTTTTTTTTTTTTTGCAGTTTTTAGCCAGGGCTGGGTTTGAACCCACCACCTCTGGCATATGGGGCTGGCGCCCTACTCCTTTGAGCCACAGGCACCACCCCATGAAATGCTTTTTAAATGTGTACAGGGACACTTCTTGAGCTTTGTTCCAGGTACTTTTCTAGTTCTCCAGTTATTATGGATCAGGCCTAGGATAGCTGAAGTTCTAGACTATTACTATGAAATCAAATGCCCTTTGTGTTTGTGTTTATTTGTCTGGTATAACTTTGATCTCAGCTAAACCAGATCTATAGAAAGATTTCACCTTGTTTCACAAAGCTTACAACTTAAAAAATGTTTTCTTTGAATTCTTCCTGCTCCACTTCTCTGAACAAACCAGATCCACAAATGACTTGTAAATGATGTGTTTTCTTAACAATGCCAGTATCTTCTAACACATCTGGTCTCCAGGGAGCTGAGGGGCAACACAGTTAGCTGGGAGTGCAGTTTGTCTCCCTGAATTATATCACCTTTGTCTATGCACAGTAATTTCAGAGGCAGAACTTAAGAGTTTGAACTTAGACTTCTTTATTCTAATCCATTTAAAAAATTATAATTGTGTATGTCTAATATATTTCTAAGATAATCATATAGGGAAGCTAAAACTTTTTGAAGTTTGAATTTTGATAGGAAAAATACTAAATATAATTTATACAGTATGGTGGTCTAGAAAGAAATAATTATATATATATATATCACTGATGTTTCAGTTGAGTTTGTGTTTCTGTAATTGTTTTTATGAAGAGAAAGGAAAGAGTAAGATTTGGATTAATTTTACCCTATTCTCAAGCTAAGACTTGAATATATTTAACTATTTTGCAAGAGAGATCTACTAAAACGGTTTTTAATATTTCTTCAGAAATGCATACTGAATGGTAATATTGCTTGAAGGCAGCTTCCTGAAGAAAAATTAGATCAGCCTTCTGAATTGCCAGATCCAGAATATCAAAAAATGCTTTGGCCAAAAAAAAAAAAAAAAGCTTTTGGGAGCCACCCCCAGGAATCCTAGTGGGTCCCCATGGTAACAAGCTCCTTGCTTACAACTTGTCACTGTGTAACTGTCACTGGAGTTCAAAGAAAACCTAGCATATCAAGAACTATGTGGCGTTAACTGCTCCTTGATAAAATGCTGTTGTACATTTGCAACAAGCCAGAAATAGAAAAGAAAGTTTAAGGTTTTAATTTATGTGTTCCATTAATTAGAAGCTTTTAAAAGCTGCCTAATTATGGTAAGGTGCAGCAGTAGGAAGGTAGTGGGTGGCATAGGAGGAAGAGGAAGTAAGCCATAGGCTCAGAATGTTAGAAGCTTTAGAGGGTTTTCTTCTCTAAACCTTTCATTTTGCAAATGAGGGAATTGAAATGCCTTAAGTTCATGGGGTGCAGAGCAGGATTCCAGTCTAGGCCTTTTATTTTCTTAGCAGTCTTTCCTGTTGTCTCCACCCACATGTCAGATTTACCTTACCTCTACTTTTCATACTGAAATCTCAGTTTCTGAAGTTAAGGAAGGACCTTAGAAGTCATACAGAGAAATTTTCTGTCCAGCAAAGGAATCCCTTCTACAGCATCCTAGGCAGGCAGCCTGTGCCGTCCCTTCTGCTGGAGTTCAAAGAGAAGATAGTTTTATATGGATTTCCCATTGTAAAGCTATACACTTTTTTCTTTCCCTTATAAAAGAGCAGCTGTAAATCAGAATAATTTGAATATTTTTCATTAGCCTGTTTATCCCCATTTAAGTCATGATTGTCAGTCATGACAAGACAGACAATTCTTTAAAGGAATTAAATCATGCCTAAACCCTAGAACTTTAAAAAGATAATGCCATATTTGGAACAAGCTAGTCCTTTAACAGATGGGAGGTAAGAGATGATGATAAATGCTATACTGAGCTTAAAGTACTTCATAATTTGCTTAATGAGATGACTGTGAGCTAAAGAGTATCAAAATAGGCCTCATAAAGCAAAATCTAAAGTCACATAGGCTGGTGGTTTAGTGTTTGTGTGGTATGTTTGTGAATGCTTTTGTTATTGTTTAGGTATACTTATACAAAAGTGAGTTTGAGGTCAGAACTAAAATTAGTTTGGTATTTATTATTATTATTTTTTTTATGGAGACAAGCCTCAAGTGGTCACCCTAATTAGAGTGCTCTGGCGTCACAGCTCACAGCAACTTCAAACTCTTGGGCTTAAGAGATTTTCTTGCCTCACCCTTCTAGGTATCCAGCTAGCTGGGACTATAGGCGCCTGCCACAATGCCTGGCTATTTTTTGTTGTTGTTGCCATTGTTGTTATAGCAAGCCTAGACCAGGTTCAAACCTGCCTGGCTGATGCCCTATCCACTGACCTATCAGCGCCACCTAAATATTTTTTTTTTTTTTTTTTTTTTGAGACAGAGTCTCATTATGTCACCCTTGGTACAGTGCTGTTGCATCACAGCTCACAGCAACCCCAAATGATTCTCTTGTCTCAGCCTCCCAAGTAGCTGGGACTATAGGTGCCTACTTCAATGCCTGGCTATTTTTAGAGACTTGAATAAGACCAGCCTGAGCAAGAGTGAGACCCTGAGTCAGGCATCCTTAAACTATGGCCCGCGGGCCACATGCAGCCCACCTAGGACATTTATCTGGCCCGCTGGGTATTTTTGCCACCGCTGCCTGTCCTGCTTAGTAGCTGACTCATCCTGGGGCCCGCAGTCTGGCTCTCCAAAGGTCTGAGGAACAGTGAACTGGCCCCCTGTTTAAAAAGTTTGAGGACCCCTGCCCTGAGTGCTAATCCTCCCAGAGTGCTAGGATTACAGGCATGAGCCATGGCACCTGGCCCTACAAAAAATTTTTTGGTCCATTTTTTGTGTGTCACGTTGCTCATTGTGCCAGTCATTTAATACCCTTGTATTAAAGTAAGGCTTCAGCCTTTATTTTTTCCTTTCAGAACTGCTTGAAAGGTCATAAGCATCATTTAAGATTTATTAGTTTGATGGCTTAGTGCCTGTGGCTAAAGCAGCTAAGGCACCAGCCACATACACCCGGGCTGGCGATTCTAACCAAGCCCGAGCCGTAAACAACAATGATGGCTGCAACCAAAAAATAGCTGGGTGTTGTGGTGGGCGCCTGTAGTCCCAGCTACTTGGGAGGCGGAGGCAGGAGACTTGTGTGAGCCCAGGAGTTGGAGGTTGCTGTGAGCTGTGATGCCACAGCACTCTATCCAGGGCCAGAGCTTGAAGCTGTGTCTCAAAAAAAAAAAAAAAAAAAAAAGTGGTGCCTGTGGCTCAAGGAGTAGAGCGCTGGCCCTATATACTGAGCATGGCGGGCTCAAGCCTGGCCCCAACCAAAACTGCAAAAAAAAATAAAAAAAGATTATTAGTTTGAGTTTTTTAATAGCTTTTAACTTAAAGCAAAGTACAAAGTTGTATTTTCTAATAAGATACGTGGAAATGTTTTCAGTATCCTACACCATAGCTGCAGATTTTTTTCCTCGAAGAATTTGCTATGCCTAAAAATGGAGACTTTGGCTCCAGCTTTTTTTTGTCTTACCAGAAAATCAAAGTGAAAATACTGTTAGCAGTCTTTTGCTGTCTTGATGTCAACTCAGTAGAAAATGACTTGAGTTTTTTGTTTTTTTTTTTTTTTTTTTGAGACAGAGCCTCAAGCTGTCCCCCTGCCTTGGACTCCCAGTGTGCTAGGATTACAGGT
>NW_003852396.1:72671693-72673740 GCF_000181295.1 Otolemur garnettii | reverse complement strand
CAAAAAAAAAAAGTAAAGAATAGGTAGCATTCTAGTGTCATTTTTACTTCAGAAGACACCATGGATCATAATGGAGTTTCAATGGGCAGATAGTTGGAGGTATCTCCATACATGTAATTTAGTAGATGAGAAAATTGGATGTTGTTGATCCTAGGTTTGTGTTCCTTATATATTTTTTCTTCTTCCTTTAAGCTTAGTCCCCCTCTCCCAGTTCTCATGCCCTACGATCATTATTTTGGCTCTGATAATGCTCCTTAATTCTAAACAGCCATATCCCCTGAGCGTCTAAAAAAGAGAAAGAAAACACAGTCTTCTCAGGACTGCCTGGGAATCAGTTCCACATTATCAAACTGTCTGATCTGTGACTATGTCCTCTTTTGACTGAGCCCACATTAAAGAGTGTCCCAAATGCTATCTTGATGTATGTCCTCACTAGCAGTTTTGTTTTTTAAGTCTCCATTTACAGGTTGATTCACAGTGGGAGAGAGCCACGTTCAAATATTTTTCTGGCTCAGCGCCTGTGGCTCAAGTGGCTAAGGTGCCAGCATGTACACCTGAGCTGGGGGGGTTCAAATCCAGCCTGGGCCCGCCAAACAACAATGACGGCTGCAACCAAAAAATAGCCAGGCGTGGTGGTGGACGCCTGTAGTCCCAGCTACTTGGGAGGCGGAGGCAGGAGAATTGCTTGAACACAGGAATTGGAGATTGCTGTGAGCTGTGATGTCATAGCACTCTACCCAGGGCAACAGCTTGAGGCTGTCTCAAAAACAAACAAACAAAAAAAAAAACACACAATTTTTTTTCTGATATCCTTAATTTTCTTATCTTCTCTTCTATTTATATTCTTTGTACCTCTTCTTTCTTGAGCTTGTACCTTCTGCATAGTTGACTCTATTATATCATCTTTGGGGCTGCAAAATAAAATTTGGAAGATTTTAAAGTTAAGGTTCCCAGAATAATGTTGTCGCCCACATTGCACATATGTCCCATTTTGAGTTTACTAGTTAAGCCTTTACATATGCACTTTATGTACAGTATGTGCAGTGTTATGACTTAGGTTGCCATGAGAGTCTAAAAATTTTAGGCTTAAATGTTTCAGTAACAGATATTTTATTATCCTTTTTTAAATAGAGGTAGGGTTTCTCTCTGTTGCCCAATCTAATCTTAAACTCCTGGACTCAAGTAATCCTCCTGCCTTGGCCTCCCAGAATGCTAGAATTACAGGTTTGAGCCATCATGCCTGGCCAACAGATACTTTTATATTGTTTCAGAAACTTGTGTTGTTGTTTTAGGTAAAGGCAAATTTTTTTTTTTTTTTTTGAGCCGGAGTCTCACTTGTCACCCTTGGTAGAGTGCTCTGGCGTCATAGCTCATAGCAACCTCAAAATCCTGGGCTTAAGCAATTCTCTTGCTTCAGGCTCCCAATTAGCTAGGACTACAGGCGCCTACCACAACGCCTGGCTATTACAGAGATGAGGTCTCTCTCTGGCTCAGGCTGATCTCCAACCTGTGAGCTCAGGGAGTCCACCCACCTCAGCCTCCCAAGCGCTGAGCAATTTTTTTTTTAAACCGGATATTTACTATTTACAAACTGAGTGGCCTGAGCCTCCCAAGTAGCTGGGACTACAGGTGCCCACCACAACGCCCGGCTGTTTTTTGGTTGCAGCCATCATTGTTTTGGCAGGCTGGGCTGGATTCAAACCCGCCACCTTAGATGTATGTGGCTGACGCGTTGGCCACAGGCGCTGAGCCACCTTTACCTTCCTTTAAAAAAAGTAAACATGCTAATACTAAGGAGCTGGCTAGTGGAGTATCCCTTAAGGAGTTCTGCTCTCAAGTAAGTTCCCTGACATAAGCTAAAATTTTCTTGAAAACCGTTTTAAAGGCTTGGTGCCTGTAGCTCATTGGCTAGGGCACCAGCCACATATACCAGAGCTGGTGGGTTCAAACCCAGACCGGACCTGCCAAACAACAATGACAATTACAACCCTAAAAATAACAAAACCTTTTTTTTTTTTTTTTTTTTTTTTTTGAGACGGAGCCTCAA
>NW_003852396.1:72665225-72670205 GCF_000181295.1 Otolemur garnettii | reverse complement strand
GTTGTTTGGCGGGCCGGGCTGGATTCGAACCTGCCACCTTAGGTGTATGTGGCAGGCGCCTTAGCCACTTGAGCCACAGGCGCCAAGCCCACACCAAGGTTTTAAGCTTCATTTTTCGGTTGAGGGAACAGATCGAGGAAGGAAAAATGACTTGCCAGAGCCATCGTCTTGGTGTGTTTAGCCATTTTGACTCCAAGGTTCATTTGATTTTTTTTCTTTTGAGACAGAGCCTCAAGCTGTCGCCCTGGGTAGAGTGCTGTGACATCACAGTTCACAGCAACCTCCAACTCCTGGGCTTAAGCGATTCTCTTGCCTCAGCCTCCCGAGTAGCTGGGACTACAGGTGCCTGCCACTACGCCTGGCTATTTTTGGTTGTAGTTGTTGTTTGGCTGGATTTGAACCTGCCAGCTCTGGTGTATGTGGCTGGCGCCTTAGCTGCTTGAGCTACAGATGCCGAGCCCCAGTGCCTGGCTATTTTTAGAGATGAGATCTCCCACTTGCTCAGGCTGATCTCCAACTCCCAAGCTCAGAAGATCCACCTGCTTTGGCCTCCCAAAGTGTCAGGATTACAGGCGTGAGCCACTGTGACTGGCCTTAAAGCAAGTACTTATGGTAGATTGCTTATATCTTTTTTTTTTTTTTGCAGTTTGGCTGGGGTCGGGTTTGAACCCGCCACCCTTGGTATATGGGCCAGCAACCTACCCACTGAGCCACAGGCGCTGCCCAATTGCTTATATCTTAAGAATTTGATGGTATGTGGTATTTCGTCATTGCCTGGACTAGAGTGCTATAGTGTTAGGCCAGCTCACAGCAGCCCTATACGCCTGGCCTCAAGTGATCCTCCTGCCTCAACCTCCCAAGTAGTTGGGACTACAGGTGCCCACCACAATGCCTAGTTAATTTTTCTGTTTTTAGTAGAGATGGGTATTGCTTTTACATAGGCTGATTTTAAACTTTTGAGCTCAAAGGATCCTCCTGCCTCTGGCCTCCCAGAGTGCTAGAATTACAGACATGAGCCACCTCACCTGGCCTGTTTTTGTTTTTCTTTTCTGGAGACAGAGTCTTACTTTGTCTGTAATAGAGTGCAGTGGCATAGCTCACAGCAATCTCAAACTCTTGGGGTTCAAATGATCCTCTTGTCTCAGCCTTCTGAATAGCTGGGACTATAGGTGCCGGCCACAACACTAGCTATTTTTAGAGATGGGGGTCTTGCTGTTGCCAAGGCTGGTCTTGAACTCTGAGCTCAAGCAGTCTACCTGCCTCAGCTTCCTGGAGTGCTAGGATTACAGGTGTGAGCCATGATACCTGGCCTCTCTGTTTTTGTTTTTTTAAAGCTTTAGGTAAAGTGTGTTGCTGGTGAGCTACCAATATATTTGTATATTTATAGCCTATCAGCGTAGAATCGTACACACATATCCACCAGACAATTCATGATGGTTTGGAGTTGGGCAGTGCTTTTCTCTGGAGCTCCCTTTGATGGCTAGACAACTAATTTAGCAGTGAGTTTTTTTCTCTTTATTTTATTTCAAACTATTAAGGGGTACAAATGTTCTCATTAAATGGATTGCTTTAGTCATGGCTATAGGTGTGCCTGTCACCCAAATAGTGTTCATTATACCTGTTAAGTCTGTTTTCACCCATTCCCTCCTCCCTCCTCTCCCCTGCTTGATTTCCACTGAGTTTTACTTCCCTCTGTGCACTTGTGTTATCATTGGTTGGTTAGTTCCAATTTAATAGAGAGTACATGTGTTGTTAGTTTTTTTGCATTCTTTTATACTTTGCTTAGGATAATGGTCTCCACTATCATTCAAATTGTTGCAAATGGCATTAATTCATCCTTTTTATGGTTAAATAGTAATTCACAGTGTACTTATACTGCATTTTGTTATAATCTACTCATGATAAGCATGTGGGTTGATTCCACATCTTTGCAGTTGTGATTTTGTGCTGCAATAAATATTCAAGTGCAGATGAATATTTGCATTTGATAAAATGACTTCTTTCCTTTGTGTAGATTCCCAGTAGTGGAATTGCTGGGGTGATAGGTCTACTTTTAGTGCTTAGAGGAACTTCCAGACTATTTTCCATAGAAGTTGTACTAATTTGCAGTCCCACAAACAGTGAATGAGCATTCCTTTCTCTGCATTTTCTCATTTAAATAATGCAGCATTCTTCGTGAGAGTGCTGGTAGATGGTATCCATTCAAGAAGGTCTAGGTCTATCTTTCTTCAGTGTCTCTTCTCCTAATGTGCATAGCATTTATATTTTGTGCCTCACACTTTAGTTCAGTAAGACATGTGCTACCAGACTTTATTATTTCATGTGTCAATCTAGGAACTAGATTGGAGGGAAGTCAATGATAGTATGGTTTTCATTTGTGCTGCATCCCCTTTCATACTAAATAAATATTTAAATACTGCACACTAAGTACTTGATTAATTCAGTAAGAAAACAAGAATCGAATCATTTAAGGCAATCAACCATGCTTTTTTTTTTTTTTGAGACAGAGTCTCACTTTGTCACCCTCGTTAGAGTACTGTGGTGTCACAGCTCACAGTAACCTCCAGCTCTTGGGCTTAGGCGATTCTCTTGCTTCAGTCTCCCGAGTAGCTGGGACTACGGGCGCCCACCACAACGCCTGGCTATTGTTGCAGTTTTTGGCTGGGGCAGGGTTGGAACCCACCACCCTTGGTATTTGGGGCCAGGGCCCTACTCACTGAGCCATAGGTGTCGCCCCAACCATGCATTTTTAATCATTGGAGAATTCACATTGGTCAGAAACTAAGTATTTCACATATTTGGCATTGATTCTAAATGAATTATTGTTCTAAGTAAAATAATTTTGGGGACTTAAATACTTGGCTTTTGATTAATAAGCCAGCATCCTAGAAAATTTTTTTTTAGACAAAGCCTCAAGCTATCCCCCTGGGTAGAGTGCCATGGCATCACAGCTCACAGCAACCTCCAACTCCTGGGCTCAAGCGAGTCTCCTGCCTCAGCCTCCCAAGTAGCTGGGACCACAGGCGCCCACCACAACGCCTGGCCATTTTTTGGTTGCAGCCATCATTGTTGTTTGGTGGGCCGGGCTGGGGATTCGAACCTGCCACCGTAGATCTATGTGGCTGACGCCTTAGCCACTTGAGCCACAGGCGCCGAGCCTAGAACATATATTTTTAAAATTCTATCAGAATTTATTTTAACTTATGTCAACAGGTTGGGGGGACCCCAAAACATAGTTGGAGAGTCAGAATGAGACCTTCATTCTGAAAACACCAGAGAGCCAGAGTAGGTTAGAATTGGTCACACAAATGGGGAATTACCTTTTTTGCATGTTAAATTTCAGGATTTAAGTGGTAAATTAAGCCTTGCTACTGCTGATCTGTTAAGAATCTAACCTAGTAATATCTTTCACAATGTCTTTCCATTTCCCATGCTGAAGAATTCTTGATGTTAAGTGACTGAAATTATTCGGAAGTTCCTTGACTGAAATAGCATCTCTTAAACTTTACTTCAAGTACCAGCCTGTGTGTTTCTGTTTTTTGTCTGGACCATGTGAACAGAATGCATGTGTGTGAGATAATTGGGCTTTCACTAATGGCCCCCTTTTAGCAACCATGTATGGGTAAAGCTGTTCAGTTCTCTGCTCCTCCCTCTCTGAGCATGGAGCAGAATCTGTTCTGCTGAAGCTGCTGTTCCACTTTTCAGCTTTCTATATTTGTACAGCAACAGCAGGAGCAGCCCACTAGCTAGGCCTTGTGGCTGCCCTGCATACCCACACTGGCTCAGACCTGCTCAGGACTCAGCCAGGGCTTGCAGTTTGTGTTCTTACTTGCATCCATCTGTCTGTCTGTGTACGTTTCTGTGGAGGACTGAGGTTTTCAAGTGAAAGAGGTGACCTGTTTGTCTTTTTTGTTTACTTCGTTTAGGTTTGCCAGTTGTAAATTGCAGAGAATGGTTCAGAATCTCAAGGATGGGGTGAGGAGACAAGATTTATTTAACAAAACATATTGGGGAAGAATGTCAAACTGGTAAAAGTAGTGTTGGAAATGATCTTTGGGTTCCTTTAAAAACATATCTTATTGAAATAGTAGTGTGCCCCACCCCCCGCCTTTTCTTTCTTTCTTTCTTTCTTTCTTTTTTCTTTTCTTTTTTTAACAGGTTACAAAGATCAGCTTTTAAGAGTAGAATGGAATTGCTTTCCTGGCACACAAATTTCCTAACCTAAAATTTGGGTAGAAAAAGATGAGACACCCTCACCTCCTTAAGAAATGATTTAGTGCACATCTTTTTTGGAAGAGGGTGCAAGAGGGGTTAAGCCTGTTGACTTAACTGTTGAGAAAGGAACTGTGGGGAATGCCCTGTTGTCTGGACTTCACAGCAACTTGTGTTATGTTTGCGCTGATTCAGAGTACTTTCTGGAGTCTGGCCTTACAGAGGCCTTTTAATGTCTTTTGGTGTCATGTCTATTTAAGGAATAGTGGGAACATGACATGTAGATGGATTTCAAGCTATTTTCAAAAGATACTAGGTTTATGTATTTTCAAAGAATCCTTTTCTTGATTTCTTTTATGAGATACTCTGATTAAACAAAGATGATCTCCTCTTGATTAGTTTAAGTCTAAATTCAAGTTTGTTTCCTTGTTTTACAGTTTCCTTTTACTCCCCTCCCCCACTTCCCCATGAGTCATAAGCATGCAGAGTTGGGAATAGAACTTGTCAGCTGAGCAGGGATGAGACAGTTCTCTGTACATACTGTTTGTAACTATGGCCAGTGAGGGGAAGAAAAGAGTTTAAATGCTAGAGAAACACCTTCCCTGAGGCAGCTTCTTCCTGTGGCTATGTGGTGTGGACGCGGAGTTCTGTGTGACTGCTGATGTATTCTGTCTCTGAATCGGTTAGAAATCTGTTCTATAGGCTCGGCGCCTGTGGCTCAAGCGGCTAAGGCGCCAGCCACATACACCTAAGGTGGCGGGTTCGAAT
>NW_003852396.1:72653870-72664076 GCF_000181295.1 Otolemur garnettii | reverse complement strand
GGGCTGGATTCGAACCTGCCATCTTAGGTGTATGTGGCTGGGCCTTAGCCACTTGAGCCACAGGTGCCAAGCCAGCTATTTTTTTCTTGCAATTTGGCCTGGGGGGCCAGGTTCAAACCCACCACTCTCGGTATATGGGGCCAGCACCCTATGCACTGAGCCACAGGCACCGCCTTTGATCTCTTTAGTATATATTTTTCTATTGTGTCCATTTTGAAAGCACCCACAAATCCTGTCATGGTATAATGAGGAGAATAAATAAATGTTCATACTTTTTAAAACAAGTTATTAGAATAAGCAGTTCAGTATTCCATAACGAAGAGGATATCTACACTGGACATTGATGGACCTGTTTGAGTTTGAAGATTTGTTAACCTGTTACTGGAAATATTTCTGTGTAATTTCAGGTATCCCATTTTGAAGAGATAATCATTGTGTCAAAGACTAAAACTTTCTAGGACTCATCCTTTCCTGTCATAGGCACCAGGCTTAGTGCCTCGTATAGTAATACTAAATATTTATTGATTGCTTTCTGCATAACTGGTGCTGCTCTACTAATGCTTTACACATATAAATCTTTTAATTCTAACAAGCACCCCATAAGGTAGATAACTGTTTTTGTAACCATTGTCCACATGAGGCAACAGAGGTAAAAGAAGAAACAGGGGCAGCACGTGTATGGCTCAAAGGAGTAGGGCGCCGGCCCCATATGCCGGAGGTGGCAGGTTCAAACCTGGCCCCGGCAGAATTGCAACCAAAAAATAGCTGGGTGTTGTGGCAGGCACTTCTTGTAGTCCCAGCTACTCGGGAGGCTGAGGCAAGAGAATCGCTTAAGCCCAGGAGTTGGAGGTTGCTGTGAGCTGAGATACCATGGCACTCTACCAAGGGCAACAAAGTGAGACTCTGTCTCTACAAAAAAAAAAAGGAAAGAAAGAAAGAAAACAGTGTTATAATAACTCCAGAGTCTGGGTGAGTATATAGGCTTGCAGTAAATATTTGTGTTATTAAACACACTTGGAATATTATTTAGGATTATCGAATTGTGAATCAGAGTAACCCATTTTTATTTTACAATATCCTTATGAAAATGACTATATGGGCTCAGTGCCTATAGCACAGTGGCTAAAGCACCAGCCACATATACCAAGACTGACCAGTTCGAACCTGGCCCAGGCCAGCTAAACAACAATGACAACTGCAACAACAACAAAAAAGCCAAGCATTGTGGTGGGTACCTGTAGTCCCAGCTACTTGGGAGGCTGAGGCAAGAGAATTGCTTGAGCCCAGGAGTTTGAGGTTGCTGTGAGCTGTGATGCCATGACACTCTACTGAGGGTGACATAGTGAGACTCCATCTCAAAAAAAAAAAAAAAAAGACTATATGATTATGGTTTTATAGGTTACCATCAACTAGATGATACTAGTTCATTTATTGGTGATAAAGAAAAGCCAAATAATGAGCTCATGGGACATGCCCAAAATTACTCATTTATCTCTGCTAGTATCAGACTATTCACTGAAGATGTTGAGAAGAGAATTACTTTTAGCTTCTTTAACTCTTATTTCCTGCACCCAATATCTGGAGATGCCCTTCAGGGTGAGGCACGGGAGGGAAGGACTGTCCATAAACAATAATCTGGGAATGTAACAGGAAAATAGGGAGATCTTTTTTTTTTTTTTTTTTTTTGAGACAGAGCTTTAAGCTGTCACCCTGGTGAGTGTACCATGGTATCACAGATCACAGCAACTTCCAACTCCTGGGCAGATAAGCGATTCTCTTGCCTTAGCCTCCCAAGCAGCTGGGACTACAGGTGCCCGCCACAATTCCCAATTATTTTTTGGTTATAGTTGTCATTGTTGTTCGGCAGGCCTGGGCTGGATTCAAACCCGCCAGCTCTGGTGTATGTGGCTGGCACCTTAGCCACTTGAGCTGCAGGCGCCGAGCCAGGGAGATCTTCTCAAAAGGAATAATTATTATCGTGAGAGAATTATTGGTCGATGGAGAATAGCAAAAGTATTATTCTATCATGGATGATACGATTATGAGTAGCACAGAAATTTGATTGATTGATTGATTTTTTGAGACAGAGTCTCATTTTGTTGCCCTCAGTAGAGTGCTGTGGCGTTATAGCTGACAGCAACCTCCCACTCTTGGGCTTAAGTGATTCTCTTGCCTCAGCCTCCCAAGTAGCTGAGACTATAGGTGCCCACCACAATGCCTGGCTATTTTTTGTTGCAGTTGCCACTGCTGTTTTAGCTGTCTGGGGCCGGGTTTGAACCTGCCACCCTTGGTATATAGGGCCGGCACTGTGCCCACTGACCCATAGGCACCACCCCAGAAATTTGATTTAGATAAAGAAATTAGAATCAGCTGAATCAGCTCTCCTTAGATTTTTTTTTTCCTCTCAGATTAAAGGTAACACTTTCCCTTGGATATGTGTTGTCCTGTGATTTTTTTCTAGTACAAGTCATTTTCTGAAGAAAACCATAAACTCCCATAAACTCCTCCTTAAGAACAGGGATTGGGCCTTTTAAAAAAATACCTCATTTATTGGCTCTGCTCCCGTAGCTCAGTGAGTAGGGCGCCAGCCACATACACCAAGGCTAGCAGGATTGAACCCAGCCTGGGCCAGATAAACATCAGTGACAACTACAACCAAAAAGTAGCTGGGCATTGTGGAGGGTACCTATAGTCCTAGCTACTTGGGAGGCTGAGGCAGGAGAATCGCTTAAGCCCAAGAGTTTGAAGTTGCTGTGAGCTGTGACGCTACAGCACTCTACCGAGGGCGACATAAAGAAACTCAGTATCAAAAAAAAATCTCATTTAGATCTCTTCTGGGTATATAGTAGATGTTCTCTAAATGTGTGGATGCTTTTTTGATTGATAGCTCTCCCATTTTCTAAAGAGCCTGTTTTTATAAAAATGAAATCAAAGCACTGACAAGTTTAATTTTATAGAACAGTTAAGATTTTTTTAGGAGTGATTTGAAAGATGTGACAGATCATTTAAGTAGGTATTTAAATGTGAGAAGCACTTTTAGGAGCACAGTTGGAGAGTGATGAAAGCAAGATAATTGAAGTCTCCTTTCCTCCCCTTTTTTCAAAACAGAGTCTTGTGATGTTACCTGGACTAGAGTACAGTGGCATCATCCAACTTCCAACTTAAAATCGCCTGGTTTCCAGCAGTTTTCCTTCTTCAGCCTCCCATGTAATTGGAACTATAAGTGTGCACCATCACACCCAGCTAATTTTCTTTTTCTTTTCTTTTGCAGAGACAGGGATCTCACTCTTTTGTTCAGACTGGTCCCAAAACTCCTGGCCTCAAGCAGTCCTCCTAACTTGGCCTCCCAAAGTACTAGGATTATAGATGTGAGCTACAGCTTCTGGTTTAAAGTCACTTTTTAAAAAAATGATTACAGTGGCTCATACGTATAATCCTAACACTCTGGAAGGCCAAGGCAGGTGGATTGTTTGAGCTCAGGAGTTCGAGACCCGCCTGAGCAAGAGTGAGACCTGTCTCTACTAAAAGTAGAAAAATTAGCAGGGTTTCATAGCTGGCTCCTCATACTCAGGAGTTTGAGGTTGCTGTGAGCTATGATGCCATGGCATTCTGTCCAGCCAATAAGACCAAGAGTGAGACACTGTCTCCAAAAACAAGCAAATAAATAAAATTTTTTAAAAAAGATAAGATCTGAAGACATCTTTAGAATTTATCCTAGTTTAGTATATCCTTTCGGGCAATTCAAGCTTCACCAAAGTACTCCCTGATTGGCTAAAGCAGAGATGTAATTTGTACTTTCTGACATATAACTTGTCTTCGGAAGTTTCTCCACAAAAAGGATTTTTTTTTTCTAGTTTTGTAGAATTAAGAAATTAAGAACAAAAAGAGACTGAATAAAGTTTTTCAGGACAAAGCTCCTGAGACAAGACCATATGGAAGTATCTTGCTTGAGTGCCCGTGTGTTTTGGGGGTGAGGTTGGGGCAGATGGTACAAGCAGAGTTCTTGGCTGCTTGGCTAAGGATTTTGGAGAGGACGACAGATACATGCTAGGTGCTGTGGAAAGACTGTTGTATATTGTGTGTGTTGAGTGACCTCAGTGAGAGGAAGGACACTGATATACGTTGGGTATGGAGGTAAAGTAGGGGAAGAGACAGGACTTGGCATGATAAACCTTGGATCTAAACCTCCCTCCAAGATTAGGGAGAGGGAGAACAGGTACAGTATAAAACACTGTTCCAGTTCCCTGGCCTCTTCTGTTCTCTAGAATCTTCATTTTTCTGTTGCTTGAAGCTGTTTTGATTCCTTGTTGAGACACTAGGCCAAAAGCTGTATTTATAGAACTCGTTTTGACATATTATCTCACCCTGTCCCTTGCTTTTCTTTATTGGAATTCAGCTAATGTTGCATTCTGTCTTGGCAAGAAAGGTTGATTGAAGAAAATGTACACATAGATACACAGCTGAGTGATTGAAAATGGCTCCAAACTTTGTAATTATGCCATCTATAAGATTTACAGTCCAAGCTGCATGAATGTCGGTTGAGTTGCCGGGATAATTTCAAATGCTGTGATAGCTAGCTCGTTCCCCTGGACAATGGCAGTTTCCACACAAAAGTTTCAGGCAAAGCAGGAAAAGAAATACTATACAAAAACAAGATGCTTGTTTTGGAGCAGAGGGTAAAGTTGGGAGTTTTCTTTACATTGTGCATCATAGGGGTTTTTTTTTTTGTTTGTTTTTTAGAGACAGAGTCTTCCCCTCGGTAGAGTGCATGGCATCATAGCTCACAGCAACCTCCCACTCCTGGGCTAAGGCGATTCTCTTGTCTCAGCCTCCTGAGTAGCTGGGACTATAGGCGCCTGCCACAGCTCCCAGTATTTTTTTGGTGCAGTTTGGCCAGGGCCAGGTTCAAACCTGCCACCCTCAGTATATGGGGCTGCACCCTACCCACTGAGCCACAAGTGCCACCCAGCTTCATAGTTTTAAGAATTGTTTTTTTTTTTTAAATTTCTGTGGAATAGGTAACATAATCACATGTAAAAAAAAATTAGCTATCACTCTACAACTGTTTTTTTTTTTTTTTTTTTGAGACAGAGCCTCAAGCTGTTCCCCTGGGCAGAGTGCCGTGGCATTACAGCTCACAGCAACCTCCAACTCCTGGGCTCAAGCGAGTCTCCTGCCTCCGCCTCCCAAGTAGCTGGGACCACAGGCGCCCGCCACAATGCCCAGCCATTTTTTGGTTGCAGCCGTCATCATTGTTGTTTGGCGGGTCCGAGCTGGGGATTCAAACCCGCCACCTTAGGTGTACGTGGCTGGCGCCCTAGCAGGTTGAGCCATAGGCGCTGAGCCTCTACAACTGTTATTAATAATTATTTCTCCTTCTGGAGATGAATTCTGTTAATATTAAAGCCATATGTAATTCCTTTCTTGTGTGTCTTCATCAGTCAGCTGCCTTATTCTCTTTAATAGTAACAGGGTTAGGCAGGGCACTTGGTAGCTCATGCCTGTAATCCTAGAACTCTGGGAGGCTGAGGTGAGTGGATTGCTTGAGCTCATGGGTTCGAGACCAGCCTGAGCAAGAATGAGACCCCATCTCTACTAAAAACAGGAAAAACTGAGGCAAGAGGATCGCTTGAACCCAAGAGCTGGAGGTTGCTGTGCCATGTGTCATCATGGTAAATGATGACACCGTGGCATTCTACCCAGGGCGACAATTTGAGATTCTTGTCCCAAAGGAAAAAAAAATAATAATAGTATTATGTTGTGTGGATATGTTATAATTTGTTTGACTAGTCCCAGTTGATGGACATGTATCCAGGTTTTGCTGTTAAATGGCCTCTTTGCTTCAAGACATGTCAAATTTTTAATATAGATAAGATCTGATCCCTTTTTTTGTATTATTATTCATTTTTTGAGGCAGAGTCTCAAGCTATCACCCTGGATAGAGTGCCATGGTGTCACAGCAACCCCCAACTTTTGGGCTCATGCGATCCTCTTACCTCAGCTTTACTTTTTTATTTCACGTTTGTTGCCCTCATTAGAATGCTGTGGCATCACAGTGTATAGCAACCACAAACTCTTGGGCTTAAGCGATTCTTTTGCCTCAGCCTCCTGAGTAGCTGGGACTACAGGTGCCTGTCATAACTCCCGGCTTTTTTTTTTTTTTTTTTTTTTTTTTTTTTTGAGAGACAGAGCCTCAAGCTGTCACCCTGGGTAGAGTGCTGTGGCATCACAGCTCACAGCAACCTCTAACTCCTGGGCTCAAGCGAGTCTCCTGCCTCTGCCTCCCAAGTAGCTGGGACTACAGGTGCCCACCAGCCCTAGTGCATGTGACTGGCGCCCTAAGCTCTGAGCTATGGGCACCTAGCTAGTTTTTTAATTTTTAGTAGAGATGGGGTCTCAGTCTTGCTCAGGCTGGTCTTGGACTCATGAGCTCAAGCAATCCACCTGCCTTGGCCTCCCAGAGTGCTAGGATTACAGGCATGAGCCATTGTACCAGGTTTTCTTTTTGTATTTTGTGAGTGTTTGTATCTATTGAAGAATATTATTAGTGGGAGGGAAATTGTAATTATGCCATAGCATCAAACTGCCACCCTAAACAGTTACTAGAATTAACATAGGACCTGAAATACTTGGAAGATTTAAGAAACTTTTTGAGATGAGCTTAGTGATCAAATTTGGTAACCATTATTATCAAATAAGGGGCAAGTAGCCTAGAGGAGGAATGAACAAGCAGCTCTTCTGTTTTCTTTTTCTTCTTTTTTTAAGTAACTTTGGGGGGCAATTTTTTGATGATAGCTGAATCTGCAGGTCATCTGTCTTTTCTCTTAATGTATTAGTTTTACTCATTTATGACCTTTACCAACTCAGATGGATATATATTGTGAGATCATCAGAATTCATCTGTAAATTCCAGGTAGTTGTGATATCTAAAGTTTACTAATCACCACAAAAAGTAAAAGCAAAGGAATATTTGAATTTCTCAATAAAAAGCACTTTACAAACTATTTTACCAAATAGCACTGTGACTCAAGAAAGTCCAAACTGCATTTGCTGGTTGTGGAATGTGAGTTACTTAATCTATTCTCTTCACTTTAGTTCCCTTATCTGAGAAATGGGAATGAAAATGCTGGAGAACCTCCTTTGAACACTCAGAAAAATAATTACAAAGTCATTTCTAGAAGGTTATGTATTATAATGACTCCTCAGAGACACTAAGATTATAAGGTAATTTTAAAAGTAACTCTGACGGTGTTATAGAAAAAAATTAGTCACACTCTGCCTACATGGTACTAACATATGGTGCAGCCTTGATGAGCTGCACGAGTGGGCTGAAATCAAAATGCAGTTGGAGAGGAGCAGTAGTGACTCACTAGATGAGACAGATTTGGCCTTATGGCAGGGCAGTGAAAATAAGAAGGAACTGGTGGCCTTCAAACATGCCAAATTTGAGCGACTGATACATGAATATTATAGAAAGGTCAAAAGACTGAGGTCTTGTGTTTGGATTAGTCACTTTGTCAGGTGTCACAGTCCTTGTAGGTGGTCTTCCTCTGGCTTCAGAGCCCCTTCCCTCCTTCTTCCACAGTATAAAAACTTTGCTACCTCTGGGAAAGATCATTCCCTGTATCTTTGAAGGAAGAAGCACCAGGCAAATATTTAACACTAATATGCCTGGAACATTGGGTTCAAGCTAGAAAGATAGGTAGAATTGTTAGTAATTCTGCCAAGAGAAAGTTGCACATTAGCTTAGGTATTATATGTAAATTGCTGCTGCTACATCTAGCAATTTTTTTTGCCCAATACCACAGTGCTGCCATGAGAAAGAAACAGTAGGAGCTATAGAAAGAATGAGATTGCCCCCTGTCCCCAGTAGAGAGTTGTACGGGGTGGGGGAGAAGGAATACTTAATGGGGATTAGAGAATTACTTTGAAGACTATGGGCATTTGGGGAAGAAATAGGAAAGGAAATATAAAAAGGATTTTACATTTCCCATGTGTTGGCTTCATGTGAGTGCTTCCAAAATAGGGTCCCTCTCAGGTTAGATGACCTCTTATTTCAGTGCATAAATAGTCACAGAATGATCATATAACTGAACAGGACGCAGTTAGATGAGGGATCACTGAGGAAGGAGAATAAAGAACCCAACTCATCTATTCCCATAGAATTTTTGTGTAGTGCTTTTTGCCATAATTTTAGAGGATTTATTTATTTTTGTATGTATTTTATTTATGTATGTATGTATTTATTTATTTTTAGAGACAGAATCTCACTTTATTGCCCTCGGTAGAGTGCTGTGGCATCACAGCTCACAGCAACCTCCAACTCCTGGGCTTAGGCAATTCTCTTGCCTCAGCCTCCCCAGTAGCTGGGACTACAGGCACCCACCACAACACCTGGCTATTTTTGTTGTTGTTGCAGTTTGGCTGGGGCCGGGCCAGCACCCTACCTTACCCACTGAGCCACAAGCTCTGCCCAACTTATGTATTTATTTTTGAGACAGAGTCTGACTCTGTTGCCCAGGCTAGAGTGCCATGGTGTCAGACTAGCTCACAGCAACCTCAGACTCCTGGGTTTAAGCCATACTCCTGCTTTAGCCTCCCAAGTAGCAGAGACTACAGGTGCCTACCACAACGCCCCACTAATTTTTCGATTTTTAGTAGATACGGGTTTTCACACTTGGCTTAGGCTGTTCTGGAACTCCTAAACTCAAGGGATCTTCCCACTTGGGCCTTGAAGAGTACTAGAAGTCTGTGTCACCATGGCACTCTACCGGGGGCAAGAAAGTGAGACTCTGTCTCAACAACAACAAAAAAAAGTGCTAGGCTAGAAGTACAGATGTGAGCCACAGTGCCTGGCCCTTTAGAGGATTTAAAAATTATATTTTGTGAAAAAGATACTGTTTCTCTTTAAGATGTCAGAAATTAGCAATTCAATTTTTTGTTTTGTTTTGTTTCTTTAGACAGTCTTGCTCTGTTACCCTGGGTATAGTACAATGGCATGATCGTAGCTCATTGCAATCTCAAACTCCTGTGCTCAAGTGATCCTCCTGCCTCAGCCTCCCAAGTAGCTGGGACTACAGGCCATCAAACCCACTTAATTGTTTTATTTTTGGTAGAAACAAGAGTCTTGCTTTTGTACAGGCTGGTCTGAAATGTTGTGCCCTCAAATGATCCTCTTGCTTTGCTCTCCCAGAGTGTTAGGATTATAGGTGGGAGCCACCACATCCCACCAACAATGTTTAAAATTATTTTTGATGCTCAGCACCTAAAGCACAGTGTTTATGGTGCCAGACACATATACTGAGGCTGGCGGGTTCAAACCCAGCCAGGCCAGCTAAACAGCAATGACAACTGCAACAAAAAATAGCCAGGCATTGGGGTGGGTGCCTGTAGTCCCAGCTACTTTGGAGGCTGAGGCAAGAGACTAGTTTAAGCCCAAGAGTTGGAGGTTACTGTGAGCTGTGATGCCACAGCATTCTATCAAGGGTGACAAAGTGAGAAAAAATAATTTTTTTTTTTTTTTTTTGAGATGGAATTTGGCTATATTGCCCGGGCTGGTCTTAAACTCCTGGGATCAAGCAATCCTCTCAGATAACCAGGATAATCTTCTCAGATAACATATAACCATATGCCATTGTCCCTTGTTAAATTGGCATTTATCTTTGTTTATTGGTTATGAAATAGAGGCAAGGATGCCTTTGGCAAAGTCAAGCTTTTAGGCTGGTCAAAACTCTGATCCTTAAATATGGCTGCTTGGAAGAAAATATTTATAATTGCTAATAAAAATACGGTTATGCAGTAATATATGGTATGTTGTTGAATTTGATAATTTTGTATGTTTGAGTAAGAAATCCTCATAGAAAATAGACCAAAATGTGTAGAAATAAAAAATTTAAATTGAGGAAGTTAGAAAAATTAAAGGGTAATAAATATTTAATAAATACTACTGTAAAAAGAGGGGGCTTGCTTACCATGTTGTTTTTACCCAAGTATCTGAAATATGAGGCATCCTTATTTTTAAACTAGAGAGCACAAATATTGATGTGTAAATATGTCTCGGTTTACGAAAATGTTCATGGCTCTGCGCCTGTGGCTCAAGGGGCTGAGGCGCCGGCCACATACACCTAAAGTGGCTGGTTTGAATCTAGCCCGGGCCCGCCAAACAACAATAATGGCTGCAACCAAAAAATAGCCAGGTGTTGTGGC
>NW_003852396.1:72645149-72653740 GCF_000181295.1 Otolemur garnettii | reverse complement strand
AAAAAAAAAAAAAAAGAAAAAAATGTTCATAAAAACTTTACAAATCATAGTAGGTAAACTGGAGGATTGAGTTAAACATGTTGAAGTCTGATGATGTGTTATCTTGATTCCACATGTTCTAGGGAATATGAATATAGAAGAGAAGGAGGGATTTGTTGCTAATTTGCAAAATGGCAATGGTAGAAATATATTTTATTAACAATTTAGAAATGAGGTTCAAATTAAGTTTCTCCCAAATATATATGTGTTAAGGACTGAGCTAGATAACTGTTTAAAACTTATTTGGAGAAAATGTTAATTATACTTTTAGATGATTTAGTGATAATTTAGATTAATCTAGTATTTTCCTGTAGGGGAAGAATAGGCAGTCAAAGAAGGGGATCAATGTAAGTATGGTTGAAAGTCCCTAAGAGATTCTCATGAAAGGTGGAGATTCTGTTTTCAGGAAACCTCATATGTCCATCTTCACACAGTTTAGCATAAGGTAGTATAGAGATTGTAAACCTCTTCGAACTCCAAAGGAGTCTTAAGGATATCAGGCAAAGAATCCTATGAAAGAGGAAAGTTTTAAAAAATGTTGCCACATTGCATGACGTGAGTATACTTAACACTATATACAGTTCAGTAAATTTTGTTATGTGCTTTTTAACCACAGAGTGCAATAAAAAACTGGGGAGAAATGGTTGTCATTATAGAAAGGAAGAGTGTACTGGCCAGCATGAAGAAGATGAAGTTAAGATCTATTTTATAAACTTTTGTACTGGGATCATGAGGAGGACCCACCTCTGTGGCTTGGTAGTCAATAAAGAGTCAGAAGCTCCAAACTTAAGCCTGAATCATGGAAATAGACTATCTGAGTAGCCCAAAGCAAGTGTCCCAGAGAAACTATTAAATCTTACGCCTGCTGACCAAGACAAGTCAGAATTAAGCCTGTTGTGGTAAAGGACCTATTCTGTTCCAACAGAGCCTAAGGTGGGAAGATCTCTTGATCTTAGGAGTTGGAAATCAGCCTGAGCCAAGAGCAAGACCCCATCTCTACTAAAAATAGAAAAAGTTAGTCAGGTGTTGTGGTACTTGCCTGTAGTGCCAGCTACTCATGAGGCTGAAGCAGGAAGATTGCTTGAGCCTAAGAGTTTGAGGTTGCTGTGAGCTACGTATGACACCATGGCTAGCCCCAGAGACCGAGGAGACTGTCTCAAAAACAACAACAAAAAACCCAATGCAAAAAAAAAAAAGAAGAAGAAAGAAAGAAAGTTAGGAAGACAAGGCTTTTGAAGAAAACACCTTTTTTTTGGAAACAGCCTCAAGCTGTCACCCTGGGTAGAGTTCCATGGCATCACAGCTCACAGCAACCTCCAACTCCTGGGCTTAAGTGATTCTCTTGCCTCAGCCTCCCAAATAGCTGGGATTATAGACACCCACCACAACACCTGGCCATTTTTTGGTTGCAGTTGTCCTGTTGTTTGGCAGGCCTGGGCTGGATTCAAACCCGCCAGCTCTGGTGTATGTTGCTGGCGCCTTAGCCGCTTGAGCCACAGGTGCCAAGCCGAAAACACCTTCTTGTGTGTTGGACTAGCCACCGTCCTCCAGGTGACAAGGGCCTGTGTGGAGGAATACTGTGTTTATTTTGTTCTCATGTGTGTTTTCCTTTTAAAAGTCCTTGGGTGGTTTAGGAGTAGGATTATTAATATCCTATTTATTTGGATTTTTTAAAATTCACTTTTTTCTTTCTCTCTGCTAAGTGTTAGGGTGTTTCCTAGCCCCCCAAGGGCTGCTATATTCTCTGAGACCTACATAAGGTATCTCTTGCTCTTTCATACACATGTACTGGTCTTCCTTAACAACTTCAGGCTTGCCTTTTGCACTTTTCTTGAAAATTATTTTACTGGCTGGTGTGCAATCTTAGTCTGGTCTCAGAGGGAAGGTAGAAGAAGTGATGGCTGTTAAAACAAGTCACATAATAGCATTGTTTCTCAAACTTTCATGCTACATTTTGGGAAACCTGGTACCCTGGCCTTTCCTTGCCCTTTATATCTTCCACAGTAACAAGTAGAAATTTAACTTGATTCCTGCTTTCCAAGATAATCACTACTCCAGAACCCTCTCAAGACATAACACCTCAATATAAATTGGCATTTCCTAGATTATGGTCACATTTCTCAAGAGAGACAGACCTATCTAGAGGCTATCTGCAAATTATCTTCTTAAGCATCTGAATCCTTAAGAGTAGTGCGCACTTTGAAGAGTTAACAATGAGAAAGGATTGAATGAAATATTTTGAACTTAGCAAATGAAGTTCCTATCCTCTTAGTAACTTTTGTTGGTATAGGCTGGTCCAAGTAAATGCTTTTAGAAATATTTTTTTTTAGCCCAGGTGATCTGGCTCATGCCTAGCTCATGCTCATCCTAGTACGAGGCTTAGGTGGATGGATTGCCTGAGCTTAGGAGTTCAAGACCAGCCTGAGGAAGAGCAAGATCCCATGTATACTAAAAATAGAAAAACTATTCTAATTTATATAGGGGCCAAGCTAAAAGATTTTTATATATTTTTTCTTTTTTTCTTTTTTTTTTGCATTTTGGCTGAGGCTGTTTGAACCCGCCACCCTTGGCATATGTGGCTGGCACCCTACTTCTTGGGCCACAGGCGCCACCCAATATATATATGTACTTCTCTCTCTCTCTTAGAGAGAGAGAAACTAGCTGGGTAGTGACACATGCCTGTAGTCCCAGCTATTTGGGAGGCTGAGGCAAGAAGATCACTTGAGCGCAGGAGGTTGAAGTTGCTGTGAGCCACCACTGCACTCTACCCAGGGCAGCAGAGTGAGATTCTATCTCAAAGAAAGAAGGAAAAGAAAGAGAGGGAAAAAAAAGAAAAACTGAGGCAAGAGGCTTGAGTCCAAGAGTTCAAGATTGCTGTGAGCTATAAAGATGCCATAGCACTTTGTCCAGTGTGACAGAGTAAGTTCTCTATCTCAGTAAGTAAGCAAATAAATAAAACAAAAAGGGAATTATTATTTTTTTTTATGACTTTGAACAGTTCTTTGTAGCTAGGGCAAGACAGAAGTACAGCTGGCAGGAGTTGTAAGTGGAAGTTTGTAGGATTTGAGACAGCTTTATAGAATCAATCTTTACTTGCAGGATTGTTCAATAAAGTTCAAAAATAAAACAAATTGGTTTTGTGGTTCTTCTGTTTGCTTTTACCTTCACTTAACTTCCCCATTTTCTGATTTTTTGTTTTGTTTTGTTTTGTTTCAGTGGTTCACCACCACCTTAGGGCTACCAAGATGAATTTATGGAGGCAGGAACTTGGTTGTCTTTGAAAAGTTTCTTGCCCAAAGTTTTGGGGAAATAATGTGGTGCCCTGTCCACATTAATAACATGATCCTTAATTGCTAAAAGAATCATACAGTCTTTGGCTTTTGTGTACTCTCTTCTCCAAAGCAGATATTTAAGATGATTGTTTTGATCACCTAGTACTGAAGTTTTTTCTTTTGAGACAGTGTCTTACTATGTCACCCTCAGTAGAGTGCCATGGCATCATAGCTCCCAGCAATCTCCAACTCCTGGGCTTAATCGGTTTCTCTTGCCTCAGCCTCTTGAGTAGCTGGGACCACAGGCGCCCACCACAACGCCTAGCCATTTTTTTTGGTGTTGCAGTTGTCATTATTGTTTAGCAGGCCCAGGCTGGGCTGGAACCCGCCACCTTCAGTGTATATGGCTGGCACCCTACTCACTGAGCTACAGGCACCCACCCAAGGCAAGCTTCTTTTAAGCCTTTTAGTTCTTTACTGCTGTTTTAGATTGATGGTGTTTTAAAATTAGCTTTGAGACATTAAGTATAATGTATCTTTAAAGTATTTGTGTAAAAAATTGGGAGAGGGAGTATTACTGTTAAATTTTCGTTTTCTGCCATAGTGACAAACGGGCTTTTCTTTGGAAAGAGTACATAGGGATCTGGAGTCATGAGATGTGTACGAGGCATGGCCCACTTATTTTTATTTTCCTTGGTTTTTTTAGAGTGAAGACGTAGTCCAGAAAGGGAGGTGTAAAGCTACAGGTATGGGCTAACTACTGGATGGGTGTGCTCCATGGCCATCTTTTTAACCTTCTTGCATGAGGCCTGCTGTGCAGATATGAAAAAAAGTTGCTTTCAGAAAGGTGATGGCTTCTTTTCTTATTATGGGATGAAATTTGCAAAATGTCTGTCCTTGGGAATGTAGAAATATTTTCTTGCCCACTTTCCCAACTCTTTCTCGTTAGCTATTTCCCGAGACAGACTTAGCTCCTACCATACCTATCATAACTAGCTTCTGTCTAGTTCTTACAGCTGGGGGAAAGGGGAAAGGGTGTGTGTGTGTGTGTTGGGCGGAGAGCATTTGGGAGCAGTACTCTACACATAACAGCTATCGGGTTAACTTTATCTTCCTCATTCTACCTCACAGTTGGGAGACCCCAACTAAACTATAACAAAGATAAGGGCAGAACTTAGTGGATTCCACACAAGTTTTAATACCCTCCCAGAAGCAGAATTTGTTCAACACAGTGATTTTTTAATCAGTATTGGAGTTAAATAAAGTATAAATTAACAGTATATTTTACCAAGTAAGAATCACAATCAATGCCAGACCTAGTTTGGGATCTAAAAATACGGCTTGAATGGAAGGGTGGTCAAAATTTGACACGACTGTTTGTTAGGTCAGGGTTAATCACAGATACTCCAAGGGAGGCTCAGAGCTTGTACTTTTGCTGAAGAAAAGGGCCTTTCTGCTCATCCTTATCTTTGGCAGTGATTGGGGGAGGGGTGGTAGTGATTAAGGATGGATTGAAATGGAAAACCTTCTGGCTTTCAAAAAAAAGTGGTGGTTTTCCTTCCTCCAACCTTGTCATACCCTCTCAGTATGTAATAATTTCACAGGCAGAACAGCTTAGCACACAATAAATTTCAAGACATAGTGCTTTTTTAGTACAGTGATTTTTAGATTTGAAATACAAAATATTTTTCATAATATTTCTATTTTTTCTTTACTTTAAGCACTCCCCCTTCCCCAGTTCAGAAATTTTTACATTATCTAGACTCTTATTGAAAACACAAAGGTTGTTTGTTTTAAGTTATTCTTTTATTTTCTTTTTTGAGACAGTGTCACTTTGTCACCTGCCATGGCATCATACCTCAAAGTTACCTGTAACTCCTGGGTTCCAGCGATCCTCTTGCCTCAGCCTCCCAAGTAGCTGGGACTACAGGTGCCCACCGCAATGCCTGGCTATATTTTAGAGAAGGGTCTCACTCTTGGTCAGGCTGGTCTCGAACCTTTAAGCTCAAGTGATCCCCCTGCCTAAGCCTCCCAGAGTGCTGAGATTATAGATCTGAGCCATCCCTGCAGTTTTAAACTACATTTTTTTTTTTTTTTTTTGAGACAGAGCCTCAAGCTGTTGACCTGGGTAGAGTGCTGTGGCGTCACAGCTCACAGCAACCTCAAACTCTTGGTCTCAAGCAATTCTCTTGCCTTAGCCTCCCAACTAGCTGGGGCTACAGATGCCCACCACATTGCCCGGCTATATATACACACACACACACACACACATATACATATATACTCTTTTTGTTGTTGCTGTTGTTTAGCTAGGCTGGTCCAGGTTCAAATCCACCATCCTCAGTGTATGTGGCTAGCACTGTAACCACTGTACTATGGACGCAGAGCCTGGTTATATGAACACAGTTGAGTCTCTGACCTCCACTGTGTTCATATAACCAGACTTCACAGTATTACCCTTTCAGACACAGTTTGATGATTATTTTTATTCATTTATTTGTTTATTTATTTTGAAACAGAGCCTCAAGGTGTCGCCTTGGGCAGAGTGCTATGGCATCACAGCTCACAGCAACCTCCAACTCCTGGGCTCAAGGGATTCGCCTGCCACAACGCCCGGCTGTTTTTGGTTGTAGCCGTCATTGTTGTTTGGTGGACCTGGACTGGATTCGAACCCGCCAGCTCAGGTGTATGTGGCTGGCACCTTAGCTGCTTGAGCCACAGGTGCTGAGCCAAACACACTTTGATTATTATTATTTTTTTTTGACAGAGCCTCAAGCTGTCCCCCTTGGGTAGAGTGCTGTAGCATCACAGCTCACAGCAACCTCCAACTCCTGGGCTCAAGCGAGTCTCCTGCCTCAGCCTCCAAGTAGCTGGGACCACAGGCGCCCACCACCAGGCCTGGCTATTTTTTGGTTGCAGCTGTCATTGTTGTTTGGCGGGCCCGAGATGGATTCAAACCCACCACCCTAGGTGTATGTGGCTGGCGCCTTAGCCACTTGAGCCACAGGCGCTGAGCCCACACTTTGATTATTTATTTATTTATTTATTTATTTTTTTGAGACAGAGCCTCAAGCTATCGCCCTGGGTAGAGTGCTATGGCACTGCAGCTCACAGCAAACCTCCAACTCCTGGGCTCAAGCGAGTCTACCGCCTCAGCCTCCCAAGTAGCTGGGACCACGGGCGCCTGCCACAACGCTCGGCTGTTTTTTGGTTGCAGCCATCATTGTTGTTTGGCGGGCCCGGGCTGGATTCGAACCTGCCACCCTAGGTGTGTATGGCTGGCACCCTAGCCGCTTGAGCCACAGGCGCCGAGCCCACACTTTGATTATTGAGGTGAAGTTATAAAATTTGTTTTCCTGGCTTGGCCCCTGTAGCCCAGTGGTTAGGGCGCTGGCCTTATACACCAGGGCTGGCAGGTTCGAACCTGGCCTGGCACTGCTAAACAATAGTGACAACTACAACAAAAAGTGGCCAGGCATTGTAGCAGGCATCTGTAGTCCCAGCTACTTGGCAGGCTGAGGCAAGAGAATTGCTTAAGCCTAAGAGTTGAAGTTGGCTCGGCACCCATAGCACAGTGGTTATGGTGCCAGCAATATACACCAAGGGTAATGGGTTCAAAGCTGACCCAGGCCAGGTAAACAACTGCAACAAAAAAATAGCCATGCATTGTGGTGGGTGCCTGTAGTCCCAGCTACTCGGGAGGTGGAGGTAAGAGAATCGCTTAAGCCCAAGAGTTTGAGGTTGTTGTGAGCTGAGACTCTACAACACTCTACTGAGGGTAACATAATGAGATTCTGTCTCAAAAGAAAAAACAAAAACAAGAGTTTGAGATTGCTGTGAACTGTGATGCCATGGCACACTACGGAGGGTGAAAAAGTGAGACTCTGTCTCCAAAAAAAAAAAAAAAATCTGTTTTCCTGTCATCAAACTCCCTAGTGTTATTCTAAACAGATATTTGCACATGCCACCTAGTAATTTTTTGCTCAACTCTGCTTTTCTTTTTTGGCAAAACAAATATGATTTCTACATAATTCACTTCTGTGTGTCCTTAAGTTTATGCCATTCCTATATTCTGAAGACAGTGTATGCTATTCTCTCAACTGTTTTCATCTGTATTGATCATTTTTAATGATTTGGGTTTGTAACAGGCTGATTGCTTCTGATAGAGGACACTTTGAATTGTTGCTCTTGCATAATTAGACTTTGAATTGTTACCCTTAAAAAAGAAGTAGAGAATATTCAAAGTGAAGAAAACTGAAACGGATAAACTGGGAAAGAAGAGGAAACCATGAGGTTAAATTCATAGTGAATAGAACAGGTAGTAAAAAGAGACTGAGGGAGAGTTAAGGCTTTCTCTTACAGAGGACTATTGGTTCTCAGCTTTTATTTCTAATGTGTGTTTTGTGGAGAAAGCCTGGAATTTATCTAATTAAGACACTAAAGTCTTATGGGCAGTTCTTTTGTGAATAACTGACTTGATTCTACTTGTAAATTTCCCTTAATATCTGCATTTTTGTATTCCCACAATTGTTTTTTATTATCTGCTAACTTTATAACCTTTTTTCTAAAATTGATTGACTTGTGATTAATTTCTGTGCTCTCTTTGCTGAAAGCATGTTGAATTTAATTATAATGAGATAACTGTTATGACCTGCCTAAAGAGAAATATCCTTCTTGCAATAACATTTCTTTTTTCTTTTTTTTTTTTTTTCAAGACAGAGTCTTACTTTGTCACCCTTGGTAGAGTACTATGGCATCATAGCTCACAGCAACCTCCAACTCGTGGACTTAAGCAATTCTCTTGCCTTAGCCTCCCAAGTAGCTGGGACTACATGGCCTGCTACAGCACCTGGCTATTTTATTTTATTTTGTAGAGATAGAGTCTCACTTTATTGCCCTAGGTAGAGTGCAAGTGCTGTGGCATCACACAGTTCACAGCAACCTCCAACTCCTGGGCTCAAGGGATTCTCCTGCCTCTGCCTCCCAAGTAGCTGGGACTGCAGGAGCCTCCCACAACACCCAGATATTTTTTTTGTTGCAGTTCGGCCAGGACCAGGTTTGAACCCGCCACCCTTAGTATATGGGGCCAGTGTCCTACCCACTGAGCCACAGGCACCGCCCATCTGCTAGTTTTAGAGACAAGGTCTTGCATTGGCTCAGGCTAGTCTCAAACCTGTGAGCTCAGGCATTCCACCTGCCTGGGCCTCCTAAGTGCTGATATTACAGGTGTGAACCACTGCCCAGCCCAACATTTCTATACTGTAGGTTTTTTTTTTTTTT
>NW_003852396.1:72638564-72643801 GCF_000181295.1 Otolemur garnettii | reverse complement strand
TTTTTTTTTTTTTTTTTTTTAAGACAGAATTTTACTTTGTCACCCTTGGTAGAGTGCCATGAGTCATAGCTCACCGCAACCTCAAATTGTTGGGCTCAAGTGATTCTCTTGCCTCAGCCTCCCGAGTAGCTGGTACTACAAGCACCTACCACAACTCCCAGCTGTTTGTTCCTAATTTTTAAAGGAATTCTTGAACCAAAAGATCTAATTTGGTTGTTGATTCACAGAATTACTCTTGATGCCTCTATAGGAAGAGGCATGTCCTGAACTCCAGAGTACATAGGAGAAACTAGGACAAATGTAACCAGTAACCTAACCAGTCCCAGCTAAGGTTACTGTTTTCTGCCTGTGTGACCATCAGGGCTGGGTGAACTGGGTCCTGTATGTCATTTGCACCTTTTTTTTTTTTTTTTTTTGGAGGCAGAGTCTCTGGGTAGTGTGTGCTGTGGCATCACAGCTCACAGCAAACTCCAACTCTTGGTCTTAAGCCATTCTCTTGCCTCAGCCTCCCAAGTAGCTGGACTACAGGCACCCACCACAGTGCCTGGCTATGTTTTGGTCATGGTTGTTATTGTTGTTTGGCAGGCCCGGGCTGGATTCAAACCTGCCAGCTCTGATATATGTGGCTGGTGCCCTAGCCGCTGAGCTACAGATGCCTAACCTGCAGCTTCTTTTTGCTGGTTCCAGTGAATAGAAGAGAGCTCCTGCTACCTCAATCTCCAACATAGTAGATCAGATGTGCCGGAATCTGACAAAATAGAAGAAACAGTTAGCTACTGTGACAGTTCTAGATTTTGGACAGAAGACAGTTTCTACCCTTCCTGGGTTAGATGCAGACAAGTGTCAGTCATTGCTACTTACACTAGAACTTTTAGGCCTATGTCATCACATGTTACCTTTCATCATCATTATTATTTTTAAGGTAGCTCTATGTTTAGGAGTTCATTCGTTTACTTCTTTACAGGCTGAATGTACCTTTTTTTCAAAGTTCCCTGTGTTGTGAACTGAGCTTGGGTGAAGTGAAATCTTTGAGGTAAGATAAATAATGATAAAAATGGAAAGAAAGCCTGTGAAATTTGGGAGCCTTCAGAGATATAGTTTTAGAGTCACTGCCTAAATATTGAAATGCCACCATTTGTTGTTTGGAGGGATGTGGAGCTAAATTGAGAATGGGAGCACACATCTGCCTTGACTGCTAAGTATATCCATCTTACTGCTCACCCATAATAGAAATTTTATGTGTGTGTTCCTTAATTTGGGGTTTAGCAACAGTTTAAAGGAGGAAAGAGGGTGAAGAGACGATAAGTCTGCAGTTCTTGGTTCTTCTTCGTGTGTTTGAGTGTTTGTCCCAGGTAGGCCCAAGTTCTTTTTTAATCATCACTGGTGGCTTTTGTTTGCTTTTTGTTTTTTGTTTCTTGTCAGAAAGGACAACAGAGAACTGAATAGACAGTATTTCTTAGTATGCTATCGGAAGGGGCAGAATTTTATTTTTATTTATTTATTTTTGAGACAGAGTCTATGTTACCCTCAATAGAGTGCTGTGACATCATAGCTCATAGCAATCTCCAACTCTTGGGCTTAAGCGATTCTCTTGCCTCACCCTCCCAAGCAGCTGGGACTATAGGCACCTACCACAATGCCTGGCTATTTTTTGGTTGCATTGTCATAGTTGTTTCATTGGCCCAATCCAGGTTCAAACCCTCCGGCCTTGGTGCATGTGGCTGGCCCCAAGTTAAGGGGCAAAATATTTTTTTTTTTTTTTTTTTTGAGACAGAGTCTTACTATGATGCCCTCGGTAGAGTGCTGTGTGGTGTCACAGCTCACAGCAACCTCCAACTCTTGGGCTTAAGTGATTCTCTTACCTCAGCCTCCCGAGTAGCTGGGACTACATGCACTTACCACAACACCCCGCTATTTTTTGTTGGCAGTTGTCATTGTTGTTTAGCTGGCCTGGACTGGGCTTGAACCTGCCAGCCTCAGTGTGTGTGGCTGCCATTATAACCACTGTGTTACAGGCACCAAGCCCAAGGGCCAGAATTCTAATATTCCATTTTTATTTTCTGGCAAATTAAGATTCAGATTTAATAAAATTTGGCCATGCCACCAAATGAGTATTACTGAACTAAGGATTTTTAGAGGCCTTCACCCCAAAAAAGGACCATTAGATAATACACCTTGCTCTAGACATCAAGAAAGCAAGGTAGGTCCAGCGTAGGTAGTAGTATGTGAGCAGTAACCAGCTTACCTCTGGCCTGCCTTCTGATGGTCTGGACATTCTGAGGTTAGTTTGGACCCAGTCACTCTGCTCATTGCTGTCTTTGGCACATGGAAACTCAAGTTTAAAACCAAGGCTAACAACCCAATTCTTTAAAAAAAACATTTTCAGACCACATAAGGTGAGTTTTTTGTTTTGTTTGTTTGTTTATTTTGTTTTTTAACTTCAAGTAGTTCAGGCTTTGGGGGAACCTCAAAAAGTGATTTACAGGGAGGTGTTTGGAGGATGTGAAACAAGTCTGTGTTTCTTCTGCTCTGTTAGCCATTGCTATCTTCATGGATCTGACACTATTTATCTGACAGTGCATTTAGTACTGCTTCGCCAGGGAAAATCACACAAAACAAGCCTGGCGCATCAGCACTTTCATTGTATGATGGGCTGAGCCTCCCTTCACATGGTCACATCCCCATTTTAATCCAGTACTCCCTTTCCCTGCCCCTTCCCCAGTCCTGCCTCTTTTCTGTGGCACTTATTGCTGGTTTCCCTGAGCTCCTGTTTCCACTTTGTGTTTTTTGTGGGGCCCAGGAAGCTAAAGCTGTGTGTATTTGTGGATCAGACAAGTGCAGCAAGTTAATATCATTGGCTTCTGAAGGGGAGAGTGAGGTGATGGCTGCGTTTAAGTTGGATTTCCTTCCAGAAATGATGGTGGATCATTGCTCTTTGAATTCCAGTCCCGTGTAAGTATTTTTGTTGTCTAATTTTTATCATAAGCAGAGGAACTGGGCTGTTTTCTTTGTTATTTGTTGAAATAGGTTCCTTTCTTTAAGAGGGGGAAGAACTAATTGGACAAGAAAGCAAAAATCCAGATTCTCTCAGGCAATTATATCTTACTGTAGTCTAATTGTACCTCAATGTTGGTTTCCTCAAGGCTTTAAGTTCTTTAAACAAGACCAAACTAACCTCAGCTCAAGTGTGCTGGCTACAATCCTTTCAAGACGTAGTTTTTTCCCTGCGGTAGATTTCAAGGCACTTCTTTTTAAAACTGTACCTTTATTGCTTTGGGTTAGGTGTGCAATTTCAAACCATCTCCTTGGAAGAAAGTGTTTTATTATTATTTTTGATTATCAAATTCCTAGACTCATATCACAGAAGGAGACTGTTAACTAGAGTATATTTAGTATTTTTACACCATTCTGTATTGAGATGCAAAATGTAATCCTGGATCTTAATACCCCACCTCCACCCCACCCCATCTCCCTAGTCTAATTGAAAGTGCAGTTTTTAGCACATGATTTCAGGAATATCAGATTGTTTCCCCCCCCCCAAAAAAGTTAAACTGTATCAATCTTGGTTGATAATTTGCCCAAATAAATTGTGAGGATGAGAAACCTTGTTATTTTGCAGTACTGTCCAAGAACTATTATACACAGCTAAAATTGCTAACCTGGCCTGGAGTTGTAGCTTCAGGGGACTTAGTCTGCACTTTGTTCAGAGAAGGACCCATTTTCCAGTGCCTCTGGTTTCATTGGCTTTAAACCAGGCTTCAGAGTATCTTGGAACCTCAAGCAAATGCGCCTTAGGTTATTCAAAGCCAAGAATATTAAATGGTAGAATATTCTCTAGATAACAGGTGTTAGTGCAAGACTGAAGCTAGGTCTCCATGTGCAAATCAGTCTACCCTGGGATTTGGTATAACAGGTGTGGATAATAGTAGCTACTGACCAGTTTTTGTGGAATAGGTGGGGGTGGAGTGTGCTGGCTCAGAGTTAATTATCTTGCTCTTTTGAAAAGGATCCTGCCTTCTCTATAGTTTCCAAAATAATAGTAAAGTAAATGTGTCTTTTTATGAGAGTTCTTTACTACAAAAATTTTATTTTAACAGTAGGTAACAGATGAAATTACAATGAATATCATCATAAAGATTTAATACATAATATACATAATAAAGGTGTTCTTATGTCCCAGGATATATGATCCCTAGAAGTAGATCTTTGGCTCAAATTATCTTTGCTTTAACACTTTCTACACTTAACCATTGTCTAGTTCCTAGTGTTGAATCCATCATTAATACAGCATTCTTTTTAGCCTCTTTTCTCATCTTTTAAGACATCGGGTTCATTCAGTATCCTTTGACATCCTGACCATGGACCACTGCATAGAAATCACTTGCAAGTTAAAAATGTAGATATTCTCAGAGTAGGGCCTGAGACTCTGTATCATGTAGGTATTTTTTTTGTTTATTTGTTTGTTTTGTTTTTTGAGACAGAATCTCACTCTGGCCCCCTGACTATAGCTCACAGCAACCTCAAGTTCTTGGACTCAAGTGATCTTCTTGCCTCAGTTTTTCTGTTTTTAGTAGGGACGGGGTCTCACTCTTGTTCAGAGCTCAAGCAATTCACTTTCCTCAGCCTCTCAGAGTGCTAGGATTACAGGCATGAGCCCCAGTACCTGGCCTTACATCATATACAGTTTCTGTGCATGCTAAAGTTTGAGAGTGAATGCACATAACGCAGGTCATTCTGAGTTAAACAGGGAGTGGGTTGTCATTTCATTATTTCCAAAAGCATTTGTATCTGTTTGAATCAAGTGTCTTCACTAGAGCTTTGTGAAACTAACTGAGCATCTGCTTTTGCCTGTTTTATAAATGAGAGACCCAGTTGAGAAAATTTTTATTTTCTTTTTGCCCTCTAGACCAGGTTGCCTCATGTGTCCATTGAGCAGTTACCATCACATCTTTCCACTGTTAACCTATCTTTGGGTTAGTCCCATAGGCACCTCTAAAATACACAGGGACATTAAGGAACAAGGCCCTGAGCAGAAGGAAATACTTGCTTTTGTTTTTTTGTTTTTGAAGAGAGTCTTACTGCTGGCAGGCTAGAGTGCCATAGAGTCAGCCTAGCTCACAGCAGCTTCAAACTCCTGTGTTCAAGCAATCCTACATCAGCCTCCCAAGTAGCTGGGATGACAGGCATCCTTCACACAGCCCAGCTTATTTTTCTATCTTTAGTAGAGACAGGATCTC
>NW_003852396.1:72635444-72638544 GCF_000181295.1 Otolemur garnettii | reverse complement strand
TTTTTTTTTTTTTTGTATAGAGACAGAGTCTTACTTTGTCACCCTTGCAGAGTGCCGTGGCATCACAGCTCACAACAACCTCTAGTTCTTGGGCTTAAGTGTTTCTCTTGCCTCAGCCTCCCAAGTAGCTGGGACTACAGGTGCCCACACCAACGCCTGGCTATTTTTTTTGTTGCAGTTTGGCAGGGGCTGGGTTCAAACCCACCACCCTCGGTATACGGGGCCAGTGGCCTGCTCACTAAGCCACAGGCGCCACCCTCTGTATCATTTTTTCCACAGCACAGTATGTAAGCTAGAGGAAACTTGTAAGGGTGGCTGGTGCCTGAAGTTTAGAATGCAACAAGTAGCGTGCGGCCCCCCTAGCTCAGTGGGTAGGGCACTGGCCACATACACCGGGACTGGCAGGTTCAAACCCATGCTGGACCAGCTAAAACAACAATGACAACACCAACAAAAAAAGAATAGCCAGGTATTGTGGCCGTTGGCTGTAGTCCCAGCTACTTGGGGAGCTGAGGCAAGAGAATCACGTAAGCCCAAGAGTCTGAGGTTGCTGTGAGCCAGGGCACTCTACCCAGGGTGACAGCTTGAGACTCTTGTCTCCCCCCCAAAAAAATAAATAAATAAAGGAATGCAACAAGTATTTATGTGCTACTGGGGAGATAGATTGATAAGTCTCTGAAATTTTTCTTTTTTTATAATGATCAAAGGAAAGTCAACAGTTAATGAGAAGGAGAGAAAATGAAAAAGTGAATAATGAAAGGTTTTAGAAATGCTTTATTTATTTTAGAGATAGGATTTTGCTCTTTTGCCCAGGCTAGAGTGCGGCAGCACAATCATAACTCACTGCAACCTCACTCCTGGTCTGAAATGATCCTCCTGCCTCAGGCTCCTGAATAACTATAGGCATGTGCCACCATGCCTGGCTAATTAATAAAAATTTTTGTGGAGATGGGACGCTGTGCTGACCAGGCTGGGTATTTTGTTTGTTTGCTTAAGACAGAGTCACGTTTTGTTGCCATGATAGGGTGCTATGGTGTCATAGCTCACAGCAACCTCAGACTCTTGGGGGCTCACACATTTCTCTTGCCTCAGCCTCCTGAGTAGCTGGGACTATGGGCACCTGCCACCGCACCCAGTAGTTTTTAGAAACAGGGTCTTTTTTTTTTTTTTTTTTTGGTTGCAGCCATCATTGCTGTTTGGTGGGCCCGGGCTGGGGATTCGAACCCGCCACCTTAGGTGTATGTGGCTGGCGCCTTAGCTGCTTGAGCCACAGGCGCCGAGCCATGGGTCCTAGTTTCTATGCTTATAATCAGTTCTTAAGCTTTGTGTCCCAGGCCTTTTTCTTATCCCTCTCCCATTGATTAGGGGGTACCAATGTGCTTTTCTTACTCTCAGATCTCTATTCTATCCCTCAGAGATCTGAGCTCAATAACATTATTTTAAAACTGCCCTTTGGTCACCTGCACCTGGCAGCTTCTCCACCAAAAAACATTTCCCCATATTTATTTCACTAGACTAAGAGTTACACATACAAGTAACTATGTCTTCCCCTTCCTCACTTCCTCGGTGTCTAGTTCTTAAGTCCTAGTGGAGCCTAACCCAAAATTTCTTAGTATTGCCCCAGACTGTGCCCCTAAACTTAGATAATAGTTTATGTAAAAGCCTTCTGATGTCTAGATGTCTCTCTACTTTATTTCATCCATCTAGATTATTGTTAGGTATCTGGAAAAAACAAATCTGATCGCACTCTCTTATTTCTAAAATCTTGGGATAAAGTCCCAGCCTGTCTCAGAGAGCAAGCCTGAGATTTAAAAAAAGTAAGTCCAAGCCTGTCAGAATAGCATAGAGAGCCCTTCACTCATCTCTCCAACCTACTTCTTTATTCTTGGTGATTTTTTAATATGCTCTCTTTTTCTCTACTCTCATCACAACTTTCTCAGTCCTATTTTTTCTTTTTTTTTCCTTCTTCTTCTTCTTTTTTTTTTTTTTTTTTGAGACAAAGTCTCACTCTTTTGCCCTGGATAGAGTGCCAGTGCCGTAGCATTATCATAGTTCATAGAAACTTTAAACTCTTAGGCTGAAATGATCCTCCTGCTTCAGCCTCTCAAGTAGCTGGGACTGCAGGCGCCTGCCACCTTGTCTGCCTAGTTTTTCTATTTTTCGTAGAGTGGGATCTTGCTCTTGCTTAGATTGGTCTTAATCCACCCACCTCAGACTCCTAGAGTGCGAGGATTATAGGTGTGAGCCACCTCCTGCCCTGCTTTCTCTCTCTCTCTCTTATGTTACCTTGTTCTCACTCTTTTCAGTCCTTACCATTTCCTCATCGCCCTTAGACTTTATCACTTTATGTAATATAGCCTTTTTTCTAGTTGGCTGGTTTACTTAAATCTCTGCACATACCTCCCTTCCCCCCCTCCAAATAAAGCAAAATCAGAGAATTCTTTAACAGAAGTTTTATGCATCTATTAAAAGATTTATAGAGCATTGTAGTTATTCTTCCATATTTTCAGTGTCATTGCCTCCAGGGTGGTAGTTATTGCTTAGTCTTTTATAGAACCCTATGGTGTGCATGTAGCATTATATAGTAAGAGCTCGGGAGATACAGTTGAATGAATGATATGCCCTTTGAGGGCTTTTTGGTAATTAAAGATGATTGGAGAGGTAAGGTTTCCAGATATCTCTGTTCCTCAGGGAAGAAGGCTAAAAATCTTTAAAAGTGGATCGTTAGCTGTTCTATTATTAGATTGTGACTTTAAAACCATTACTGATAGCTTATTCTAATATCTAACACCCTTCATGTGCTAATGAGCTTTTTAGCCAAATGAAAATTGCTTCTTTATAGTGTAGACATATTCTGTCCTGTTCTCACTAGAGAGCAGTTGGTAAGTAACTCAGGCCATTGTTTCTGGGCCCTTTATATTCTGATACACTTCTGTACCAGTTTTTCTTTCTTTCTTTTTTTTTTTTTTTGTATAGAGACAGAGTCTTACTTTGTCACCCTTGCAGAGTGCCGTGGCATCACAGCTCACAACAACCTCTAGTTCTTGGGCTTAAGTGTTTCTCTTGCCTCAGCCTCCCAAGTAGCTGGGACTACAGGTGC
>NW_003852396.1:72618543-72634302 GCF_000181295.1 Otolemur garnettii | reverse complement strand
TGGTTACAGCCATCATTGTTGTTTGGCGGGTCCGGGCTGGGGATTCGAACCCGCCACCTTAGGTGTACGTGGCTGGCACCTTAGCCGGTTGAGCTATAGGCTCCGAGCCTAGAGACAGGGTCTTGCTCTATCTCAGGCTGGTCTTGAATTTATGAGCCCAGGTAATCCACCCACCTTGGCCTTCCAGTGGCCACTGTGCCCAGTAGAAATGATTTTTAAATAGGTGTAAATGTCAGCGTTTGCCAGGCTTTTTGGCAGCAGGGAAGAGAATCCCACTCAAGCTAGAAGATATGGAAGGGCTTTCTCATAAGGATGCACATGGACCGGACTACAATATAATCAAGAGCTGGGAGACCTGGCAACTATATCTTTCTGACCCTAGAATACACATTCTGCTCCATGTTTGTGCCTCTTCATCAATTCTGTTATTTTGCAGCATGGCCTGGCTGTGCCACTAATCTTCCAACCTATCTTCTGATCCCCAGCCTTAATGAGGTACAATTCACACACGATAGCATTTACCCCTTTAAAGTGTGTAATTCACTATTTTTAGTATATTTGTAAAGTTGTGTAACTGTCCCACTAATAGTGTAATTAGCCACTATTTAATTCTGAAACATTTTCATCACCCTAAAGAGAAACATTGTACCCATTAGCAACCACTCTCCCTACCCTTTCCACCTCCATTCCTAGGCAACCAGTAATGTACTTTCTGTTCTGGACATTTCATATAAATGGAATCATATACAATATGTGGCCTTTTGTGACTGGCTTCTGTCACTTAGCATAATGTTTTCAACGTCCACCTATGACTCCTTATCTCTTGTCACAGTCCTTTGAGCTTGTCCACTTAAACCATCTCTATTTGCGACTTTTCCACTTCTGACTTCACTACTGTTTCTGTTAACCAGTTTGATATTCTGTAGAGCAGTGCCAGCCAGTAGCACTTTCTCTGATGATGAAAGTAGCCACTAGCACTCAGTGCAGTTGTAAAGGAATTTAGTTGGCCAAGCCTTTCTTTCTGGGGTTTTGAGGGAGATTTTTCTGAGACAGAGTCTTACTCAGTTGCCCAGGTTGGAGTTGTTTGGCATGATCATAACTCACACCATAAGGCCTTAATCTGCTGCGCTCCAACAGTCCTCCCACTTGGGCCTCCTCAGTAGCTGGAACTATAGGTACCACCACACCCAGCTAAATTTTGTTAGTTTATTTTATAGAGACAGAATCTCACTATGTTGCTCAGGCTGATCCCAAACTCCTGGGCTGAAGTGATCTCTGGCATGGATCTCACAGAATGTTGGGATGACAGGTGTGCCCTTATCTTTCTGTTGTAAAGCACAGGCAAAGGGTCTTCAGTTTCTGGCCAGCCAGTGGGTTATCTTGCCACTGGATTGAAACCTACCCCTGGTCTAATCAGCTGAGGCCAGAGGGTGGGGGGAAAGTAGGACAGAATATTTACGCTGCCCATGAGATAAGCCCTGGCATGAGATAGTTTTAAAAGGAGAAAAGATGGGAAAAAGAGAAGGAAGAGTTCGAGAATTTTGAACAATGTATGCCTTGAAAACAAAGCTGTTGTTGAATAAAGTTGTTCCCTTGCGGCTCAGCACTGGTAGCTCAGTGGCTAGGGCTCCAGCCACATACACGGGGCTGGCAGGGACCCTGTTCAAACACGGCCCCGGCCTGCCAAACAATGACAACTTGAACAACACACCTCAAAAAATAGCTGGGCATTATGGCAAGCATCTGTGGTCCCATCAACTTGGGAGGCTGAGGCAAGAGAGTCACTTAAGCCCAAGAGCTGGAGGTTGCTGTGAGCTGTGACACAATGGCACTCTACCAAGGGCAACATAGTAAAAAAAAAAAAAAAAGTCTCAGTTGAGTTTTATTTTGCCTTTAGCGAGGGGGTGGGAGAGGATCTTACAGTATTGCTTAGGCTGGTCTTGAACTCTCCTGGGAGTGGCCTCAAGTGATCCTCCCTGTTCAGGCCTCCCTAGTAGCTGGGATTACAAGTTCAAGCCACTATGCCCAACTTGAGGTATAGTTCATCGAGAATAGGTTGACAAGATAGCCTCTGATTTTTCATGCTTGTTCATTATCAGTTATGCACATCTTCAGGTTGTTGCTTTCTTTATTGCTTCTGTGGCTAGAAGTAGAAACCATAAGAGTTGTTTTCCTTAAAACACCTGTCACCTTCTCATCTCTCTCCTTCCCCCACTGTCACAGGCCCCTACTTTTCCTCTTTTCCATCCTATACCCAGACTGCCACAGAAGGTTCTGAGTCAGAAGTTGAGAATTTCTAGTTGACTTCCCTCTTAGGGACACTATATACTATGACAGGGACACTATATACACTTCTCTGGGGGGCTGCTGAACTCACTGGTATTTAAATGTACATAATAAATACACAAAATTAATGATCACTGACCCTGAGGAGCTCTCTATAGAGTGGGGAAGTAAGGCACAGATTTGCAAATTTATTTAGTAATATACAAAGGAAATAGATTGTGCAGAATCCTTGGTATGTCACACTGAGAGTCTTATCCCAGGTGCCTTTTTTTTTTTGAGACAGTCTCACTTTGTTGCCCTCAGTAGAGTCCCATGGCGTCACAGCTCACAGCAACCTCAAACTCTTGGGCTTAAGCTTTTCTCTTGCCTCAGCCTCCTGAGTTGCAGGAACTATATAGGTGCCCTCATTCTAAAGAGTTAAGTTTGAGGATTGCCCTGCTCTTTGAGCAATATTTTGGATACACTGTTCTATGGTATCCTCCTGGCTATTGAATTGATGTACAAAGAGGGGAAAGGGTGGCTCATAGAGTAGACATGAAGAAATAGAGAGGATTTGGAAAGTCAGCGGCAAGAAAGGGAATTTACGGCTCGGCACCTATAGCTCAACCGGCTAAGGCGCCAGCCACGTACACCTAAGGTGGCAGGTTCGAATCCCCAGCCCGGACCCGCCAAACAACAATGACGGCTGCAACCAAAAAATAGCCTGGCGTTGTGGCGGGCGCCTGTGGTCCCAGCTACTTGGGAGGCAGAGGCAGGAGACTCGCTTGAGCCCAGGAGTTGGAGGTTGCTGTGAGCTGTAATGCCATGGCACTCTACCCAGGGGGACAGCTTGAGGCTCTGTCTCCAAAAAAAAAAAAAAAAAAAAAAAAAGAAAGGGAATTTACCTGGAATCCTGAGTGTCCACTGAATTTTTGAATAAACACCTCCACATTTCCATGTTTTTGTTTTTGTACTGAACAGTATGTAGAAAGGTTACAAATGGCGCACGATGTAAGGAAGGGGAAGCTGGGCAGTTCCTTCCAATGTAATACAAATAATACACCCTTGCCTCTTTTCAGAAATAGCTGTCAGCTTCCCTGTCATCAGAATACATTCTGGGCACCATTGGGGTTCTATGTTAACCCTCCCCAGAATAGAAATATAATGAGAAATGAAGAACGTTTTAATAAAATGCTATTAAAACTGGTAATTAAGTTGCTGGGGAAAAGCCAGGCATTGTGGCAGGCGCGTGTAGTCCCAGCTGCTCAGAAGGCTGAGGCAAGGGAATTGCTAAGCCCAGGAGTTGGAGGTTGCTATGAGCTGTGATGCCACTGCACTCTACCGAGGGCGATAAAGTGAGACTCTGTCTGTAAAAAAAAAAATGTTGGGGTAGGTTGTAGGGAGTAACACTTATTCTTTCACTAGTCATACAACTTTTTTCATTATGGTAGCTAGTTTCTGTTGAAACATAAAGATTAGACTTCTAAAAGCAGTTGCATTATATTCTTGCAACAACCTTCTACACATGGTTTTATTATTTATTTTTTTGAGACAGACTCTCAGTATGTCACCCCTCGGTAGAGTGCAGTGGCATCACAGCTCACAGCAACCTCAAACTCTTAGGCTTAAGTGATTCTCTTGCCTCAGCCTCCCGAGTTAACTGGGACTACAGGTGCCCACCACAACACTTGGCTATTTTTTGGTTGTAGTTGTTATGTTGTTTGGCAGGCCTAGGATGGGTTTGAACCTGCCAGCTGCAGTGTACATGGCTGGCACCCTAGCTGCTGAGCTACAGGCACCAAGCATACATATGGTTTTAAATTAACAGCTTAAAGGAAAACTAATAAAATTATGTATTTTAAAACCTTAAATAAAAGAGAGCAGATTGATCCCATTGAAATCAAATAATCATATGAGATAATAGCTGCTCTTAAATTTGAGACCCCTTTTTGTGCACATTTTATCTGAGTTAATTGCTTATTGGTACTATTAACAAGAAATTTTTCCTGGCTCAGCACCTGTGGCTCAAGTGGCTAAGGTGCCAGCCACATACACCTGAGGTGGTGGGTTCAAATCTAGCCAGGGCCCGCTAAAGAACAATGATGGCTGCAACCAAAAAATAGCCAGGCTTTATGGCAGGGGCCTGTAGTCCCAGCTACTTACTTGAGAGGTGGAGGCAGGAGACTCGCTTGAGCTGAGGAGTTGGAGGTTGCTGTGAGCTGTGATACTACGGCACTCTACCCAGAGGGACAGCTTGAGGCTTTATCTCAAAAAAAAAAAAGAAAAGAAATTTTTCCTATCCCACATTTGAGTGCTTACTTTGAATCTTGTACTATACTAGGTGTGGTTGCATAAATGAATAGGAAATAGTTTCTGCCTTCAAGGAGCTGCCAGCCTAATTAGGAGAATGGATTCAGCCAGATTATGCTAAAAGGTGTTAAATTCTATAATGAATGTGGAAATTTAATACTGTTAGATTTCTAGGAGGTGTAGTTGACTAACATGGAAGAATGTGGGGAACCTTCACAGATAGAAGAATTGGGCTAGGCATTGTGGCGGGCACCTGTAGTCCCAGCTACTCGGGAGGCTGAGGCAAGAGAATCGCTTGAGCCAGAGAGTCTGAGGTTGCTGTGATCTGTAATGCCAGGGCACTTTACTGAGGGCAACAAAGTGAGACTCTGTCTCAAACAAAAAAAGTAAAGCATTGGCTCAGCACCTGTGGCTCAATTGGTGAAGACTCCAGCCACATATACCAGAGCTGGCCGGGTTCCAATCCAGCTCAGGCCTGCCAAATAACAATGACAACTAGAACCAAAAAATAACTCGGGGGTTATGGCGGGCACCTATAGTCCCAGTTACTTGGAAGGCTGAGGCAAGAGAATTGCTTAAGCCCAGGAGTTGGAGGTTCCTGTGAACTGTGACACCATGACACTCTATCCAGGGGGACAACTTGAGGCTCTATCTCAAAAAAAAAGTAAAGAATTGTCTGTAATTCATTTGTCTTCAGTAGTTAGATTAATCAGATGGGGGGATTGAGAATAGCCCCTTTTCCATTATAGGAATTACAAGATAGAAGATGAACTACTTTCATAGATGCAACGTTCTTTTTTTTTCCCTAGACAGAGCCTCAAGCTGTCGCCCTGGGTAGAGTACCATGGCATCACAGCTCACAGCAACCTCCAACTCTCGGTTTAAGCAATTTTTTTGCCTCAGCCTCCCAAGTAAGCTGGGACTATAGACGCCCGGCTATTTTTTGGTTGTAGTTGTTGTTTGGCAGGCCTGGGCTGGATTCGAACCTGCCAGCTCTGGTGTATGTGGCTGACGCCTTAGCCCCTTGAGCTATAGGCACTGAGCTATAGATGCAAGATTCTTTTTTTTTTTTTTTGTCTCACTTTATCACCCTCAGTAGAGTGCTGTGACATCACAACTCACAGCAACCTCCAACTCCTGGGCTTAGGCAATTCTCTTGCCTCGGCCTCCTAAGTAGCTGAGACTACACGCACCCGCCACAACTCCCAGCTATTTTTTTGTTGTAGTTTGGCTGGGGCCAAGTTCAAACCCACCACCCTCCGTATATGGGGCCAGCGCCCTGCCCACTGAGCCATAGGCGCCACCCACCATGCAACATTCTTAAGGATTTTCAGATGCCTTATAAGATAGCAGTGGTGGAAAGATTTTCTTTCTTTTTTTTTTTCTTGAGACCATCTACTTCTATTGCCGAGGCTAGAGTCCAGTGACATCATCAAAATTCACCTGAACTTCAAAACTCCAGTGAGTCCTATCTACAGCCTCCATGTAGGCTGGAACTACAGGCGTGCACTACTACAAACAACTAATTTTTCTCTTGCTAAAGCTGGTCTCAAACTCATGGCCTCAGGTGATCTTTTCATACAAAGTACTATAATTAGTTGTCAGCCACTGGGTCCAGCCTGTTTTTTGTGTAAAAAAATTAGCATTTTATTTAGGATTTTAGAACCTAGAAAATATTAATATAATGATATGATTTCTGGATTAAGCAACAAGTATTAATAGGAAAGCTGACCAGCTATTCTAGTTATTGGAATTTAAGTTATTAATGGTTTAGATAAATGCTAAAAGTTAGGTCTTAAAACAGTAGTAAAAGGAGAACATAAGAGATGGTATGTTCTGGGTGGAAACATTTATTTTCCCCTAGATTCTTGACAGTGGCAGGGTAGGAAAGAAGGCATTTAAATAAGAACATTACAAGATTGGTGTCGCAGGACTGGAGAAATTTGTTGCATTTGGTAAGGGAGTCAACTGGTAAAGTCTTGGAGAAAGAGCAGTAAATTGAATAATTTAGAAACAAACCAAAAAACCTACCATCATGGCAACATTGTATATATTTATAGCATAATTATTTGGAAATTTAAAAGGCAAAGCTTTGTTTTGGTTTGGAGACCTAACTAAGGACACTAGGATTATGCATGAGATAGCGTCCCTTCTTTTCTTTTCTTCCTTTCTTTTTCTTTTTCTTTCTCTTTTCTTTTCTTTTCTTTTCTTTCTTTGACAGAGTCTCACTTTATTGCCCTCAGTAGAGTGCAGTGGCATCACAGCTCATAGCAACCTCCAGCTCTTGGGCTTAGGCGATTCTCTTGCCTCAGCCTCCCCAGTAGCTGGGACTACAGGCACCTGCCCCAACACCCGGCTGTTTTTTGTTGCAGTTTGGCTGGGGCCTGGTGTGAACCAGCCACCCTCGGTATATGGCGCCCTACCCACTGAGCCACAGGCGCCGCTCAAGATAGCCACTTTCAAAGGCCAGCATTCTAGTCAGTTCTTAGTTTGGAAATCAATAACTTCTGGAAGGAAACTTCATGTACGTAGAGGTGTGTACACTGAAGAGTATTAAGTCTTTTTTTTTTTTTAGACAGTCTCACTTTGTCGCTCTCAGTAGAGTGTTATGTTGTCACAGCTCACAGCAACCTCAAACTCTTGGGCTTAAGCAATTCTCTTGCCTCAGCCTCCTCAATAGCTGGGACTACAGGCACCTACCACAACACCCAGCTTTTTTTGGTTGCAGTTGTCATTTCTGTTTTAGCTGGCCGGGGCCAGGTTTGAACCCTCCATATATGGGGCTAGCGCCCTACCCAATGACACACAGTTGCCGCCCGTCCTTTGTTATCTTATGAATATTTTAAAAAGTGTTAACTATGCTTAAAAATTATTAAAACTTGATCTTGTTTTGGGAGCTTTGCCCTTTAAGTTCCTCTGAGAATTCTCATGGTAGTTAAGGTGTGAGTAACATTTAAAACCCAAAGTGTCCCTTTCAGAATGATTACTTTGGTATCTAATGGAAGGGGTGGCCATGGTGAGGGGGACCTAGGGAACTTTGGTAAATCAAATGGAAGTAATGAAAGTGCAGGTTTTCCCCCAACTTTTTCAGAAAGTAATAGAGATCTTTAAAGAAAAGGAAACTCCCTCTGGAAAGCAGTATGAATATATAATAGAAGTTTTATTTTTTCTTATGCAGCTCAAAGAAAATGAACGGCACCCTGGACCACCCAGACCAACCAGATCTTGATGCCATCAAGATGTTTGTGGGCCAGGTTCCAAGGACCTGGTCTGAGAAGGACTTGAGGGAACTCTTCGAACAGTATGGTGCTGTCTATGAAATCAATGTCCTAAGGGATAGGAGCCAAAACCCTCCTCAGAGCAAAGGTTGGGGCTTTGGATATTTATATGTAATTTTAGCTCTGTGCATTCTGTCAGTCATTATCAGAATTTTCCTCCCTATCCTTTTTAGTAGCTGTATCTTCTAATGCAGACACATTTAATGACATAAAAATAAAAAGTTAAGATGACATCTTAAGGATAATTTGTTAATTGGATCTTGGACAGTCCTTTGTGAGAGCTCTGAATTAAAGAGACCAGACCCATATGAGGGTCTTCATTTGGTCTTGGGAATGCAATAACAGAAATAAAATGAAGTAAACCACCCACAAAAGGTTTTTTTTAATACTCTGACTAGGGTAAAGTAAAGGAGAAAGAAAGCCTGTCACATATTCTGGATTTCTTGTTGATGTTACAGGGACCTTGCAGGATGATTTTATCAGCTGGGAAGGACTTATTTAGGCAAGTTGTTTAGTGTAGCCTACAAAATGGACAGGAGAAAAAAAAGGCAGCACAGAGGAAGGTTTACAGGACTGGTGGTAGATAGGTGTTATCTTTGCCCCAAATACACACAACATGTTCTTATTTTCCAGTTGACCAAGTTCAGAATAATTTTCTGTGAAAGCTATTCTACAGTACAATGTGAAGAAACAATTTATAATACAGTTATAGATGTGAAACCAGCTTAATAGTAGGGGATTGAGAAGCGGAGAAATTATTTCCTTTTTGTGGCATAATGAACTAAATTTATAAAGAATCATAGTTTCTAGAAATGACTACCAAAATAACATTCAGTTGTTTAAAATCCTAACTGCTGCGTCTATTTTGTATGTCGTGGGAATATGGGAGCATCAGAACATTGCAGCCCAGGATTTACAAGATAATACCGCCCTCATCCTGTTGCTTATAAAGATAGTAAAGCCCAGAATCTATAGATTTGAGTCAACACTATGTGCTATTAGAAGCTTAATCATATATGATGAGAACTAAGAGTCTAGGAAAAAATGTTAAGAGTTTCTTACTCTTAAATAATTGTATAATTTAATAAATGGTAATTATGTTTTAAGCATGTGGGAGATCTGGTTACAATGTAGGGAGTGGTTTATTCTGAGAGAATTGATGAGGAAAGACTTCCTAGCACCCTACCACCTACAACCTGGCCTGTCTTGTTTGTGTCTGAGTCTTCTTGCCTAGCGCACTACCTGCTGCTCCCAGTGAGGTGGATTGAGTGGAATGGCACATCACCTCCTGAAGGGAAGTCATCTTTTTCAGAGATTTATATGAGCAGCTACAGGACTTCTAAAACAATAAAGGGAATACATAGAAACACACATTCCTCCTTTTTTCCTGCTGGGCATTCATATTCATTCTCTCCCTTCTCTCCTCCACCCTCTTCTCTTTTGCTGGTTTTAATAAACTCAGCCTTTTAAGTTCTACTATGCCAGTGGAGGAAGAAGTGCTCTTGGAATTGTGTTTTCGAAGTTTGATTTTGTGAAGTCTGTTTATTGCAGGGTGCTGTTTTGTTACATTTTACACTCGTAAAGCTGCATTAGAAGCGCAGAATGCTCTTCACAACATGAAGGTCCTTCCAGGGGTAAGAACTCTTCTGCTAGTAAATGGAACTGTGGTCGATCTGATGCATGGGACATACTTACATTAAGCACATGCTGGAAATCATTTTGGGAAAAAGCAGGAATTGATGTAAAAAGAAGGGAACATTTCAAAAAAGATAGGTTGAAAGTACTTTTGTGTCAGACAAGAGTCTTGGCTGTTCTGACTTCTTGACCCCCGTTCTATCTATTATACTTTGTGGGAAAAGATCAAGTCATACATGAAATTAGAAAGAGCTCTTAAAGCTCTGGCTTGGGTATTTCTTTTAGAGTCCCCATGTAAATTTTGAATGCCATCAATGTGTACAACAATAATACTCATATATTTTCCTTTATAGATGCATCATCCCATACAAATGAAACCTGCTGACAGTGAGAAGAACAATGGTAAGCAAACATGAAATCTCCTTATCAGGTTTCTTCCTAGTTTGTTTGCTGGGTTTTTGTTGTTGTTGTTGTTGAGATAGAGTCTCACTATGTCACCCTTGGTAGAGTGCTGTGGCACTCAAACTCTTGGACTTAAGCAATTATCCTGTCTCAGCCTCCCAAGTAGTGGGGACTACAGGTGCCTGCCACAATGCCCGGCCATTTTTCTATTTTAGTTGTTATTGTTACTTAGCTGGCTGGGTTCAAACCTGCCAGCCTCGGTGTATGTGGCTGGCAATGTAACCACTGTGCTATGGGCGCCGATCCTGTTTGCTGTTCTTTTTTTTTTTTTTTTTTTTTTGAGACAGAGCCTCAAGCTGTCGACCTCTGGGTGGAGTGCCATGGCATCACAGCTCACAGCAACCTCCAACTCCTGGGCTCAAGCGAGTCTCCTGCCTCCACCTCCCAAGTAGCTGGGACCACAGGCACCCGCCGCAACTCCCGGCTATTTTTTGGTTGCAGCCATCATTGTTTGGCGGGCCCAGGCTGACTTCAAACCCGCCACCTTAGGTGTATGTGGCTGGCACCTTAGCCACTTGAGTCACAGGCACCGAGCCCTGTTTGCTGTTCTTATGATGTCTGGATTGAATGGTGCTCTAACTAATCTGTCCTCTAAATTGTCTCAGTTTTTTTTTTTTAAATAAGTGTGATGAATAAATGAGGAATATAGACTTGACAGGGAAACATTACAAGAACATTTTGGGTTTTTTTGTTGTTGTTGTTGTTTTTTGAGACAGAGTTCTCAGGCTGTTGCCCTGGGTAGAGTGCCATGGCTTCATAGCTCACAGTAACCGCCAACTCTTGGAATCAAACGATCCTCTTGCCTCTTTTTTTTTTTTTTTTTTTTTTTTCCTATTTCTAGTAGCGACAAGGGCTCACATTTTGCTCAGGCTGGTCTCAAACTCGTGAGCTCAGCAATCCACCCACCTTGGCCTCCCAGAGTGCTAGCTAGGATTACAGGCATGAGCCACCATACTCAGCCTACAAGGACATTTGGAATGAACTGAGAAACACTTGATCAATATGTACATGATTTTTCATAAGTAGGAGTGAGGGGGAAAAAAAAACAGGAAGGAGAACTTAGTCCTCAAGAAAATAGAAAAGGGGCTGGGCACAGTGGCTCACACCTAAGAGACTGAGGTGGGCAGATAGATTTCTTGAGGAGTTTGAGACCAGCCTGAACAAGAGTGAGACCCCATCTCTACTAAAAATAGAAAAATTAGCTAGCCATTGTGGTGGGTGCCTATAGTCTCAGCTATGCCAGGGTCCAAGGCAGAAGAATGACTTGACCCAGGAATTTGAAGTTACCATGATACTTTCGTCTAGTGTGCCAAAAAATGTATTCACTTTTTTTTTTTTGGCAGTTTTTGGCCGGAGCTGGGTTTGAACCTGCCACCTCCAGCATATGGGGCCAGCGCCCTACTCCTTTGAACCACAGGCACCTCCCAATATATTCACATTTTAAGAAAGGAAAAAGCTGTATTAAAATTGTAATAATTTGGCCAGGTGCAGTGGCTCACGTCTATAATCCTAGCACTGTGGGAGGCCCAGGTGGGTGCTTGAACTTAGGAGTTTGAGACCAGCCTGAGCAAGACACACACCTCCCCATCTCTACTAAAAATAGAAAAAATGAGGCAAGAGGATCGCTTGAGCCCAGAGTTGGAGGTTGCTGCGAGCTATGATGCCACAGCACTCTACCCAGGGCGACAGCTTAAGACTCTTGTCTCAAAAAAAAAAAAAATTGGAGGCTGGGGCCAGTGGATTATGTACTGATAACATTTATTATCTTGCATATTGTATCTCTTGTAATTGCAGAAGTCAAACATGACTTGAGTATTATAGTTTAATGATATTTTCCTTTCTTAATGTGTATACATTTTTTTTGGCACCCTCTGGATACAGTATTTGCATTTGGTATATTCTTTTCTTCTTATATCAAGTATGTGTATAAACCTCTTCCTCTTTCTTTAGTAGTAGTGCTAGTAAGAGCAAATTATACTAACTACCAGGCAAGATGCTAAGCACTTTTCATTTAATACCTACGGCTAGCCTATGACGCAAACCTAGCTATCTCTATTAATCACATGAGGAAACAAGCACAGAATGGTTTCAGTAACGTTCATAAGATCATAAAACTACTGTATTTGGGGGCACCCCATACCTCAGTGGTTAGGGTGCTGTCCACATGCTCCAGGGCTGGTAGGTTCAAACCCAGCCCTGGCTTGCTAAACAAACAAAAAAAATAGCCAGGCATTGTGGCAGGCGCCTGTAGTCCCACTACGAGGGAGGCTGAGGCAAGACAATTCCTTGAACCTAAGAGTTTGAGCTACGACACCATGGCACTCTTTTTCGAGGGTAGGGGGCAAAAACTGTATTTCAACTAAATGCTTCCAATTATATATATATATATATTTTTTTTTTTTTTTTTTTTTTTTTTTTGAGACAGAGCCTCAAGCTGTCCCCCTGAGTAGAGTGCCATGGCATCACGCTCACAGCAACCTCCAACTCCTGGGCTCAAGCGAGTCTCCTGCCTCCGCCTCCCAAGTAGCTGGGACTACAGGCGCCCGCCACAACGCCTGGCCATTTTTTGGTTGCAGCCATCATTGTTGCTTGGCGGGCCCGGGCTGGGGATTCGAACCTGCCACCTTAGGTGTATGTGGCTGGCGCCTTAGCCGCTTGAGCCACAGGCGCTGAGCCCCAATTATAATTTTAAAGTACCATTGGTTGTAACAGGAGATGTATGAATAAAACGTGTGTCTTGGAATCCATGAAATATGGGATAAAGGCACAGAGCCAGGATTTACACCCAGGTGGTCTGGCTCTGAAGCCTGTGCTACACTGCCTCTTTTAGTTACGATGTTCAAGCCTTTTGTGTTTTACTCTCTTAGCAGTGGAAGACAGAAAGCTGTTTATTGGTATGATTTCCAAGAAGTGCACTGAAAATGACATCCGAGTCATGTTCTCTTCATTTGGACAGATTGAAGAGTGCCGGATATTGCGGGGACCTGATGGCCTGAGCCGAGGTAGGTACAGTTTTAGCTTTAATACGTATGAAGTTGTTTTTTAATGGCACCGGTGGAAATAAGTGATCACTAGCCAGTGTGGCCTTGTCATGTTGAAAAGATTGGGCCCATTCCTTCCTGCTATACATTTAGGTCTTAGGAGTCTTGACTCCTTCTACCAGCTGATTCCTTTTCTATTCTTCTAACTTGCTCTGAGGAGTCTACATTCCACACTTCAGTGTCATGCATTAAAATTTTCTCTTTGTGTGCTTGGAGAGGTTCTTGATGCCAAAGGGAGGAAACACTTCATTCTCTTATTTTCTTTTCAAGAGGAGCTAGAGGGGTAGGCACTGTGTCACATGCCTAGCACTTTGGGAGACTAAGATAGGAGAATCACTTGAGCCTGAGAGTTTGAGGTTACAATAAATTATAATCATTACGCCATTGCACTTTAGTCTGGGTGACAGAGTGAACCTCTCTTTTAAAAAAAAGAAGAGGAACTCAAGGGCATGATTCTTCCTTTCTCCTTGAACACTTTCCCCTCTGTGGGTTTCTGTTTTTTCATTGTAGTGCTTACTGCTCTACTGTAATGTATCTGTCTCCTCCACCAGCTCGGGAACCCTGTCTATGTCACTAGGATGGTAGTCAGCACATAGTAGGTGCTCAGTAAATGTCTGTCAGATAGATAAGCAAATGAATGGTGAGTTATTGATTCTTCTTTTACCAGGTTGTGCATTTGTGACTTTTACAACAAGAGCCATGGCACAGACAGCTATCAAGGCAATGCACCAAGCACAGACTATGGAGGTAGGGAGTAGATACATGAAACGGGAGAAATTCCTTAGCCTCAGAATGCTAGGAGAGTTGACCATCAAAATCCAGCAATATGTATATCATCTAATTGTCCAGAAAGTTTAAAGCCAATGCTTGCTTTAAAAATAATATGTTGGGGCTTTGCGCCTGTGGCTCAAGCGGCTAAACCGCCAGCCACATACACCTAAGGTGGCGGGCTCGAATCCCCAGCCCGGGCCCGCCAAACAACAAAGATGGCTGCAACCAAAAAATGGCCAGGTGTTGTGGCGGGCGCCTGTAGTCCCAGCTACTTGGGAGGCTGAGGCAGGAGACTCGCTTGAGCCGAGGAGTTGGAGGTTGCTGTGAGCGTGATGCCATGGCACTCTACCCAGGGGGGTAGCTTGAGGCTCTGTCTCAAAAAAAAAAAAAAAAATATGTTAAAAATAGTTGCTGTTTTAAATTGCCTCTTGCTACTCATGACTGTCAGAAGGAAAATCATTTGGCAATGAATAAAATTCGAATGCTGCCTGCATGGCACCAAAAAGGAGGATGTTTCCCTCACCCAGAAAGGGGAATTTAACTCTTTGGTTTTGGTGTTTTCATAGGGTTGTTCGTCACCTATGGTGGTAAAATTTGCTGACACACAGAAGGACAAAGAACAGAAGAGAATGGCCCAACAGCTCCAGCAACAGATGCAGCAAATCAGCGCAGCATCTGTGTGGGGAAACCTTGCTGGTCTTAATACTCTTGGACCCCAGTATTTAGCAGTGAGTCTTTGTGGTTTGCTTCCTGCAGATTGTGCAAGCTCTTAGCTGTTTCTTCTTATGCTGTCCCTAGCTAATAGATACAGTGGCATTTGTAACGGCTGACATACAGAAATTTTATGTAAATATTCGGGCAATGTAATGTTCTTTGAGTCATGTTAATGTTTCTCTTTACATACATACATACATACACACACATATAAATATCTTGAGACCTTTGCTGTGGTTAATGTGAAATCCTGATTTAAAGATATTTAGAATATCTCAAGTCCCTGCCTTCAAGAAAGAAATTCCTGATGGAATCTTAACTACCTAGCTTTTTTTTCAGTATCTCTTTCTGATGGATATAGAGGGCAGCATTAAACTTGTTATTGACTCTTTCCTAAAGAATGTGATAAATTTTTTTTGGTGGACTAAGAGATCAAGATATTAACATGGACATTATTAAATGATTATTACAGGCATATATTCTAGTTCCCTACGTTGTAATAGTCTTACTTTAATTTGATCTCTCTCTTGTTGAATGTGAGCCACATAGTCCAAAAGTTCTAGCTTTGATTTAGTATTTATGAGGACTGCAGTATGCAGAAGAACTTTACCACCTCCTTAAACTGACCTAGTTTTCATCGACTGGACATGCACCACATGTGCATTAACAGTACTTCCAGTTCCTTATGTTGACCAGCTCTGTGTATTAATCAGTTTGTTACAGCTTCTGCTCTATGTTATAGGGGATTATTTTACTGCTTTAACCCTTAAAAGAATTATAGCCAGCACAAGATACTTAGTTTAAGCCATCTCATCTGTGTTCAAAAAGAAAAGGTCATCTCTGAAGCTATAAATAGTAAAGCCACTAGATTTATATGAATAGTACAAAAATATCGCATAGAAATAACCAATACAGAGTTATTCACTTGTCACCTTTTCTTGGTTGTTGTTGTTTTGTTTTCTTTTATTTTTTTTTGAGACAGAGCCTCAAGCTGTTGCCCTGGGTAGAGCACCATGGCATCACAGCTCACAGCAATCCCCAAATACTGGGCTCAAGTGGTTCTTTTGCCTCTGCCTCCCAAGTAGCTGGGACCACAGGCGCCCACCACAATACCCAGTATTTTTTGGTTGCAGGCATCATTATTGTGGTATATGTGGCTGGAGCCTTAGCCACTTGAGCCACAGGTGCCGAGCCCACTTGTCCCCTTTCAAGTATTATTTTGTATGGAAACTGAGGAAAGACAAGTGATTTCTGTACCCTGAATTTTGGTTAATTTACTCCCC
>NW_003852396.1:72613727-72618339 GCF_000181295.1 Otolemur garnettii | reverse complement strand
TCATTGTTGTTTTGGCGGGCCTGGGCTGGATTCGAACCCACCACCTTAGGTGTATGTGGCTGGCGCCTTAGCCACTTGAGCCACAGGCACGGAGCCTCTGATTTTAATATTTAAAAATCTTAGGAAAAATTTCAGTTTATCCTAGCTAGAATTTCTCTGAAGTAAAAAGCAGAGAGTAGTGGTATTTCAACAGATTAAATTGTTTCTTCATGCTGAAGCATTGATTGTAAATTCATAAATTCAGAGAAATTTTCATCTTCTGTCAAAATGATAATGCTTTGAAAATGGTCTCCATGATATACACTTGTTTTTTTAGAAGGTTTTGGAGCCTCTTTTTAGGGAAGAGTCACCTTTTTATTGTCATTGCCACACTCAGTAAGTGTGTATATGTTGACAAGCTGTGGTCTCTCCATTTCTGTTAGACGTGATCCCTGCCCTAAGAGCTGTTCTCATTTAGAGAGGAAATGAAGTGCCAAAGATAGTAAGCATAGTCTACCAGTTAAGACTCAATACATTGCCCGTGGTGTTTAAGATAAAAAAGATGTATTTGGTAAGAGAAATTCGGGGAGATAAAAGAAAAACACTGAACCTGTGAGTGCTAATGTATTATGAGATAGTACATAATCATTAATTATGAAGTTCTCCCCAGAATATGTGAATTTGAACCAACTGAGCTTGACACTCTTTATGGGGTGTCATCTCCTTTGAGCAGTGGTAAAGTGTGCTTGTACATTTTTTTTCCCATTCTGTTTCTGGGGAGATATGGATGCGTTTATGAAAGCCATCCATGCACTCTAGCCTGGAAGGATTCATGATGACAGAAGAACCAGGTCCCATGTTTTTAGGGATGGGAAACAGGTTGAATAAAGGATCCAGTGTCAGAGTACCAAATTTACATAAGCAACAGTAGTTGGGTTTGAATGAAATAGGTTTCAGCAGATTGGCTAGATGAAGGTTGTGGTTTGTCATAATACAGAGTATTGTCACAGAATTCCATAAGCCTACAGACAGTTATTCTTATTTGTTAAGAGACAACCATTAGAGGCAAATGTACACCTGAATCTAGTATAGACTGATCCATTGATTATTTTGTCATCTGGAACAGTGAAGACCAGTTTGGAGGGGAGAAGATAAATAGAGCTGAACAGATGTGTAGCTTGGGAACAATTGATTAGTCATAGGTCCTTTGTGACTGGAAACGTTTACTCCAGGAAATGCCATGAAATGGTTAGATTTGATATTTGAAATAGTTGAATAAACTAGAAATCAAGTATTCATATGAAAAAAAAATCTACAGAATAAGATGTATGGACCTAACTAAGGAGAACATGAGAGAGGGGAACTAGAAATGGCAGTCATTCATATACAGACACTAATTACAGTTGTCTGTACAGCTGCCTGAGTTTAGCTTATCACCCTGCTCTCCTTCTGTCTGTTGCTGTGCTGCATTCTGCTGCCCAGAAACTGAGCTTGGCTCAGTACTCAGTGACATTCTTCTGCTGGGCCAACCCTTAGCTGCTGTGTCATTGTTCTGTGTTTTCATGAGCCTCATGTTTCTGTTGTGTTGGCTTGGGTTCTTCAACTTTCTCCTCTCTGGGGGCCTCTGCACTCTCGCTTTGCTGTGCTGTAGAGTTATCCCAGATGCAGAACCAGCCCTCACTCTCACTCTTGTTCTGTTTTTTGGTGTAATGTCTAGCTTTATTTGCAGCTCCTTCAGCAGACTGCCTCCTCTGGGAACCTCAGCACCTTGAGCAGCCTCCACCCGATGGGAGGTAAGTGTCCCACTGCTGCAGAGGAGCAGCTGCACCCAGGCCAGCAGACCCAGGTTAACAGACCCAGCTAACTACAGTCGAAGGGTTTTGTATCATTGATGAAGAGATTTTTTTTTTTCATTCAATATGTAAACCTGAGCTAAGGTGAACATCCTAGGACTCAACTTTCTTGTTTCTATACAGTGGCTCTATTACTTTATGCCACATTGCTCTGAGGTTGTCTGCTGCCCACCACCCTTTTAAGTCACTGTTGGGGAAGAAGATAGAAAAGATCTGTTTGTATCTGTGAGTTGAGATCCTTTGGATAAGGAGAGAATTGCAGGAACTCTTTATTTCCACAATAAAGTGGCTTTCCATTGACTCTGTACAGAAAAACCAAAGATGGCTTCCATGCAAATGGCTTACCCTGAAGCTGCTAGAATTCAGTTTGTGTGTCTTATACTTGCTATTTCCTAGAATTCTTCTTTTGTTCTTGCTCTTAACATACCAAAATGACAAATATACCCTTAACTGAATTACAAATATACCCTTAGCCACAGACAAACTCAAACCAGGGGCCATCAGCAAGTCTCTAGAGGGTAGCCAATGGGGCAGTTTCAAAGCTGTCTGTATCTGGAACCCTCTGCAGTGGACTAAGGCTAGGCAAGAGCATTTGAGAAAGGGGTAGTATTTAGTGAACTGCATTTTACAGGTAAATTTTTTTGATCAGTTTTTAACAGAGATATAGTTGGCTGTTTTATAGAAAATTGCTAGTTTATAATCTATATTGTATTTTTATTTTCACCTGCTCTTCCACTCTCCCCTTGCCCCCCTATCCCATATACCTTTCCATCATCTAGTAAATGGCTTGCAGCATCTATAGCATAGTTTAGATTTCTTCTTCTCCTTTTAACTGTGTTGCATTGGTTCTAGTCGGAAGTCTTCCCTTAGTGATTTTCCCTCTCTTCTTCTGATGATTAATCTGTTATTAAGTGGCAGTGTATTTTTTTATATTCTTTTTCCTGTTGCTATTCTCACATGTATTATCCCCTGTCATTCCTCCTGGGCCTTCTGCATTTCTGCTACATTTTCTGCTTATTACCTTGTGTTATAGAGAGCAAAATCCCCTATAAAGTGTAAAGTAGGAGCTTGGATGCGATGCTGTTCTGTGCCACGGGTTTTGGCATTATTGTTCTGTTGGACTCATGGCTCCATTGTGGGCCACAGGCGTCTCTTTTCTGATTTCCTACTTGTCCATTCCTTTATGTATACTCAGTTGGGATGGTGTGCGATTGGATTATCTGTCTCTTGTCTGAGGAAATTATGTCAAGTTTCTTACTGAGTAGTAGCTGAATCTTTTTTTGGAGCCCTATAATGCTTATAAGGCTTATCTAGAATAGTTCCTCTTTGTCTTGGACCAGCCTTCTGCCAGAATGTGCTGTCATTGCTGGGACAGATAAGAGGCACCCTTACCTCCTAGCTGATCTCTTGCTTTGGATATTGCAGGGTTAAATGCAATGCAGTTGCAGAATTTGGCTGCACTAGCTGCTGCAGCTAGTGCAGCTCAGAACACACCAACTGGTACCAATGCTCTCACTACATCCAGCAGTCCCCTCAGCGTGCTCACCAGTTCAGGTAAGCATGTAATAGGGGCCAAGATAATGGTATATGTCTTTAGCAGATCCTCTCTATTCAAAGATAAGAGTCCAAAGAAAGGAGTGCGTCATTCTGGAAAGTAGTTAACATCCATTTCCATCGGGCTCAGATTATGAACAACAGATTTCCAAATGTCATCTTTTGATTTAACGAATATCTCATAATTTTTAGTTTGCTTGTACCCATTTTTTGTCTCTATTCTCCAAGGATAGCTATCAGAATTAGTAACTGAAAACCTTGAATACTTGAATAGTGTCACTCTTTTGCTTTGATCTGTATTGACAAGAGAAGGCAAGTTATGGCTTGAGTTTAACTCCTGGATTTCTAATAGCAGGGTCTTCACCTAGCTCCAGCAGCAGTAACTCTGTGAACCCCATAGCCTCACTTGGAGCCCTACAGACATTAGCTGGAGCAACAGCTGGCCTCAACGTTGGCTCTTTGGCAGGTAAGGGGTAGCCCCTGGCCATTACTTGTACAGGAAGCACATCTTAGCTCTGCTGAGGGTACCACTGAATAATTGAAGTGGCCCAGTAAAGTTAGAAATAGTCATGGGATTTTGAATCATCCCTGAGTTAAATTCCACCTCTGCCCCTTAGTTAGCTGTAACTTCGGACCACTTTTTTTTTTAGACAGAGTTTCACTTTGTCACCCTGAGTTAGAGTGCTGTGGCGTCCTAGCCACAATGCCCAGCTATTTTTTAGAGATGGGATTTCGCTCTTGCTCAGGCTGGTCTTTAACTCGTGAGCTCAAGCAATCCACCCTCCTTGGTCTCCCAGAGTGGTAGGATTATAGGTGTGAGTGCCTGGCTCTTGGACATCCTTCTAAGGTCATTTTCTCATCTTTGAAGTAGGAATAATAGGATACTTTGAACAGTTATTAAGCAATGAGAACATAGGCTCGGCACCTGTGGCTCAAGTGGCTAAGGCACCAACCACATACACCAGATGGCAGGTTAGAATCCAGCCCAGGCCTGCCAAACAATAATGACGGTTGCAATCAAAAAATAGCTGGGCATTGTGGCAGGCGCCTGTAGTCCCCGCTGCTTGGGAGACGGAGGCAGGAGAATCGCTTGAGCCTGGGAGTTGGAGGTTGCTGTGAGCTATGATGCCATGGCACTCTACCCAGGGTGACAGCTTGAGGCTCTGTCTCAAAAAAAAAATAATAAAAAGAAATGAGAGGCTCGGCGCCTATAGCTCAACCGGCTA
>NW_003852396.1:72602357-72613517 GCF_000181295.1 Otolemur garnettii | reverse complement strand
TCAAAAAAAAAAAAAAAAAAAAAAGAAATGAGAACATGAGGCTGAGCACCCATAGTACAGTGCCAGCCACATACACTGAGGCTGGAGGGTTCAAACCTAGCCTGGGACAGCTAAACAGTGATGACAGCCTCAACAAAAAATAGCCAGACATTGTGGCAGGTGCCTGTTGTCCCAGCTACTTGGGAGGCCGAGGCAAGAGAATCACTTAAGCCCAAAAGTTTGAGGTTACTATGAGCTGTGACACCATGGCACTCTACCGAGTGCCACAAAGTGAGACTATCTCAAAAAAAAAAAGAAAGAAAGAAAAGAAACGAGAACATGAAGTGCTAATGAGTACTTTGCTGAGTATAATGCCTGGCACATAGAATGTACTCATAAATGCTAGCTATTTTGGTGATAGAGCTTACCGACACATTGCCACAGATCACATGTAAGAGAAAATGGAGCCAGTCTTGAGTCAGAGGCATCACTTCTTCCATAGGCTAAAGAAGGGTAATGGGGAGCATCAGACCTGGATGTGGCATTTTCTAATGTCTCCAGCCAATGGTAAGACCTAGTGATTGTTCCAAAATCTGACCAGTCAGATGGCTGTTCCTCCCCAGGAAGAAGCTAAGAGGGAAACAAAAGGGAGATCTTTGGAGTTTTTCTCTCTCCTAGATGTTCATAAGTGTACCTGTCCCTGGCATCAGTTTTCCCAGCATATTAATTCTTCTCTTCCCCAAGGGATGGCTGCTTTAAACGGGGGCCTGGGTAGCAGTGGCCTTTCCAATGGCACTGGGAGCACCATGGAGGCCCTCACTCAGGCCTATTCGGGTATCCAGCAATATGCTGCTGCAGCGCTTCCCACTCTGTACAACCAGAATCTGTTAACACAGCAGAGTATTGGTGCTGCTGGAAGCCAGAAGGAAGGTGAGTACAAAGGGAGATTGGGGTCCGGGTGGGGGTGTTACTTCACCTATACTGGAGCTGAAAGGCAGAGAAGGCTGAGAGAACCATCTAGATGATCAGATAACACTCTAGTAGACTGAGAAACTCTGTGAAGGGCTTTTAGAAGTTTTCTGGATGGGGCTACAGAAAGAGAGGCTGAACAAAGAGACACTGACCTTACTATGTCTGACGTCATGTGACAAGAATCTGTTTTTGTTAGGAAGTCTTCTCTCTGGATTTCAAATCTGTCAGAAGATTTTCCTTTGAGGTGTTCCTTTAGCTGTGTCATTTGGCATTTTCCTCATCTTCTCGTTGATGCTTGTCCTAATTGAGGACAAACTGAGGTGTGATGAGTTATGGCCCCTGGGATGTTGGAGTGGGAAATGTGTCTTTTGACCAGAATGTTGTTAAATTTAGGAAAAACTTTCTAACCAGAAAAAGGCCCTGAATGGAGTTTGTGTGGACAGGAAGTCTCACTGACACATTTGTGCTCAGACTTGACTGGGTTTCTACAACCAGAAGTTGGCATGGTTTAAGCACTGTGTAGGAAAGAGAATGTGTATCTTTTTACCACAGCAGCAAGGAGTTCTGGTCTCTTCACCCACTCTAAATCAGACGCTTGTATGGGGGTGTGGCAGTGGGAAAACATCTTTACTGATCTGAAGTTTTAGTGGAGATAGGGAGACAAACAAGTGGGGGGGGGGGTTGGGATGATGCTCTGAACAGTGACCAACAGGAAGAAGGGATAGGGAGTGCTGGAAGTGCTTCATTGTGTGCACAGTTCTGAGAGACAGCTCAGTTAGTTGGCATTTAAGCAGAGACTGAAGGAGGTGAGGAAGCCACATGTATCTAGAGGAAGAAGAGCTATGTGAGCTATGTGACAGAGAAAGAGCAAGGACAAAGGCTCTGAGACAGCAGTATTCCTGATGTGTTTGCTAACAGGGGTGCCAGGTGGCTGTGAAAGGGCAGGACTGAAATTACAATAGGACTGGTTATAAGAGCTTGGCACCCATAGTTACGGTGCCAGCCACATGCACTTGGGTGGCAGATTCAAACCTGGCCCAGACCTGCTAAAACAATAATGACGACTACAACCAAAAAAATAGCGGGGTGTTGTGGCAAGTGCCTATAGTCCCAGCTACTTCAGAGACTTGAGACAAGAGAATCACATGAGCCCAAGAGTTTGAGGTTAATGTTTATCTTAGGTACGTTTTTAAATGTGTAATATCTTATTACTGAGGTTCCACTTACATGGTTAAATTCACCTGTTTTGGCTCTGTGAGTGCTGATGAACACATACAGGCCTGTGACCACCACAGACATAGAACACTTTCATCATGCCCAGAAACTCCCTCATTCCCCTCTATAGTCATTTTCTGCCACTCCATCTTGATTCCAACAACTACCAGTCTATTTGCTGTTCCGGTGGTTTTCTAGGCAGAATTGTAACACCTGTTTTATTGTTCACCTGTTTTCCTTCTTGAGCTTCTAGTCCCTGTCTTACTGTAGCACACATAAGCCCACCAGCTCTATTATCCCATTGCTCCCTCTTCCAAAAGGTAGCAGTCTAACATCCTTAGTGAAGAGGAGCTGATTAAACGTGGGGGAAGGAATCTAGTTCAGTGATTACCTTTTGATTCCTTGCCTTGTGTGTGAAGAATCTGTTTCAGTTCCCCCAAGGTGTCTCTGTGGGGATTGTGACAGGTTTATATGAGCAGCAATGAAAGACCACTGGTGCGGGGCAGTGAGCTTGCTTGATACTGACCCTTTCTAATCATTGGGTATTGGTATTTTGAAGGTCCAGAGGGAGCCAACCTGTTCATCTACCACCTGCCCCAGGAGTTTGGAGATCAGGACCTGCTACAGATGTTTATGCCCTTTGGGAATGTCGTGTCTGCCAAGGTTTTTATAGATAAGCAGACAAACCTGAGCAAGTGTTTCGGTATGTTGGCCTCCCTTCTGGTGGCAAGGAAGGACTAAGTATTTTACCACAAGAAAGAAAGAGAATGGGCTGATCAGGATTTGTGTTTGGGCTGTTACTTAACTTGGCTTTGGGCAAATCATTCAACCTCTTTTAGAGCCTCAGTTTTCTCATTTCTGTAGTAGAGATAATTCCTACCTACACTATTGTTCCATGGGGGAAAATAGTATATGGAAATTGGATTGCAAAAAAACACCTCAAGTACTGTGGTACTTGTTAGAAATTTAGTTTATTTCATGTGATGCAATTTCTTATTCTAATGAGAATATTTGGAATTTGAGACTAAGCACATCATGTGTCTCTTATATAAGGAGAACTGAGAATCTCCTTGCCTCATTATGTCTCTCACCTAGGTTTCTGCTTGGACACACAGGTTTTGTAAGTTACGACAATCCTGTTTCGGCTCAAGCTGCCATCCAGTCCATGAACGGCTTTCAGATTGGCATGAAGCGGCTTAAAGTGCAGCTCAAACGTTCGAAGAATGACAGCAAGCCCTACTGAGCGTGCTCCCCTCTGAGACTGGAGTGAGAGGGTCTTCTGGTAAGTGGGGGAGGAGCACCCTTAATGATTCGAAGCCCTAAGGCTGTGTGTTGACAGCCCTGGACCCTGATCCCTGCCACTCTCGCAGGCACAGCTTGCCCTGAAGACTCAGCTACTGCCTTCTTTGGGAGTTTCGCTTCGTACAGAGGACAAGTTTGTGCTTTGGTTTCCAGTGTTTTACTTTGGAGTTTAGGTGCCATATCCTGAGTTTTTTTTTTTTTTTTACTTCTTCTTCTTTATTTAAAGTTTGCTGTGTTTGTAACCAGTGTGTGTTGAGAAGGACCAACACCAAACCACCCTGGGAAAGGGGAAACATTTTAAAAAGATGATGTTCAGAATTTGCCCCAGACAACCCCCAGAGGGAGAACTGAGTGGAACAAAAAAAAACTGACCCCCAGAATCTCCCTGAGTGCAAGGGTGGGTAGAATGGGAACTGAGATCCAAGAGCTGTAGTGGGGACAGAGTGGACGGGGATCGCTTTGGAGGAGAGTGGGCTTGACTAGACAGCTAATGCCCAGGCAGGTGGAGGCTTAAACCCCTGCATAGCTGCCTTCTGGGGAAGTAGTGAGTTTTACCACCTATTTTTCAGGTTCTTATCCTATATTTCTCCCCTCTTTCCTAAAAGGGGATTAACAGTTCTCTGGAAATCACCTGTTAAATCAGTCTATCATGCAAAAATCAGGGAGATTTCTCCCATTACCAGCTTTCCCAGGCAGCCATTGGCATTGGATCAGCTCTGCTTGATTGGAGGCTGTTTGGGAGGAACAGCCAAAGAGGTCGTTTTTAGTTTATTTTGACACCAAATAAGACTGCGGCCTACTTCCAATAGGTCTCTTTTAAAAAGGCCTCTAAGGGAAGACATTGCCTAGGGTTTTTCCTTGCAGCTCACCACAGTAAGGAACATCACCTCCATCTCAAGGCACAGTTTTCTCATGAGTGCAGATCCAAGAAGGGCTTGTAGTTCTAGCTGGAGAGGGTACTCCCTCTGGGCAGAAGGATCAAAAGCCATCTAGGTAGGGGAAGAGGAGCCTGCTGCTTTGAACCTGAATCAGAAGGTTCCTTCAAGCCAGCATGCTGCATTTGCCAGTGGCCAGAACTTAGTACTTAACGAGGATTCAGAAATCCACATTTGCCTCTTTGATTGAAGTATCTATCCCAAATGTAGTATCCACAGAGGCCTGGCAGGCCCATCCTCTAACACTCCAGCCCCATCTTCTGCTCTTGGGGACAGAGGAGACAACAGGACGTTTACAGCCTCCATGTGGATTTAGTGTTCATTTACCTCAGTATTACTGTGTTCATTTTTGTCCTCATGCTACAGTTAGCTCCCTGCTGCCTCCCACAGGTCTCACTCCAGCTCTTGCCTGTGACCCACACAGCCTCTGGGCTCTGCATCTGCTCTAAGAAGTGCTATGGGGGTGGAGAGCCAGGAAGGACATGCTGTTTGGGAAGTACACGTGGGCAGAGGTAGCCCTGTTTGGATATGACTATAGCCACGGCCAGGGACTGGGTCCCTGAGTCCATGGAACCTTAGACCTCACAAATATCTGTCCTGACCCCTAGCAGCAAAGATAGAATAAAGGGGTTTGGTTTGCTGTTAAGTCAGATCGGGGGCTCTTTCCTTGTAGTGTCCCTATGGATAACAGACGAGGATTGACCATCTTGCTGTTGTTCAGGTAGTTGGCGGTGTTGGATTATCCCATTGAAGCTGGGACAACTGTTCCCTTCTGATAGTGATAACCTGGGTCTGTTGTCCTCTAAGAAACGTGAAACATAACACTTCTTAAGCTGAACCACGTAAACTTGAATTCTGCGCACTGGGAGAAATGTGTCCTGTGTTTCAAAGGATAAAACTGTTCTAAAGGCTTCCAGGGTCATGATGGGATTTTTTAAATAAATGCAAAAAATAAAAAGAAAAAAGAAAAAAGAAAACAAAAAAAAAAAAAGAAAAAATGCTAGGTTGGGGAGGCACTGTTCTGAATCCCAACCGGCTGGAACCAAGAATGTCGTTTCTATTTTTATAGAAGTTTTATACAGCTCCGGGGTGGAGAATATTTATTACCTAAATTATATCTCTGGAAAAGGCCAGGATTTTGTAGAATCCAGAATGTGATTGTTGTACACACAGGGTGCTGTGTATGATTGAAACTACTGACTTACTGTGGCCCATTTGCAGCCCAGCTAACCTGCCTGAGGGGAAGGCGTTAATGCTGTGAATTGGCAGAGGAGAGAGCTGTGCTCCACAGGGTGCTGCGGGCGGTGCTCCCTGACATTCTGTTCTGTCTTCCTCCCTGGCCAGAACTCCAGCCTCTTCCTACTTCCCCTTTTCTCATCCCCTCCCCCATTTCACCATTGTATGTCCACGCATATTCTCCTGGGCTCTAGGACCTTATGAAACTCCTTTCCTAATGACAAGAGAGAAAGTTGCAATCCAGCTGCCTTTGAAACTAGATCCTGAGGCTCCATACCTGCTGGTAGGTTCTCTTTTACTGAAAGGAGTGCTTGCTGCAACAGAGTCCTGGACAGCTGCAGACAGCTGGTAGGACCATGCACTTCTCTGTTCTCCCCTTCCCCTGCCCAGTGAGTTAACACAGCAGCAGCACTACCCTTGAGCACAGTTCTCTCCCCAGGCCAAAGATGGTTTTGTGAAGAAGCTGCTCCCCTATAAGTCTCATGTGTGAAAGGGCTCAGCTTGGAGAGTGGAGACTCGCAGTCAAGTCTTAAGCAATCCTTATCTGTTGTGTGGAGGTTTCACTTACAATGTGTTTTCTGCTGTAGTTTTGTTTCTTACTTGGGTTACATCATGAAATTGATTTGCCTTGAATGCAGCCAGACCACTGTCTCTTGGGTTCCACATGAGTGGCCAGGGCCTGCATGGAAGCTAAGAGCTTGGATTTCTGGGAACTCACGGCCATCCCCATCAGAAATCCTGGCCCTCTCTCTCCCCTAAAGAATTTTCCCCACCCCAGACAGTATCTTCTGCTTTCCCCCTGGGTGTTGGCCAGGGAGTAGGGAGAGAGGCCAACACCCTGCTCCCCTAGAGACCTCTTCTTTTGAGTTGGGCAGTTCATGGGAAATCCAAGCCTTAGGTTCCCTTCCTTCTGGCAGTTGGATGTGTTCTTGGTGTCCTCCATGTCCTTTTTGACTTTCCCTGTGTCCATTGTTAGCATGTGCAAAAGTTCCCTGTCATTACCAGCCCCTGCCCTGCCCCGCCTCCTCATTTCAGGGCTGTACACACAGTGAGTGTTCCTGTTCTCTCTCTCTTTGTTTGGATGTATTGCTCTGTGTAACTCAGTGGGTCTCCCTCTTTCTGGTTTGTTTTTTTTTCTAGATTCCTGCCGTTTGTTCATCGTTGTGCCTAAAGCATGTCGATGTGGCGTCAAGTACATCGTCCAAATCCCTGTCTCTTCAGCTTCTCTGATGCTTGAACTCTCACCTTTGACCTTGTGTTGACCTTTGATGCTGATGTGTATTTTTATTATGTTTGTTTCTTTCTTTGTTTTTTCTTTTTTTTTTCTTTCCTTTTTTTTTTTTCCCTTTTGTGCTGCCAAATTGGTTTTGCTAGAACGACTGCTGAAGGGGAAATATTTAAACTTGCATTTGAATATAAAAAAATCTATTTTTCTAGAACTTCATAAGATAACCACTTGATTTTGTGATTCCAATTCTTTGTAATTGTCTTCAGAGCAGCCCTACTAGCACATACCGCGTGGTGTTTGTATTTCTGTGAACACACAGCCAGTCCGTTTCTAGGCTTTGTTTCTCTGTGTGCTTAGTTTTAAAGACAACTTTGAAGTAAACAATGAAATAAAAGATGTCACTAAAACCTTTGAGGCTCCTGAGCACATTTTGCTGATCCAGTTTGTGGGGCTTGAGGAGACCGCATGTGTTGTTCTTATTTTTGTTTTTCTGAGTTCTCAACTGCAGAAAGCACCTGAACCCCCTTTCCTTTTTGACTGCAGGCTGCAGTTTGGGCCCCACCCAGCCCTTCCTCTTTTTCTTTTGTGGTTCTTCCCTGGAGCGACTATGCAGGGAGCCTTGGATCCCAAATGCCCATTCCCCTCAGCCCCATGCTTGTTCCTACAGTCTCCACAGCAAAATGTGATGCTTTGATTTTTTTTTTTTGTTTCTTTTTGTATTGTTTTTGTGTTTTGAATTTTTTCCTTTCTTCCTAAGATTATGCCCAGAAAAAAAAAACAAGTTTTGCATGTTTCCTGCTGTTTCTTCACACCTTCGTATATATCACCTTCACCTCTCTGTTTTCTATAGTTTGTGCAAAAACTGACCGATTTAAAAGGGTTTCAAAGAAGCTGTTTTAAATTGTTGTGGGGTTGATTTTTTTTTTCAAGATTGTATTGTTTTATTTTGAAGTGGCAACTTTCTCCTCTATTGCCCTTAGAGTGTTTGCCTGTGCACTTAGACTGTCACCTTTTGTGGCCTCCAGGTCTCATTGGGGCATCCAGGAGGCTGGCTGCTCTGCTCAGAGGGATGGGGAGGGGGCCTGGAGGGGCACAAGTAGCAGAGAAGGTGGCTACAGGTGGGCAAGAGGCTTACTTAGCGCATTAGGTGCAGTGGGCACCCAGGGAAGGAGGGTGCTCGTAACCACCTATAAGAGGCCATCTGCACACTAGTGGCAATGCACCTGCCAGCGCTTTTCCTAGGTGACAAGCACAATACTACAGTCTTCACACTGTTTACAGCCCTGGGCACCAGCCACCCCACACTGGCTCTTCACCACAGCTCTGCTCTTGCTTAGCTAATGGGGTGGGGGGAAGGGCAGGGATGTGTTTTTTAAATTGGGTGAAGAGCCAAACAGCTACTGTCCCTGGGTGCCAGGCAAGCCAGTTCTTTGGTTCCCTGAGAGGAACTGACCCTCTTCCCTTGTGGCACCAACCAGCCTCAGGGTCTTGGAGACTTGAGTAAGAATGTGAACGTAGGGGGAGGCGAGGAGGTGAGAGGTCACAGGATGGATCTGTGGAGGGAAGAGTTTGCAGGGGGAGATGTAGATCCCGCCCAGCCCAGAGCTGCTGGTGGGTTGGGGAGCTGGAGAGTAGAACTGTCCAGCAAAGGGTGGAGAGGTATAGTGAGGGGCTGGGGGTGGGGAAGTTAGAAGCACTGTGGAGCAGCATTCATGCTGGGGTCTGTGAAGGAAGGAGGCCTGTCAGAATTTCTGCTCTGGGGCCCGGCAGGTTGCCCAGTATTATGCCTGAGGCTGCTCTCATTAGGAGGAAAGGGCAGCCAAGTACGGGCCCAGTGTATGGTAGGCTACCGAATTTCCTGGAAGGGGTGATTGGATGGAAAGTGGCCAGAAACCCCAGCCTGAGAGACTGCTATGCGCCCCACAGTCTGACTGCACAGAGCCGCCTCTGTTGGCAGGAGGCGCTGAGGCTCCCCTTCCTGTGTATTGAGAAGCCGTGTTTGCCAATATGTTTTGCTTTCAATTCCAAGAGGAGCTCTGGGAAAACCTGTGGATAAAACCAAATGCCAAACGTTGGACGTTGTTTCCTTTTCCTTTTCTCTCTCTGATTGTTTTAATTGTTCTGTGGTGGTTTTAATGGATTTGAGACCCTGGAGCGGCAGCTGCCTTTCTAATTTCCAGCTGCTTTTTGTGAATAATTTAAAAAGAAAAAAAAAAAGAAACTTTACATTTTGGAGACAAACCTGTGTGAGTTTTTTATTGGTACAAACGTTGTATTTAACACTAGGGGTTTTGTACAGTTTTTTGCCTTTTCTACTAGAAAACAATGTAAAGTGATTTCACAATGTGAAGAGAAAAAAAATTGCCACTATGACCAAACGCACAGTCTGTTCTGCAGCAACAACGGGATTCAATCAACTCAAAGTCGTGATTCAGCCGTAGAAATGCTTTTCCTTTACCTTGTTTGAGCTTTTCCTTTCTTTCCTGTTTTGATTTGCAAAAGAAAATGTCTTTTTTGTGTGAACTTGTGTTGTACTCTGTAGAAAATTATGGATTTTACTTTAATGGTTTAAAAAAAAAAAAGGCAAGGAAAGCCCTTGTTGCTTTTCTTACCTAATCACAGAGTTTGTGTAGTGGATTAAAAAAGAAAAAAAAAATGTTACAAGTTTGGAGCAAGGGAGTATGTGTTTAAAAGGAATCTTTCCTTTTTTTGTGTGTTTTTCCTTTTGTCCCAGTGGGGAACCTAAATCTGTTTTAATTGCACAGACACACGGACAAAAAGTCATTTTGTATCTGCCAAGTGTGGTACCTTCCTTTGTTTATTTGCTATTAAACTGTTTGAGAAGAACTGATGTTGTCTCAGAGTTATTGATTGTCAGGGCTGGGCAGGGGCCCTCAGAGCAGCTGGGGTTGGTGGTGCTCCCAAGGACAGGGAGGGTGTGCTTGCTGCTTAGGGTCCATTTTCGTGTGCCTGAAGGTATCCAGTTGAACCCACCAAAAGCTCATGAAGGAAAAGAATTTCTTTTTTTTTTTTAAGCCAGGGCTGGGTTTGAACCCACCACCTCTGGCATATGGGACCGGTACCCTACCCTTTTGAGCCACAGGTGCCACCCCAGAAAACAATTTCTAACCAGAAAACTGTCTTCCCCACTTTCTCTATTCTTCCATAATATCCCTGTGTATACGGAAACCTAGTGTGAGTCCCTGCTCCCTGGGACTCCGTCAGTACCAAATCTCAGCATGTGCGGCTGTCTTCATCTCTCCAGGCCTTTAAAGCTCTGGCCCAACGTGATTGAGCTTTTACTTCCTCACTTCCACCTCACTACAGGGCTCACAGAAGGACATGTTTCTGAGACTTTCATTTTACTCTTCTGTGATGCCAGATCACTCTCCCAGGTGGGGCCCTACTCCTGGGGCTTCCTCAGACCTCTGAGAACTTCAGTTTCAGGAAGGGCCAGAAATCTGGTTTTGAGACAGAACCTCAAGCTGTCGCCCTGGGTAGAGTGCTGTGACATCACAGCTCACAGCAACCTCAAACTCCTGGGCTTAAGCAATTCTCTTGCCTCAGCCTCCCAAGCAGCTGGGACTACAGGTGCCCACCACAGTGCCTGGCCATTCTTTGGTTGTAGCTGTCACTGTTGTTTGTCAGGCCTGGGCTGGATTTGAACCCACCAGCTCTGGTGTATGTGGCCACTTGAGCTACAGGCACCACCCAGCCAGGGCCAGAAATTTTATTAAGCTCCCTAGCTTATGCGTAAGCCATGATATGCTCTGTGAATTAAGGGTTCTGAACACAAATTTCGGAATGTTCTTCCCACCCCCTAGCACCTAATGGCATCCTAGTATATTGGGGGCTCTGAGAAATCACAGTAAAGAAGCTTCAGGCCGGGCACCATGCGTGGATCACACCTATAATCCTAGCACTCTGGGAGGCCAAGACAGGAGAATCACTTGAATTCAGGAGTTCCGACTGACCTGAGCAAGAGGGAGACTCCCATCTCTACTAAAAATAGAAAAATTAGCCAGTCACCTGTAGTCCCAACTACTTAAGAGGTTGAGGCAGGAGGATCACTTAAACCCAGGAATTTGAGCTTGCTGTGAGCTAGGCTGATGCCAGAGCAGAACAGAGTGAGACTCTACCAAAAAACAAAAAAGCCATTCAGATTTGCTTTAACCCTGCATTTCTAGGACTTGAGATACTATTTTATGATATCTACCTTTAAAAGTGGCAATTGTCGGCTCGGTGCCTATAGCTCAACCGGCTAAGGCGCCAGCCACGTACACCTAAGGTGGC
>NW_003852396.1:72596105-72602235 GCF_000181295.1 Otolemur garnettii | reverse complement strand
TCGCTTGAGCCCAGGAGTTGGAGGTTGCTGTGAGCTGTTATGCCACGGCACTCTACCCAGGGCGACAGCTTGAGGCTCTGTCTCAAAAAAAAAAAAGTGGCAATTGTCACTCAGCACCTGTAGCACAGTGGTTACAGCACTGGCCACATATACCAGGGCTGGTGAGTTCTCAAACCCGGCCCAGGACAGCTAAACAACAATGACAACTGCAACAAAAAAAATAGCCGTGGTTTGTGGCAGATGCCTGTAATCCCAGCTACTTGGGAGGCTGAGGCAAGAGAGTCGCTTAAGCCCTAGAATATAAGGTTGCTGCAAGCTATCATGCCATGGCACTCTACTGAGACTGACATAATAAAACTGTCTCAAAAGAAAAGTGGCAGTTTTGGGGTTTAAAAGGTTTTTGTCTACCAGATTCTGCATTTAGATACTTTTATTCATTTCCCCTTTTTTGTTTATTGAAAATATTTAAAATCAGAACTTTATATAATATGCAATTCATATGGTAGATAATGTTCATGGGCTTTTTGCCAAAATCAGATGCTGTGGGACCCACATAAGACACACATTATGGACCAGGCACGGTGGTTCGTACCTGTAATCCTAGCACTTTGGGAGGCCACAGGGGTGGATTGTCTGAGCTCACAGTTCAAGACCAGCCTGAGCCAGAGTGAGACCTCATCTCTAAAAATGGCTGAGCATGGGTGGCGCCAGTGGCTCAGTGGGTAGGGCGCCGACCCCATATACCAAGGGTGGCGGGTTCAAACCCAGCCCTGGCCAAACTGCAACAAAAAAAATAGGTGTTGTGGTGGGTGCCTGTGGTCCCAGCTACTTAGGAGACTGAGGCAAGAGATTCAGCTAAGCCCAAGAGCTGGGGGTTGCTGTGAGCTGTGACACTATAGCACTCTACCAAGGGCAATAGAGTGAAACTCTGTCTCTACAAAAAAAATGGCCAAGCATTGTGGCGGGCACCTATAGTCCCACCTACTTGGGACATTAAGGCAAGAGAATCACTGGAGCCCAAGATATCATCCCTGGGAGGTAGCTACTGTTCCCATCTCCAGATGGGCAAACAGGTTAAAAGAAATGAGTGCTGCACGCAGTAGCACAGTTGTTCCAGCAACAGCCACATACACCGAGGCTGGTAGGTTAAAACCTGGCTCAGGCCTGCTAAACAATGACAACTGCAACAAAAAGCAGCTGATCACTGTGGCAGGCACCTGTAGTCCCAGCTACTTGGGAGACTGAGGCAAAAGAATTGCTTAAGCCCAGGAGTTTGAGGTTGCTGTGAGCTATGACACCATGGCACTCTACCCAGGGCAGCATAGTGAGACTGTCTCAAAAAAGAAAAGAAACGAAACTGGGGTGCCTGGTAGAAAGTGACATGCACTGATAATCAAACTGCTTGCTCACCAGACTCCCGAGCCCTTGCGCATAACCACTATTGAGTAGAAATAATTCAAAAGCCAATCAGTGTGTTGTAGTCAAGCTGTATCTCATCACAGATTCTTATACTCTGTTCTGTAGGCCTTAGTGAGGGGAGCTTAGAGACCTACAACTTTTTTTTTTTCTTTTTTTTTGAGACAGAACCTCAAGCTGTCCCCCTGGGTAGAGTGCTGTGGCATCACAGCTCACAGCAACCTCCAACTCCTGGGCTCAAGCGACTCTCCTGCCTCCGCCTCCCAAGTAGCTGGGACTACAGGCGCCCAACACAGCACCTGGCTATTTTTTGGTTGTAGCCATCATTGTCGTTTGGCAGGCCTGGGCTGGATTTGAACCCGCCACCTTAGGTGTATGTGGCTCGTGCCTTAGCCACTTGAGCCACAGGCGCTGAGCCGAGACCTACAACTTTTGTGGTTCCCATAGGTGGTAACTCATCACAGCTTTTCCCACCCTAATGGGGCAATTGGATGTTTGAGGGATTCACTGGTCACTGATTGATCAGCAAGCTCCTTTCCACTGTCTCAGTTCTTTACTAGGTTTGGAACCAGCTCACTGCTTACCTAGTGTTTGTTTTTATTTTTTATTATTTGAGACCAGTCAATATTAGGAGTGAGAAGGAGAAAGAATCAGTCTGTAACTGAGCAGGTAAGGCAACTCAACTACCTTCAGACTAGCTGGGTTTTTTGTTTTGTTTTTAGAGACAGAACCTCACTTTCTTGCTCTCCGTGGAGTGCTGTGGTATCACAGCTCACAGAAACCTCCAACTCCTGGGCTTAGGTGATCTTGCTTCAGCCTCCCGAGTAGCTGGGACTACAGGTGCCTGCTACAACACCTAGCTATTTTTTGTTGCAGTTTAGCCAGGGCCAGGTTTGAACCTGCCACCCTCGGTATATGAGGCCGGTGCCCTACTCACTGAGCCACAGGCACCGCCCTAGCTGGTTTTTGTTTCTCACTTTGTCACCCTCGGTAGACTACGGTGGCGTCACAGCTCACAGCAACTTCCAGCACTTGGGCTTAGGCGATTCTCTTCTCAGCCTCCCGAATAGCTGGAACTATAGGCACCTACAACAATACCCTGTCTATTTTTTATTGCAGTTTGGCCAGGACTGGGTTCAAACCCACCACCCTCCATATATGGGGCTGGCACCCTACTCACTGAGCCACAAGCACCGCCCATAGCTGGGTTTTTATTAATTATGGCAAAATTTATAAAGCACTTGCCATATTAACCATTTTAAGTGTGTAATTTAGTGGTATTAAGCAAATACACAATGTTTGTGCAAACATTACCACTAATGTTCTAAATTAACTTGAAATGTACTTTTTCAACTTTACTTCATACTTGTGAAATCATGTTTGCTATCCTAATGTTTTAAAATGTGCATTAAATTAACCATTAACATATAAAATGCCCATCAAGTGCCTTCTCGTACACTTCACACCTTGGGAGATTGGGACAGTGGAGGACCAGAGTGGAGAGTTGGGGCATCCTCTGTGAACTCCCTGCAAGTTACAGGGTAGTTAAACCTATACCTCTCCTGTCTGACACAAGACTTGATTTTCTGTCACTTAAGAAGAGGGTGGTAGATCGCTTGTCTTTGCTTTAGTAGTCCTGTGTTCCTGAGACATAACTTGATATAAAAATAGAGTAAGTACAACTTGAGCATCTTTTCAGTTAAACATGCTTAGAGGCTGTTGCTTCTCTAGCTCTAAAATTGGTTCACGGCTGAGCCCAGTAGCTCAAGCTTGCAATCTAGCACTTTGGGAGGCCAAGGCAGGAGGGTTGCTTGAACCCAAGGGTTTGAGATCAACCTGGACAACATAGCAAGATTCTTTTTTAAAAAACGAGGCATGGTAGCATGTGACTAATCTCAGCTACTCTGAAGGCCAAGGCAAGAGTATCACTCGAACCCAGGGAGGTCAAGGCTGCAGTGAGCTGTGATGGACCACTGCTCTGCAGCCTAGGTGACAGACCCTGTCTGAATAAGACCTCCCAAAGGGGAATTTGTCAAAAATACTATTTTTAGGCTCCGTAACAGGTTAGAGTTTTGCATGTTTATAATCATAAAGCAATGTCTTAAATGCTTTCTTTTCCTTTGAAAACCCGTTTCTTTCTGTAGTTCACTCTCAGCACTAACTTTCTGGGTCAGCACACAGCTTTCCTCACTCTGGTACTGTGCTTTCCTGAGCAGCTCAGTCCCTGATGAGGACAAGCCACCGAAGGAAATGAAAGACCGAGTTGTCCCTTCACCTCTGGGAATGTCAGACTAATGGTTGGTAACAAGTCCCTTCAGGAGAGATTGAAGATGGCCTTTTCTTATACCTTGTGCCTTTTTCGAGCTCTTTCCTTCCCTCTCAGGAGTTTTTTCCAGACCCCACCATCTGGTGTTTAATTTCTTTTGCATGCATTGACATTCTCATGATGAAGGCTTCATCTGTAGGAAAGGCTCTTTTTTATTAATTTTTTTTTTTTTTTGGAGAGAGAGTCTCACGCTGTTGTCCTGGGTAGAGTGCTGTGGCATCATAGCTCACAGCAACCTCCAACTCAGGCTCAAGCGATCCTCTTGCCTCAGTTTTTCTATTTTTTAGTAGAAACAGAGTCTCGATTTTGCTCAAGCTGGTCTCAAACTCGTGAGTTCAAGCAGTCCACCCGCCTTGGCTTCTCAGAGTGCTAGGATTATAGGCTTGAGCCCCACACCTGGCCAGAAGGCTCTTTTTTAAAAAAATTAGTCACAAGGTGGGAAATTAAGTAGACTCAACTGGGAAGGGCAGCCAGGTCTTCAGCTACTCCAGCTGTGTCGGGGTTGGGGGAGTCATCAGTATCCTGAGGCCTCTCGAGGTTTGGGGTCTTTTTAAACAGCTTTATTGAGATAATTTACATACTGTATAACTCAGCCACATAAAGCATACCATTCAGTTGGTTTTTAGAGCTGTTCAGTGTTCACCACAAACTAATTTTAGAACATCTTCATCACCCCAAAGAGAAACCCCATACTCATTAGTCGTCAAGCTCCTTCCCCTCCCCTAGCCCTCTTCCCAATCCCTGACGACCGCTTGCTTACTTTATGTCTCTGTGGCTTTGCCTATTCTGGACTTTTATGTAGATGTGATCATGTGATATGTGACCTTCTCTGCCCACCTCCTGAGGCATTTTCTGCTACTTTAAAACTAGTGGTAGCTCTGTCCTATACCACTGCCCCCCGCCCCCCAATTCCTCACCTTCCTGAGCTGCCTGCTCCCAGTCTGGATATTTCTGCAGCACCCCCTATTCCTTTTAGCTTTCTTAGTTTCTGGTTGAGAGCCTGCTTTATTATCTGAATGAGGCAGGCTTCTGGACCTGCATTGTCCAATACAGTTACCCCTGCCCCCAGCCACTGTAGCTTTTTTTAAACAATTAAGAATGTAGTACTTCAGTTTCACTAGCCACATTTCAGGTATTCAGAAGCTATATGTGACTAGTGACCATCATATTGGAAAGTGTTGATACAGACCATTTCCGTCATCGCAGACAGTGGTCAGGACTGATCTAATTGGTTGCTTTGCTTTTAGAAAATAACCGCCATTTATTGATCATAACCACTGCACCTGTCCTCCCAGCAAAAATTAGCATAAGAGGTTGGGCGTGGTGGCTCATGCCTGTAATCTTAGCATTCTGGGAGACCAACCCGGGTGGATTGCCTGAGCTCACAAGTTCAAGACCAGCCTGAGCCAGAGTGAGACCCTATCTCTAAAAATAGCTGGGCGTTGTGGCTGGCACCTGTAGTTCCAACTACTTGGGAGGCTGAGACAAGAGAATTGCTTGAGCCCAAGAGTCCGAGGCTGCTGTGAGGTATGATGCCAGAGCACTCTATTGGGGTGACAAAGAGAGACTTAGTCTCAAAAAAAAAAAAAAGCATAGGAAGATAGAGGTTGAGGCTCAGAGAAGCTACAATATCTCTCTCTCTCACTAGTAAATAGTAAGAGACTTGCTTTTCTTTTGAGACAGTCTCACTGTGTCATCCTTTGTAGAGTGCAGTAGCATCATAGCTGTCAGCAACCTCAAACTCTTGGCCTTAAGCAATTGTCTTGCCTCAGTTTCCCAAGTAGCTGGGACTACAGGTACCCACCACAACACCTGGCTATTTTTATAGATGGGGCCTTGCTCTGGCTCAGGCTGGTCTTGAACCTATGAGTTCAGGCAATCCACCCACCTCGGCTTCCCAAGTGCTGGATTACAGGTGTGAGCCACCGCACCCAGCCCTAGATCTTGATAGATTACACAGCCTGGACACCTGACCTCAAAGTGACCCTCTTGCCTCAGCCCCCCTGGTATGTGGGACTACAGGTACACCCCATTACGCTTGGCTAATTTCAAATTTTTTTTTTAGAGCTGGGTTCTCACTGTATTGTAGAGGCTGGTTTCAAACTCCTGGCCTCAAGCAATCCTCAAGCCTCCTAAAATGCTGGGATTATAGATGTGAACCAATGTACCCGACCCACTTTCTTGTTTAGAAGTAACATAACACTTCTATCAGACACAGATTATTTCTGGGTTTTTCACTGTTAAAATAACAAGAGCAATTAGAGGGGTGCTAGTTCAATGTCTTGTTTTCAAAGCAAGTTATTTTACGTATTATTATCAAGTTTGGGGCTTGGTGCCTGTGGCTCAATTGGCTAAGGCATCAGCCACATACACCTGGGGTGGTAGGTT
>NW_003852396.1:72587916-72594947 GCF_000181295.1 Otolemur garnettii | reverse complement strand
CCAGGAGTTGGAGGTTGCTGTGAGCTGTAATGCCACGGCACTCTACCCAGGGGGACAGCTTGAGGCTCTGTCTCAAAAAACAAAACAAAACAAAACAATAAAAGCACATTCTCTAGTAAAGTATTGTAAGAATGGAAAATCAAATATTCTGTGTACTCAGTACTAATATGAAGCCAATAAACTATCGAATTAATACATGCCCACATAAGAGAAAAACTCAATTCACTTAAAGTTGGGGAGCAAGGGAGAGGACTGGTGTGTTCCCACTTAATGGGCACAATATAAAGGTATATGGCACACCTTTTGGGTGCAGGACACAACTACAAAAGGACTCTTAGTACCTAACGAATGCAAATATTGTTGTTTGTACCCTCACAAAAAAGAAAAAAAAAAAAAAAACGGGACTCCCAAAGTTGCAGACTGCTTGGTTTCTGGTCCCAGCTGTCCCTAGAAGGAAGTGTGGTCTTGGTTGAGAGACCAGGCCAGGAGTTCAAGACTAGCCTGAGCAACATAGCAAGATCCTGTTTGTTTTAAAACAAACTAGCCAGGAGTTGTGGCACATCCTTGTAGTCCCAACTCCTCAGGAGGATCCCTGGACCCCAGGAATTTGAGGATGAAATTTTATTGATTTGAGGGAGAGTCTCACTTTATCACCCTGGGTAGAGTTCTATGGCATCATAGCTCACAGTAACCTCAAACTCTTGGGCTCACCGGCCGCAGTGACTTACACTTGTAATCCCAGGACTGTGGGAGGCTGAGGCCTGAGGATTGCTTGAGCTCAGGAGTTTGAGGCTTGTCTGAACTAGAGTGAGATCCCAGCTCATGAAAAAAATGGAAAAACCCAGCAGGGCACCCGGGCAAGCACCTGTAATCCCAGCAACTTCGGAGCTGAGGCAGCAGGGTGCCCACAGCCCAAGTTTGAGGTTGCAGTGAGCTACAACACCATTGCACTCTGCTCAGGGCATATGGTAGAACTGTCTTGACAATTTAAAAAAAAAAAGGAAAAATAAAACAAACTCGGGCCCAAGTGATCCTCTTGCCTCAGCCTCCCCGGGAGCTGGGACTACAGCTACGGGCACTCGCCACCAGGCTTTTTATTTATTTTTTTAAGAGTCAGAGTCTCACTCTTGCTCAAGCAAGAGATTGAGATTTTTTTTAATGTCTCAAAAAAAATCCAAAGTGTGATCTTGGGAAGGTCACCTTGTGCCTCCATTCTTCAGTTTCCTTATCTGTAAACTGGAAAAAAATGTACTTAGCTCAGAAAATGTCAGTTATGATCCCTCTTCTGGCCTGCTCTCACTTTGCCTGGGGCTTTGCAGTTAGTTGCATGTGATACAAAGACAAGAATCTGCAGCCCTTTCCCTAAAAGAGTATGACCTGTGTGCAATAGCTGAATTCTGAAAAATATACTCAGAAGTTTGGAGGAAACATGAAATGTTTTGCTGCTCACACAATATTCCTGTCACTGGAGTGAGAGGATCAAAGAGCTGAGTCTGGGCTAGAGGAAAATTTGATCCTGACAAGCTTTTAAGTCTTGAGGTTATTTGAGTTCCTCAAGTAATGAGAAGGCTGTAGTCTCAAACTCCTTCTGGGTGTAGATATAGCTGCACATCTTCCTTTGCCTCCTGCCAAAGACACCACATGCCTTGTGTCTGGAATGGTGAGTGGGTTGAATCTGGCCCTTCAATACCGTCCACGTAGACCGACTTCCTTCCTATCTGCAGGGTATCTTCAAGCCAGGACCCACTGAGGGGAGAGGAAGACCTCAGCCATATCTTTTTTCTTTTTTTTTTTTTGGAGACAGAGTTTCACTTTGTCACCCTCGGTAGAGTGCCATGGCGTTACAGTTCACAGCAGCCTCAAGCGCTTGGGCTTAAGTGATTCTCTTGCCTCAGCCTCCCAAGTAGCTGTAGGCACCCACCACAAAGCCCAGCTACTTTTATTTGTTTATTTATATATTTGTTATTTATTCATTCATTTATTTTTTGGAGACAGCCTCAAGATATCGCCCTGGTTAGAGTGCTGTGGCAGCACAGCTCACAGTAACCCCCAGCTCTTGGGCTCAAGCAATTCTCTTGCCTCAGCCTCCCGAGGAGCTGGGATTACAGGCACTGGCCACAACGCCCAGCTATTTTTCTGGTTGTAGTTGTCATTGTTTGGCCAGATTTGAACCCGCCAGCTCTGGTGTATGTGGCTGGCACCTTAGCCAATTGAGCTACAGGCTCCACCCCGGCTACTTTTAGAGACAGAGTCTCAGCTCAGCGCCTGTGCCTAAAGTGGCTAAGGCACCAGCCACATACACCTAAGGTAGCGGGTTTGAATCCAGCCCGGCCCACCAAACAACAATGATGGCTACAACCAAAAAATAGCCGGGTGTTGTGGTGGGCGCCTGTGGTCCCAGCTACTTGGGAGGCTGAGGCAGGAGTCTGGCTTGAGCCCAGGAGTTGGAGGTTGCTGTGAGCAGTGAAGCCACAGCACTCTACCCAGGGGGACAGCTTGAGGCTCCTGTCTAAAAAAAAAAAAAAAAAAAAAAAAAAAGAGCGTCTCACTCTGGCTCAGGCTGGTCTTGAACCCATGAACTCAGCTGATCCACCTGCTTTGGCCTCCCAGAGTGCTAGGATTACAGGCATGAGCCACTATGCCCAGAAAGACCCCAGCCATTTCTCCCTGACTTTCCCAGCTTCCTGTGGTCCAAGCCAAAGAGTACTTTCCCTGTGGGAAGTCCCAATGGCCTTGCCCAGCCACCTGTCCCAGGACCTGCTTCAACATTTCTACATCTGCTGGGCCTGTGGCAATGGGCCTAGGATGTACAGCCCCCTGAGCTGGCTGGCTTGCCTCCCAACTCCTAGATCTTCACTTTGTGGACCTATTCTGCTCACTGCATAGGTTTTCATGGGAGTGCAGGCCATGACAGATACGCAGCTGAGCCTACAGCATTGCTCAGAGTCCCAGAATTAGACTGTCTTTCCTCTCTTTTTCTCCGTTCTTTCATTCTACATGTTTATTCAGGGAGAACTGTGTGCTTGTCCTTACTCTGGACATACAGTCAGTGATGAGAGAAAAATCCCTCCCTGCATATTTGGGTAGCCGGAAGACAGTAAGCAAATAACATTACTAATCAATATAAAATGTTCAGCACTCTGGGAAGCTGAGGTAGATTGCCTGAGCTCACAGGTTCGAGACCAGCCTGAACCAGAGTGAGACCCCCCCTTCCTCTAAAAATTGCCCAGTGTTGTGGCGGGCACCTGTGGTCCCAGCTACTCGGGAGGCTGAGGCAAGAGAATCACTTCAGGCAGCGCCCGTAGCTCAGTGAGTAGGGCACCGGCCACATACACCCAGGTTGGCAGATTTGAACCCAACCCCAGCCAGCTAAGCAGCAATGACAACTGCAACAACAAAATAGCCAGGTGTTGTGACAGGTGCCTATAGTCCCAGGTCCTTGGGAGGCTAAGGCAAGAGAATGGCTTGAGCCCAAGAGTTTGAGGTTGCTGTGAGCTATGATGCCACCGCACTCTACCAAGGGCAACAAAGTGAGATTCTGTCTGGAAAAAAAAATGTTCATAATAAAATACAAGAAATAAGTCTTCTGCCTATTTGAAGTGGATTCTGTGAGAGGATAATAACCTGATTCGAGTAAGGCAGTCAGGTGTGGAGAAGTGAAGGAACCAAGAGGTGTAAGGTCTGGGGCGGAAAGGGTGACAATAGTTGAGCATACAATTACCATATGACCCAGCAGTTCCACTCCTGAGTATATACCCAAGAGTAATAAAAACATGTCCACACGAAAACTTGAACATGAATGTTTATAGCATCCATTATTCATTGTAATAGGCCAAAAGTGAAACAACCCAAATGCTTATCAACTGATGAATGGATTGTGGGGAAGAAAACCTCAGAACCCTGACAAAAGTACAGCTATTTGCCAGACAGGTAGCGAAGGAAAGTAGGCCAGAAACCAAATTGCATGATTACAGCAACCCCCTTCCCATACTCCTGTGAATCCTCACGACCCTGACAAGGGTATAGCCATCCTGGAAAGACAGCTAGCGATAGAAAGCAGGTCAGAGACCAAATGGCAGGTCAGAGCAACCCCTCCCCACCCTCCTGAAATGCTTCATGGCTGGTTTTCCTGGGAAGCATCAGAATCTCTTACCCTGGTCCTGGCTAGCACTACAGATAAGGCCTTTGTGCAAGATTAACACCTTCTGTGGAAGGCGGTAATTCTAAAATCAGTCTGGGGCACAGAATCATTCATTCTGTCAGAAGGATGACTTCCCTTACCTCTCATGACCCCCTCCCACATTCCAGCTACACTAATAAAGTCCCATGAAACTGTGTGAGGAGGGCTAACTTCTGGTTAGACTCCATCTTGCTCCTTTAAAATAAAGCCTATCAGGCTGGGCACGGTGCTGTGGGAGGCCAAGGTGGGTGGATTGCCTGAGCTCAGGAGTTCGAAACCAGCCTGAGCAACAGTGAGACCCCATCTCTAAAATAAAATAGCCAGGCATTGGGGCCACTCAGCCTCCCAACTAGCTGTAGTCCCAGAGCAACAAAATGAGACTTTTATCTCTAAAAATAATACTTTTTTTTTTTTGAGACAGAGCCTCAAGCTGTCCCCCTGGGTAGAGTGCTGTGCAATCACAGCTCACAGCAACCTCCAACTCCTAGACTCAAGTGAGTCTCCTGCCTCTGCCTCCCAAGTAGCTGGGACCACAGGTGCGCCACAATGCCTAGCTATTTTTTTTTTTTTTGGTTGCAGCCATCATTGTTGTTTGGTGGGCCTGGGCTGGATTAGAACCCGCCACCTTAGGTGTATGTGGCTGGCGCCTTAGCCACTTGAGCCACAGGCACCGAGCTAAAATTAAAAATAATAAAATAAAGCCTACCCTCTGTCCCTGGACTGGCCTCTCTTGAGGACCCTGGCCGTACTCTATACTCTATCCTTAAACTGCTCAGGATAAACAAAATGTGATGTATCCATGCAAAGAATATAATAAACCATAAAAGGAATGAAGTACTGGAACCTTGAAAACATTTAAGCTACACAAGGCACAGTGGTTCACCCTGTAATCTTAACACTCTGGGAGGCTAAGGCAAGAGAATCCCTTGAGGGTGGCGCCTGTGGCTCAAAAGGGTAGGGTGCCAGCCCCATATGCCGGAGGTGGTGGGTTCAAACCCACCTGGCCAAAAAAAAAAAAAAGAGAGAGAGAGAAAATCCCTTGAGTTTAGGTGTTTTGAGACCATCCTGAGCAAGAGCAAGACCCCATCTCTACTAAAAATAGAAAAATTAGCTGGGCATTGGGGCACATGCCTGTAGTCCCAGCTATTCATGGGATTGAGGCAAGAGGATCGCTTGATCCCAGTAGTTAGAGGTTTCTTTGAGCTGTGATGATTCCACTGCACTCTAGTCTGGAGCGCTCAAGAAGTAAGAAAGAAAGAAATGAAAATGTTACGATAAGTGAGAGAAGCCACACATTATGTGATTTCATTTCTGTGAAGTGTCTGAAATAGAAGACACTGGGTGGGTTAGACAACAGAAGTTTATTCTCACTGCTCTGGAGGCTAGGAGTCCAAGATCAAGGTATTGGCAGGGTTGGTTTTATTCTGAGGCCTCTCTCCAGGGCTTGTAGGTGGCCATTTCCCCCCTTCGTCTCCACATGATCTTCTTCTGTGTATCTGTGTCCTAATTTCTTTCTTTCTTTCTTTTTTTTTTTAGATAGTCTCACTCTGTTGCCCTGGGTAGTGTGCCCTGGCATCAAAGCTCAAAGCAACCTCAAATTCTTGGACTCAAGAGATTTTCTTTTTTCTTTTTTTTTATTGAATCAGTCTCACTTTGACACCCTCTGTAGAATGCGGTGGCGTCACTGCTCACAGCAACCTCAAACTCTTGGGCTTAAGCAATTCTCTTGCCTCAGCCTCCTGAGTAGCTGGGACTACAGGTGCCCACCACAAAGCCCGGCTAGACCTGGGCCAGGTTCCAACCCACCAGCCCCGGAGCACATGGCCCCCACCACCCTAACCACTGAGCTACAGTCACCGCTCAAGAGATTTTCTTGACTCAACCTCCTGAGTAGCTGGGACTACAGGGGTCAGCCACAATGCCTGGCTCATTTTTCTATTTTTAGTAGAGACAGCATCTCACTTTTGCTCAGGCTGGTCTGAAACTCCTGAGCTCAAGGGATCCTCTCGCTTCAGCCTCCCAGAGTGCCTAGGATAAACAAGTATGACTCACCACCTGGCCCTTTTTTTTTTTAACAGAATGAACAATTTTAAATGCCTTTGGCATTCATTCTCTGCCATGTACATTACAATCTTTTTATTTTTTTTTAATAGAGACAGAGTCTCACTTTATTGCCTTCGGTAGAGTGCCATGGCCCATGGCATCACAGCTCACAGCAACCTCCAAATCCTGGGCTTAGGCTATTCTCCTGCCTCAAGCCTCTCAAATAGCTGGGACTATAGGTGCCTGCCACAACGCCTGGCTATTTTTTTGTTGCTGTTTGGCCTGGCCAGGTTTGAACCCGCCACCCTCAATGTATGGGGCCAGCGCCCTACCCACTGAGCCACAGGCGCCACCCTGCATTACAATCTTTAACACACAATTAGATGTTTAGGCAGCACCCGTAGCTCAGTGGTTAGGGCACTGGCCACATACACCCAGGCTGGTGGGTTTGAACCCAGCCTGGGCCAGCTAAACAACAACAACTGCAACAACAACAACAAAAAAATAGCAGAGCGTTGTGGTGGACACCTGTAGTCCCAGCTACCTGGGAGGCTGAAGCAAGAGAATCACTTAAGACCAAGAGTTTGAGGTTGCTGGGAGCTATTGAAGCTATGACACTTTACCGAGGGCGACAACTTGAGACAAAAAAAAAAAAAAGAAAAGAAAAGTGTGGAACTGAGAAACCACAGGTAAATAAACCACATACACAGAGTTTGCATAGAGATGGTAAAGAATGAAAGAAAAAAAATCTTCAAATCAGGCATCATGGCTCGGCGCCTATAGCTCAACCGGCTAAGGCGCCAGCCAC
>NW_003852396.1:72581961-72586312 GCF_000181295.1 Otolemur garnettii | reverse complement strand
TCTCTTAAAAAAAAAAAAAGTTAAAAAAATATATTTACTCTGTTTGAAAAAATATATTACTCTGTTTCTGTTTGAAAATTCTTTTGAAAATAATTCATGATCTTTTTTTTTTTTTTTGAGACAGAATTTTACTTATTAACCCTCGGTAGAGAGCTGTGAAGTCACAGCTCACAGCAACCTCCAACTCCTTGGGCTTAGGCGATTCTCTTGCCTCAGCCTCCCAAGTAGCTGGGACTACAGACACACTCTACAACGCCCGGCTATTTTTGTTGTTGTTGTTGCAGTTATGCTGGAGCTGGGTTTGAACCCATCACCCTAGGTATATGGGGCCGGCGCCCTACCCACTGAGCCACAGGCACCGCCCTTAATTAATGATCCTTAAAATTGTCTAGGCATACCTAAGACCCTCTCAGGGCATACCAGTTGAAAATCACTGTCCTAGGAGCTAAAACGTCGACATATAATTTGGGAGGGGGCACAACACAGTTTAGCCATACCACAAGGAGTTAGTGGGCATGGGACTTCTCCTTGGGCAGATGAAAATGTTCTGAAATTAGTGGCAATTAATGCACAAATTTGTGAATATACTAAAAACCGCCTAATTATCCATTCTGAGAGGATGAACTTCACCCTGGGGGAGAGAAAGGAGAGAGAGAGGCGGGGGGAGCTGTGGGGTTGGTAGGAGCCTGTCATTTAGGCCTCTTCATCCCTGAGAGCCCCAGTACTTTGTAAGACCTTGCCTATCTCCACAATATTAAAGCTCCTTAGTAGGAACCCTTTCAAATCAGGGTGGAGATTGGAGTCAAGGGCAGTTTGCCGTGGAGCAGGATCACCTCTTACTTATCAACACCTACTTGTTTCCTATGTGCCAGGCACTGTCCCACTCAACTAGTAAGTCATTTAGTTTTCATAACAATTCAGTGAGCCCGTACTGTTACTCTCTTCATTCCTCAGGGCCAGGTAACTTGCCCAGAGTCACACTGCCCACATCCATAGATCCATCCTGGCTCCAGGTCCCATGTTGTTAACCAGCTCCACTGTGCCTTGTGAGACCCTCTTGAGAGCTCTTGAGTTAAAGTTTATTATCCTATTATTATCCTCATTCTATAGATGAGGAAACAAGCTTAGAGAGGTAAATGACTTGGCTAGGGCTCACCCTGTGGCTTAGGAGGAAGCCAGGCCAGGCCCCAGGCCTCTGGCACCAGCTGGATATCCTTCTCCATCCCTCTAGGATGAGGTACCAGAAATGGTGCGGGTAAGTGACAGTTGTGCCCCGAGAATCACAGGAACAAAGCCACGGGAGGGTTGGGGTGGGAGAGTTTAGATGCAGGAGAAACAGAGTAGGACACTTGCCCCCAGCCCCCGGATGCCCATGTGTCCATCTCATCACTGCTTCCTCTCCAGCTCTTAGCCCCTCTTGGCCTGAGGACTGAGCTTCTTCCTGGCTGGAGGCAGCTCCTTGGCAAGGCTGCCCCAGGGTTGGGGGAGAGGTGGGCAGCCTGCCAGGACTGTCGGAGCTGGCGTCAAAGGGACGCCAAAGAGGGTACCCAGGTGGCAGTGTGCTGGTGTCCCTGGGGCAGCCCCCTCCCAGTGTGGGTGGGGCAGAGGCCCTCGTGACCTTGCTGCTGACATTCCTCATGAGCCACGTGGCCCCAACTGGCAGGGACAGCTGTGCAGAAGGGCCGCACCAGCTTTGTTCCCAGTGTGGCACCCGCTCTCCACCCAGGCCTTACTCTGCTCCCACTCGACTCTTTCACTCGTGGGGCTCAGTGGGCAGCTGGTGCTGTAGTTCCCGTACCATGAGTGCCTAGAGGCAAGGAGCCACCAGGGTCTCCGGAGTCAGGTAGTGGGCTCTGGGGGGATGGGGCAGGACCAGACGAAGCAGCAGATTGAAAAGGGGCTCCAGCTGTACCAGTCTAACCAGACAGAGAAGGCACTGCAGGTGTGGATGAAGGTGCTGGAGAAGAGCTCCGACCTAGTGGGGCGCTTTCGCGTGCTGGGCTGCCTGGTCACAGCCCACTCCGAGATGGGCCGCTATAAAGAGATGCTGAAGGTGGGTGGACCCAGCCGGGCTGGATTCTCCTGGGCTCCCCAGCCCGTTCCGGGCCTCCCCTGCTCCCCTGCATCCCACAGGCTGGCACCTGAGACTGCAACTCTGAAACTGTATCCAAGGCCTTGGGTCTTAGGTGGTGGCTCTTAGCTTCAGATTCAGGCCTCCGGCCTTAGACTTCAGTGTCTGAGCCTCTGAAACTGAGATTCTCAGGGTCCAGAATTCAGGGTCTCAAGACCAGGACTCAGAGTCTAAGTTTCAGCCTTTCTTTCAAGGGTGCTGTATCTGAACCTGGTGGGGTGTGGTCTCCAGGTTTGAGGCTGAGGGTGTGTGAGTGGTAGACTCTAGATCTGAGGGTTGGGGGGAAGGGTGAAGGCTGTGAGTCTAAGCTTGGAGGTTGAGACTTCAGGCTGAAGCTGCTAGTCTATGGCTGGGGTATAGAGGATGCATCTGAGCCCAGCATTGGATGGAAGGGCTGGGTCTGAGGCTTTGGGGGTCTGCTGCTTTGGGTGTGAGGCTGGGGCGCGGGCATGGAGCCTACAGCTCTGAGCCTGTGGAGTCGGGGATGGGGCCCAAGGCTCAGAGTCTAGGCTGAGGACCACCTGCCCACTGCCCTGGTGGGCAGTTTGCTGTGGTACAGATCGACACAGCCCGGGAGCTGGAGGATGCTGATTTCCTCCTGGAGAGCTACCTGAACCTGGCACGCAGCAATGAGAAGCTGTGCGAGTTCCACAAGACCATCTCCTACTGCAAGACCTGCCTTGGCCTGCCTGGCACCAGGGCAAGTGCCCAGCTTGGAGGCCAGGTCAGCCTGAGCATGGGCAATGCCTTCTTGGGCCTCAGTGTCTTCCAGAAGGCCCTGGAGAGCTTCGAGAAGGCCCTGCGGTATGCCCATAACAACGATGACGCCATGCTCGAGTGTCGCGTCTGCTGCAGCCTGGGCAGCTTCTACGCCCAGGTCAAGGTGAGCCTGGGTCCCAGTGGGGGGTCTTTGAAGTTCCCTGGGACCTTCTCATGATCATTACCTGGTCCAGTCCTCCTTTTTTTTTTGAGACAGAGCCTCAAGCTGTCGCCCTGGGTAGAGTGCTGTGGCATCACAGCTCACAGCAACCTCCAACTCCGAGGCTCAAGTGATTCTCTTGCCTTGGCCTCCCAAGTAGCTGGGACTACAGGCACCCGCCACAATGCCTGGCTGTTTTTGCATTGTAGTTGTCGTTGTTTGGCAGGCCCGGGTTGGATTTGAACCCACCAGCTCTGGTGTATGTGGCTGACGCCTTAGCCGCTTGAGCTACAGGTGCTGAGCCGGTCCAATCCTTCTTTTAGGTAGGGACAAAGAGGCTGAGAGGTCACCAAGGGGGAAGACTAATCCAAGAAGGTAACAACTTGGCCAGGAAGGGCAGAGCCAGAATGCAAACCTTGATCTGTCTGACCTCCTGGGGGAATGGGAAGTTCCTGTGTGAGGACAGGCCCTGGGCCTACACTGCCAGGTGTTTGCTGTGTGATCTTGGGCGAGTCACCTCTGCTATCTGAACCTTGGGAGATACATCTACAAAATGAGGGAGAATAAGGCTTACCTCTCAGAAGGGTTGTAAGGATTTAGTCATTAAGTATTTAATAAGCATCTGTTATTCCCAGGTGCTGTTGGCCTAGCACAAAGCCTGGCCTCACACACCTTGCATTCTAGTTGGGAGAGAAAGTGAAGCAGGGCTGGGCGGGCAGCACCAGGGGTTTGAAGTCCTAACAGGGGTGATGTTTGATGACTTGAAGGAGATGAGAGGGGGTGAGCCAGGCAAAAATCTGGTGAAAGAGGATTCTAGGCAAAATAAGAGGGAAACAATAAAGCAAAACTCCAGCCTGGGGAGTGTGCCAGGAATATTCCCAGAAAGAGGCCAGGATGGCCCTGGGACAGGACTCAGGTATCCCAGGAGGTTGACAGGAGGGAAGACAGACTGTGTTCCCTTTTCCTTAAGCATCTGAACTGTGCTTGGCCCATGGAAGATTTCAATGCCTGGCACAGAGTAGATGCTTAATAAATCTTCCTCTTAATAAGTATATTAATGCTAATGGATCAGAGCTGGGATAGGAGGGAATGAGCATCATCAGGATGATAGCCAGGATTTTGTTTTCAGGAACTAGATGTAAGAGGAGCCATTCATGAGATAGGATTGAGGAGGCATGGGAGTGTTTGTTAAAGCCATTTATTGTTGTTTTTTTTTTTTTTTTTTTTTGAGACAGAGCCTCAAGCTATCCCCCTGGGTAGAGTGCCGTGGCATTACAGCTCACAGCAACCTCCAACTCCTG
>NW_003852396.1:72576026-72581610 GCF_000181295.1 Otolemur garnettii | reverse complement strand
CCCAAGAGTTTGAGGTCGCTGTGAGCTGTGACACCACGGCCACAGCACTCTACTGAGGGTGATAAAGTGAGACTCTGTCTCTCAAAAAAAAAAAAAGAAAGAAAAGAAAGCAGAGGGTGGCGCCTGTGGCTCAAAGGAGTAGGGTGCTGGCCCCATATACCGAGGGTGGCAGATTCCAACCTAGCCCCGGCCAAACTGCAATAAAAAATAGCCGGACTTTGTGGCGGGCACCTGTAGTCCCAGTTACTGGGGAGGCTGAGGCAAGAGAATTGCCTGAGCCCAGGAGTTGGAGGTTGCTGTGAGCTGTGACACCAAGGCACTCTATCAAGCGCGATAAAGTGAAACTCTGTCTCTAAAAAAAAAAGAAAGAAAAAGGACGATGCCTGTGGCTCAAAGGAGTAGGGTGCCAGCCCCATATGCCAGAGGTGGCTGGTTCAAACCCAGCCCCAGCCAAAAAAGTTAAAAAAGAAAAAAAGAAAATTCCTTCTCTCCCCCTCTTTTTTTGTAATTTATTGAAGAAACCAAGATTAATTGCCTAGTAGAATGTTCTATCTCTTTTTCTCATTGCTTCTTCAAGGAGTCACGTAACTTACTCCTTTGTCTCCTTCACTTCCTAAGATTTAGGAGTTGGACGGTGACTTGGTGAGATCTACGTCACATGTGTTTGGTATGAACACTGTGCTGGTGATCACATCAGAATGGTTCAGGAAGTGGCAACCTGACCCATCCTGTGAATGAATATTCAGTTTTGCAACAGCATTCGGCCTAATGGCTTTAGGATCCATTGATATTTGTTGCCTGAATCAACAGCATTGCAGGCATGCCCCCTTGCATCCAGCCAGATTTATTTATTTAAGACAGAGTCCCCCTCTTTTTTTTTTTTAATTTTTGTATTAAATCATAACAGTGTACATTAATACTATCATGGGGTACAGTGTACTGTTTCTCTATACAATTTGAAGTACTTTCATCCAACTGGTTAGCATAGCCTTCATGTCTTTTTCTTAGTTATTGTGTTAAGACATTTATATTCTACATTTAGAGAGATTCACATGTACCCTTATCCCCCTCTGTTGTCCAAGTTAGAGTGCTGTGGCTTCAGTCTAGCTCAAAGCAACCTCAAACTCCTAGGCTCAAGCCATCCCCCTGCCTCAGCCTCCTGAGTAGCTGGGGCTACAGGCTTCTAGCCTGGCTGGTTTTTCCTATTTTTAGTAGGGACAGGGTCTTACTCTTGCTCAAACTGATCTTGAACTCCTGAGCTCAGGCAGTCTACCTCAGCCTGGCCCAGATTTTATTGTTAAATGAGGTGAGAAATGCCAGAACACATTTGTACACAAATGGAAATACCCCTGTAGGAAGAGAACTGGGCCAGGCCTATAATCCTAGCACTCTGGGAGGTTGAGGTGGATGGATTGCCTGAGCTTATGGGTTCAAGACCAGCCCCAACAAGAGCAAGACCTTGTCTCTAAAAATAGCTGGGTGTTGTGGCAGGCACCTGTAGTCCCAGGTACTTAGGAGGCTGAGGCAAGAGAATTGCTTGAGGCTCGGCGCCTGTGGCTCAAGCGGCTAAGGCGCCAGCCACGTACACCTAAGGTGGCGGGTTCGATTCCCCAGCCCGGACCCGCCGAACAACAATGACGGCTGCAACCAAAATCTGGCCAGGCGTTGTGGCGGGCGCCTGTGGTCCCAGCTACTTGGGAGGCAGAGGCAGGAGACTCGCTTGAGCCCAGGAGTTGGAGGTTGCTGTGAGCACGATGCCATGGCACTCTACCCAGGGGGATAGCTTGAGGCTCCGTCTCCAAAAAAAAAAAAAAAAAAGAGAATTGCTTGAGCCCAAGAGTTTGAGATTGTTGTAAGCTATAACGCCACAGCACTCTATCAAGAGTGACAAAGTGAAACTCTTGATAAAAATAAAGAGAACTGGAAGGCTGGCTTCCTGTAATCCTAGCACTCTGGGAAGCTGAGGACGATAGATTGCCTGAGCTCACAGGTTTGAAACCAGCCTGAGCCAGAGCGCGATCCTGTCTCTAAAAATATTGGGGCTTTGTCGGCATCTGTAGTCTCAGCTACTTGGGAGGCTGAGGCAAGAGGATCACTTAAGCAACAAGAGTTTGAGGTTGCTGTGAGCTGTGATGCCATGACACTTTACCAAGGGCAACAAAGTGAGACTCTGTCTCAAAAAATTAATTAATTAATTAATATAAAAAAAAAAGAAGAAGATAGAACTGTATGATGCAGAGACCAGGTTGGGGTGAGCTGGCCAGCATCTGATAAGAACAGGCCATCTGTCCTCAACAGTGCGAGGAAGGGAGGTCAAGAGAGTGGGAGCAGAGGTGGCGAGGTGGCATCTGGTGGAGGAGGGGGAGAAGGGAGCTACTCTCTGACTTTCTTCTATCTCCCTAATGTAAACTGAGGGGAGGTCATCAGCTGACTGTGGGAAGGTAGCAATGGCATGTGGAGGTTTGAGGAAAAAGTATGAGAGAATGATTTCATTGCCTGCCTATGTCCATCTCGGTGTTCTTTGAGTCTGTTGTCTTGGCAGCCTGTCATTGAGCCCTCAGTGAGCAGCTGCTGTGGGGTGCCAGGAGGCACACTCTGGTGTAGGGATCTGGTGTCCCCCTCCCTGTGGGTCTCTGAAGCTGAAGAGTCCATTTGGGACTGGGTGAGAAGTGAAGCCAACTTTATTTTTTTGCTTTTTCATTCATTCATTCACCAAATATTTATTGTTCATCTGCCAAGTACCAAGAACCACATAGCCTCTTGGGATGCATCAGCAAACCTGATGAAAATCCCTGTGCTCATGCTCGGGGAGCCCATGCCTGAGCTCTGGCTCTTCTCTCTACCTGGCTAACTCTCCCTAGATGCCAGAGAAACCCTGGCTTGGGGCAGCTCCTGTCACTGAGCATGTCCCCCTATCCCCTGTCCCCTGCAGGACTACGAGAAAGCCCTATTCTTCCCCTGCAAGGCTGCAGAGCTCGTCAATGACTACGGCAAGGGCTGGAGCCTCAAGTACCGGGCCATGAGCCAGTACCACATGGCGGTGGCCTATCGCCTCCTGGGGCACTTGGGCAGTGCCATGGAGTGTTGTGAGGTGGGGAAGAAGGGAAGGTGGCAGGTGGAGGCGGTGGGCCCCAGGAGATCAGGGCCTCCTTCTTTCAGCCCTCTGAGGGGCCAAAGGCTCACTCCTGGCCCAGCCTCTCTACAGCTGAGCCCTTGAAGGATATGTTTGTCCCCCTCAGCCCCATCCAAGTCCCATTCTCTTCTAGTCCATCCTTAAGGGACAGGTCCTCTCTCTGTCCCTAGCACTCTCTGTGAGGCCCTGTGAAGATAGAGAAGGCAGAGAGCCGGTCTCTGGAGTTCCACTGACCTGGGTTCATGTCCCAGCTTTGCCACTTCCTGGGTGACTTCATTCAAGTCACTTTTCTCTGAGCCTCATTTCCACCTGTCAAATGACAATAACCACTTCACCAGGTGCTATGACCACGGTTAGTTTCGTATGTGAGACCTCAACCTTATGATGGAAGTATTAGGCTCTCCCTGGACTATCCCCTCAGAGGGGCCCACTGGGTGGAGGGTGCCCCAGTGGTGGGGACAGATGGGCAGCCCCAAGTGATTGGCGACCCTTGTAGGAGTCCATGAAGATTGCACTGCAGCATGGAGACCGGCCACTGCAGGCACTGTGCCTGCTCTGCTTTGCTGACATCCACCGGAGCCGTGGGGACCTGGAGGTGAGGTCATAGGGATAGAGGGATGGGGCTGGGGCACAGGCCTGGCCCAGCCTGATTGATACCCCTCCTGGCTCTTCAGACGGCCTTCCCCAGGTATGACTCTGCCATGAGCATCATGACTGAGATTGGAAATCGCCTGGGGCAGGTGCAGGTGCTGCTGGGTGTGGCCAAGTGCTGGGTGGCCAGGAAGGCACTGGACAAGGTGAGATTGGGCCCTTGCTTTCAGCCCCAGCTCTCCTGTGCTTTCTCTTGGGGCCAGTAGGTCAGCTGACATTCTATGGGTCTGGTGATGGGCAGGGCCTCTCAACCACTTTGTCTGATTTAACCTTCACCCTGGTCCTGTGAAGGCAGGACATTCCTGGCCATTTTCCATGACTTGCCAAGGGACCCGCAGCTAGTAAAAGGCCTGAGCTGGGGTTCAAACCCAGGACACTGAGCAAAGTGAAGCAGGAGTTCACCTACCCACACAGCCGTGTCTCTTCCTGCCACCTTCATACACAGGGAAGCTGCTCTGGCCCATGTCCCCTCCCCAGCCCCACCTTCCCTACCCTGTCCTTTTCTACCAGCCAAGGCCTCTGTCAGACAGATCTGCCCACAGCCCTGGCCTGTGCTCACCTTCCAGGCTCTGGATGCCATCGAGAGAGCCCAGGACCTGGCCGAGGAGGTGGGAAATAAGGTCAGACCTGCTTCTTCTGTCTCCTGGGTCTAGGGTCAAGAACACAAGGGGGGACTGGGGCTGGGGGAAGGCCCCCCTCAAGCCTGTTCAAGCCCTATACCCTTCCTTATCTTCTGGGAGCTTTCAGGAGCCATCCTTGGTCCACCTAGAGAGCACTTCTAAGGGCAGGGCAGGAATTTCATAGCTCAGAGGATAGCATCTATCTGCTATCTTCTTGATGTTCATTAGAAACTCCTCACAGTGGCCTCATGCGCTGGGCACACACAGGCTCCTTATAGGTACCAGTTCTAATCCTCACCTCCTCCCCTCAAAGTGGGTAGAAAGAGCCCATTTGGGCTTGGTGCCTATAGCACAGTGGTTATGGCACCAGCCACATACACCAAAGTTGACGGGTTTAAACCTGGCCCCAGCCAACTAACCAACAACAACTGCAACAAAAATTAGCCAGGCATGTGGCAGGCACATATATTCCCAGCTACTTGGGAGATTGAGGCAAGAGAATCGCTTGAGCCCAAGAGTTTAAGGTTGTTGTGAGCTATGATCCCATGGCCCTCTACTGAGGGCAACTTAATGAGACTCTGTCTCAAAAAAAAAAAGAGGGCAGTGCCTGTGGCTCAAAAGGGTAGGGCGCTGGCCCCATATGCCGGAGGTGGCAGGTTCAAACCCAGCCCTGGCCAAAAAAAAAAAGAAAAGAAAAAGATCCCCATTTTATAGATGGGAAAAGTGAGACTCAGAGAGGTGCTCAGGGTTTCACACCTACTAACTGTTCTGTCTTGATTCCAAATCTTTTCCTTCCATACTAATGTGGCCTCTCTAAATTTAATAACTGTATCCAAACCTTAAAATGTTGAAGACAGGCTCAGCCATTTCCCAGTGTCTTCTAGAAGATGTGCACTTCTCTGGGATCAGAAAGTAACCAAAATGCCAAATATATTTGCTTTGGGCTAGATTGTAGCCACTCAGGTTTGCTCAGGTTTCAGGCTGATCAGAAATGCTGACAAGCAATTGTGTGTGTGTTTAATTGATCAAAACAAGAAAGGTGAACGGTCACAGTGGCTTATACCTGTAATCCTAGCCCTCTGGGAGGCCGAGAAAGGAGAATCTCGTGAGCTCAGGAGTTTGAGACCAGTCTGAGCCCTGAGAAAGGATGAGAACTTGTCTCTAAAAAAAAAAAAAAAAA
>NW_003852396.1:72568845-72574587 GCF_000181295.1 Otolemur garnettii | reverse complement strand
AAAAAAAAAAAAAAACTTCCTGAATATTGATTCATTGAATCCTCCCAGCAGCCCATCTAGAGATGGCCATTATCGTCACCATAATCCCCAAAGAGAAGTCAGAGAGGCCCCTCAAAGTCATGAGATCTGACCCCCTGGGCCATACCTGTCCCAGGGCTGTGGCAGAGGCTGAGCTCCATCTGGACTGGGCTGGAGGCCCCTGAGCCAGTCAGTGGCTAAGGAACAAGCTAGATGCAGCACCAGCCTGGGGAAACTAACAGGGGGCCCTTTCCTGGCCCGAGGCTGGACAGTGGCCCGGGACACTTTCCAGGCCCTGCAGAGGGCAGGGGAGGAAGAGACAGCAGGGCCAGGGGCCAGGTGGAAGAACAGCTTCAGGGGAGTGGACAGAGCCTTTTGCCCCCCCAGGTGCCTACAGAACAATGGGACCCGGAGCTGCCCCAACTGCCGCCGCTCTTCCATGAAACCTGGCTTTGTGTGACTCCCTGCAGCATTCTTGGGCTTCCGCCTTGCCTGTTCATCCTGTGTGGCACATGTAATTACATGCTGGAGGCCCCTGTCCGCTCCTGGGGTAGCAGCCAGCACCTGGGCCTGCCCACTGCTGCTCCATGGGGCCCTGCTGCCGTCCTGCCCCTTTGTACTTTGCTCTTTATAGAAAAATAAACTGTTTGTACCTGGTCCCCGTGATTCTTTCCTGAGGTCTGAGGTCTGAGAAGCTGGGGGAGGGTGGAAGTGAGGCTCCCAGGGGAGCTCCCTCAGACACAAGCACTCCCCCTGCATTGATGTCCCAGTCCTCCTGCCACCCTGCCAGGCACTTGGTATGCCAGAGCGACCACCCAGAGATGAGATCCCTGTGTGAGAAGCTGACACTGAGGGGTTGGCAGAGGGGTATGATAAACAATAAGCATAACAAGCAACGTGGAAAGTCTCGTTAGAAGGCTTTTATGGACTGACTGTGTCCCCCCAAACTCATATGTTGCAGACCTAGGCTACTCCATTTGGGCTGCTACATGTATAACGAAACATAGACTGGGTAGCTTATAAACAACAGGCATTTGTTCCTCACAGTTCTGGAGGCTGGAAAGTCCAGGATCAAGAAGCCAATAGATTTGCTGTCTGGTAAGGGCTTGTGTTCTGGTTCATAGATGGTGCCTTCTTTGTGACCTCACAGGGTGGAAAGGGCAATGCAGCTCTGTGGGGTCCCTTTTTTTTTTTTTCCAGCAGAGTCTCACTATGTTGCCCTCAGTAGAGTACAACATAACTCACAGCAACCTCAAACTCTTGGGCTTACGTGATTCCCTTGCCTCAGCCTCCCAAGTAGCTAGGACTATAGGTGCCCACCACCACACCCAGCTGTTTTTTGTTGTTGTTGCAGTTGTCATTGTTGTTTAGCAGGCCCAGGCCGGGTTCAAACCTGCCAGCCTCGGTGTATGTGGCTGGTGCTGTAACCACTGTGCTATGGGAACTGAGCCATAGGGTCCAGTTTTTTATTACAAGGGCACTAATCCCATTCATGATCACCTTTTTTTTTTTTTTTTTTGAGACAGAGCCTCAAGCTGTCCCCCTGGGTAGAGTGCCATGGCATCACAGCTCACAGCAACCTCCAACTGCTGGGCTCAAGCAAGTCTCCTGGGCTCAAGCAAGTCTCCTGCCTCAGGAACCCAGGTAGCTGGGACCACAGGCGCCCTCTACAATGCCCTGCTATTTTTTGGTTGCAGCCATCATTGTTGTTTGGCGGGCCTGGGCTGGATTCGAACCTGCCACCTTGGGTGTACATGGCTGGCGCCTTAGCCACTTAAGCCACAGGCGCCGAGCCCAGGATCACCTTTCAAAGGCACACTTGCCTAATATGGCAGCTTTAGCAGAGTAATATGAAAGCAATAAATGCTTTGGGACTGTGAAGAGTAGAACATGGTCCCTCTTCTTCATATTTGTCTCCTTCCCTTCTTCTCCTAAAACCATTAGGTATGATAGAGCAAGATAATCCTCCGTGGGGAGGGGTAGCCTAGTGTAGGGCACTGAAACCCAGGCGGGGTGAGAGGGTGGCCACACAGTGTGGGGAGTCAGAACCTGTGGGAGAGAGGAGGAAGTCCACACGTAGCAGTGACGCATCCTAAAGCGTCAGAGACCAAGCTGGGAAAGGAGCAGCCACCTGGCATGAGCCATTGGAGCCTGTCCAGGCCAAGGGAGCATCCAGAAGGTGAAGGTCTGTCCTCGAGTGGAATGACTAGGGCATGCCCATGGGGCCATGGTTTGGCACAGGGCATTAGAACCACGATGGAGCGAAGAGAAACATGTGCAGGGAAAGCAGCAACAATGGAAGACTGCACACACAGAGGAGGATTGGTCAGATAATATATTAAAGACAACGGCCAGGCACGGTGGCTCAGGCCTATAATCCTAACACTCTGTGTGGCTGAAGCGAGAGTTCTGGTTCATAGATGGTGCCTCCTTAGTGTGACCTCATATGGTAGAAAGGGCAATGCAGCTCTCTGGGGCCCCATTTTTTATTACAAGGGAACTCATCTCATTTATGATCCCTTGAGCTCAGGAGTTTGAAACCAGCCTAAGCAAGAACAAGACCTCATCTCTACTAAAAATAGAAAAAAAAAAAAGGGCCAGGCACAGTGGCTCATGCCTATAACCCTAGCACTCTGGGAGGCCAAGGCGAGTGGACTGCCTGAGCTCACAGGTTCAAGACCAGCCTGAGTCAGAGGGAGACCCTGTCTCTAAGAATAGCCCAGCATTGTGGCAGGGGCCTGTAGTCCCACCTACTCGGGAGGCTGAGGCAAGAGAATTGCTTAAGCCCAAGAGTCTGAGGTTGCTGTAAGCTGTGATGCAAGGAACTCTACTGACAAACAACAAATAAAAATGTTATAATGAACAGCTAGGTCAGGCAGCTCCTGTGGCTCAAAGGAGTAGGTCGCTGGCCCCATATACTGGAGGTGGCCGGTTCAAACCAGGCCCTGGCCAAAAACTACAAAAAAAAAAAAAGAAAGAAAGAAAGAAAGAAAAAAGAAGAAAAGAAAGGTTACGCACAGTGGCTCACACCTATAATCATAGCATTCTGGGAGGCCAAGGTGGATGAATACCTTGAGCTCAGGAGTTCTAGATCAGCCTGAGCCAGAGCAATACCCCATCTCTAAAAATAGCTAGGCATTGTGGCAGGTGCCTGAGGCAAGAGAATCACTTAAGCCCAAGAGTATGAGGTTGCTGTCAACTGTGACACCACAGCACACTCCTGAGGTGAGACTCTGTCTCAAAAAGTAAGATTCTATCTAAAAAAAAAAAAAGGAGAGGGGATATTTAGATAGTCCCAAAGTACTTTCCCACAAAATATTAATTTTGAAGACTCACAGAGGAGAAGGTTGGCGGATACCAGCTACAACTGAGAGAGGTTTCCACCTCCAGTAAGCGGACAAAATGAAATCAAATGCTACCTGAAAGATTGCAATGCAGAGGCCAACATCCCTTCCGTGATAATGCTGCCTGAGATTCACAACCCGAAACTATAATCATGAGGAGACACCAGATGAATACAAATTTAGAAACACTCTGCAAAGTAATTAAATTCTTCAAAAGTGTCAAGGTTATGAAGGACAGACGGTGAAACTGTTCCAGATGGAAAGAGGCTACAGGGCACTACAACTAAATAGTGTGCTGGATTCTGGGCTAGATCTCTTTGCTAGAATGGGTGTTATTGGGACAACTAGTGAAACTTGAATGGGATCTGAGGGTCAGATGGTGGCAATTTTGGTGTTAACTTTCTGACATTGAAGGTGGTATTGTGGCTAGGTAGGAAATTCTCACTAAAGCCTTCTGGAGATGTGGTATCAGGTCTGCAGTCGACTCTCATCTAGATCAAGAAAAAAAGCTATCTGTACTCAAAACTAATTTGAAACTAGTAGATAAACAACCCCAGGCCCACACAAGAGAAAAACAAAATTAAATTCAAGGGGTGGAGGGAGGAAGGGAGGAGAGGGGCTAGGTAAGCTGCCCTCTAATGGGTACAAAGTAGGGGTATATGGCACACCTCCTGAGTGAAGGACTCAATGATAACTCGAACTTTACCTAACAAACACAAACACAAACCTAATTGTATATACCCTTATATTAATCTTGAAAACAAAATGCTATCTGCGGCTCACCCCTGTAATCCTACTACTCTGGGAAGTCCAGGAGACAGGATTGCTTGAGGTCAGGAGTTAGAGACCAGCCCGAGCAAGAGTGAGATCCTGTCTCTACTAACAATAGAAAAATTAGCTCGTCATGGTGCACATGCCTGTAGTCCCAACTACTTGGGAAGCTGAGGCTGGAGCATCGCTTGAGCCCAGGAGTTTGAGGTTGCAATGAACTATGCTGAGGGCACTGCACTCTATCCAGGGCAACGGAATGAGACTCTGTATCCAAAAAAAAAACTATTTGTATTGTATTTGTAAGTTTTCAGTAATTTGAGATTATTTTCCTAACAAAAATATATAACTAGGGGCTAAGCAGTGGCTTACAAATGTAATCCCAACACTTTGGATGCTAAAGTAGGAGGATTGCTTGATGCCAGAAATTTGAGACCAGCCTGGGCAACATAGTGAGACTCTGTCTCTACAGATAAATTTCTTTTTTTTTTTTTTTTGAGACAGAGTTTCTGTCACTGTGGCCTCATCATAGCTCACAGCTCACACTCTTGGGCTCAAGCAATCCTCTTGCCTCTTCCTCCCAAGTAATTGGGACTACAGGCACTTGCTATGACACCTGGCTAGTTAGGCTGGTACTGAACTCCAAAGCTCCAACAATCCACCCACCTTGGCCTCCCAGAGTGCTGGAATTGCAGGCATGAGCCACCGTGGCTGGCTCTACAAATAATTTTTTTTTTTTGTATTTTTTGGCCAAGGCTGGATTTGAACCCGCCATTTCTGGCATATGGGGCCAGTGCCCTACTCCTTGAGGCACTGCCCCCTACAAATAATTTTAATAAAGTAAAATTTTAAAAAGTGAGAGTCACTCTGGGAGGCCAAGATGGGGGATTGCTTGAGCTCAGGACTTCAGGACCAGTCTGAGCAGAGTGAGACCCTATCTCTAAAAATAGCTGGGCATTGTGGAGGGCACCTGTAATCCTAGCTACTTGGGAGGCTAATACCAGAGGATCACTTGAGCCCAGGAGTTTGCGATTGCTGAGAGCTATGATGCCATTGCACTGTACCAAGGACAATAAAGTGAGACTCTGTCTCAAAAAAAAAGGGTGAGGGAGGAGTAGAGCGCCAGCCCCATATGCCAGAGGTGGCAGGTTCAAACCCAGCCCTGGCCAAAAAACTGCAAAAAAAAAAGGATGAGGGTCCAGTGGGTTCTTTTATAAAATATATATATACGTATATCTATAGATATATAGATAGAAGAAGGGGAGGGAGCACGGGCTATGGTGTTAGAGTCGCTGTAAGGTAGATCTCATTGAGAAGGTGGCATCTGAGCCAAGACTTGAGAAAGGTGAGGTGGTGAACCAAGTGGGTATCCTGGAAAAAGCATTCTAGGAAAAGAGACCAGGTGCCTAGACCAGAGCTTGCCTGACATGGTCAAAGAACAGCAAGGAGGGCTCAGCGCCTGTGGCTCAAGTGGCTAAGGCGCCAGCCACATACACCTAAGGTGGTGGGTTCGAATCCAGCCCAGCCCACCAAAACAACAATGACGGCTGCAACCAAAAAAAATAGCCGGGCGTTGTGGCAGGCGCCTGTGGTCCCAGCTACTTGGGAGGCT
>NW_003852396.1:72564034-72567098 GCF_000181295.1 Otolemur garnettii | reverse complement strand
ACACACACACACACACACACACACACAGCAAAAGCAAATGCAGCAAAACCATCAACTGGCAAATTCAGGTGAAAGCAACATGGGTGTTCATTGTCTATTCTTTCAACTTTTTTTGTATGCTTAACATTTTTCAAAATAAAGAGTTTTCAAAACTAATAGATTTTAGGAAATGTCCAGAGAAAAGAGCCAATAGAATTTCTTTATTTGTATTACAGAGATTTCGTAATAAGGAATTGGCTTATGTGATTATGCAGTCAGGCAAATCCCAACATTCGCAAGGTGAGTTCTAGTGACCCAGGAGAGCTAGTGGTTTAAGTCTTACTCTGAGAAGCAGGAGAGCTGATGGTGTAGTATCCCTGCAAAGGTCTAGGAAGAACTGGTATTTAGTTAAGAGTCCAAAGGCAGAACAAGCCTTTGTGCCTGTTCGGAGGGAATCTGGGAGGAAGAACTGTCTCTGACTCAGCCTTTGTGTTCTATTCAGGTTCCTGCCTGATTGAATGAGGCCTGTAGGGAGGGCAGCCTGCTTTACTCAGTCTGCAGAGCTGCATGTCAGTCTTACCAGAAGATGACCTCACAGAAACACCCAAAATGATGTTTGGCCAAATATCTGGGCACCTCATGGCCCAACTGAATTGACACATAAAATTACCCATCACAGGACTGAGTGTGTTGGCTCACTCCTGTAATCCTAGCACTCTGGGAGGCTGACGGGGAAGGATTATGTAAACTCAGGAGTTTGAGACCAGCCTGAGCAAGAGCGAGACACCTGTCTCTGATAAAAATAGAAAAAAAAGGCTCGGCACCTGTAGCTCAAGCGGTTAGAGCGCCAGCCACATATACTGGAGCTGGCGGGTTCAAATCTAGCCTGGGCCCACCAAACAACAATGATGATAACTACAACAACAACAACAAAAAATAGCCGAGTGTTGTGGTGGGCACTTAAAGTCCCAGCTACTTGGGAAGCTGAAGCAACAAAATCGCTTGAGCCCAAGAGTTGGAGGTTGCTGTGAGCTGTGATGCTACAGCATTCTACCCAGGGTGACAGCTTGAGACTATCTCAAAAAAAAAAAAAAAATTAGTCAATTATTGTGGTAGACAATTGAAGTCCCAGCTACTTGGGAAGCCAACAAAATCGCTTGAGCCCAAGAGTTGGAGGTTGCTGTGAGCTGTGATGCTAAAGCACTCTAACCATGGTGACAGCCCGAGAATATCTCAAAAAAAAAAAAAAAAAAATTAGCCGAGCATTGTGTAGTCCCAGCTACTCAGGAGGCTGAGGCAGGAAGATTGCTTGAGCACAGGAATTTGATGTTGCTGTGAGCTAGGCTGATGCCACAGCACTCTACCCAGGGCTACAGAATGTGACACTGTCTCAAAAAATAAATAAGTAAAATTAACCATCACAGGAGGGTTAGAGGAGAAGCTGGGAAACCAATGAAGAGACACGGGCAATGATCTAGTTGAGAGATGATGGCGGCTTGGACCCTAGAGATAGGCCACAGACGTAGTAAGAAGTGGTCACATTCTGCAGCTGGAGGAAACAGATCTTTTGTTCTGGAAATTTTCAAATATATACAAAAGTAAAGTGAGGGGTACAGTGAATCTACATCTCAGCCTTAGCTATTCATACATATTCAGCACATGGACAGGACAATCTGGTACCCGCCCCCCACCCCCACCCCCCCATCAGAGCTCTACGCCCTCCACTAGATTATTTTGATTCAGATCTTACCATTTCCAAATTCCAGATGTTTGTATAAGGCAGAATCAATAGGACTTCCAGGTGGACTGGATGTGGTGCTGGGGGTGGGGAGACAAGTCAAGGAAGGCTCCGGGTTTTGGTCTGAGCAACAGGAAGCAGCCAGGGCAAAGCCCTTTGGGTTTAGTTTCTCTCCTCACCAGTGACTGAAACCAGCTGGGCCTGGCCCATGGAGGTACTTAGGGGTTAGAGGCGTGTGTGACTTTGGAGAAGAGATTGTCCAGCTATGGCTTGGGGGTTAATTTTTTGTGTTCCAGGCACTTTCTTTGGCTCTTGGTGACTCATGGTACACAAATCAGGTACATGTGCCCATGGAGTTTATATTCCAGGGAAAGCGAAACAATCAAATAACCACATAACTATCTGCCTAGTACGTGCAGCACGGGGAGTGTGGGAGAAAGAGCAACACTTGACCTGGGTTTTCGGGGATCAGGGAGGGCTTAGGAACAGATTTAAATGTGGAGGCATTCTCTAGTTTACCTGGGGAACATGGGGTTCTGGGAAGAGCAGAAGCAAACCCCCAGAGGCAGGAGGAGTTGGTGGGTTTGAGGAACCCAGCAACGGCCAAAGCCCTAAGCACGGTGTGGAGGACCTGTGTGCAGGATGCGCTGTGGCTATGTCAGGACCAGATGACAGGGACTTTGGTCTCTATCCTAAAACAATGGGAAAGCTTCAGGGGGGCTTTGTTTGTTCTGCGTTTGTTTTTGTTTTTGTTTTGTTTGAGCTGACACCCTGGGTAAAGTGCTGTGGCAATACAGCTCACATCAACCTTCAACTCCTGGGCTTAAGCTAGTCTCTTGCCTCAGCCTCCCAAGTAGCTGGGACTACAGGCACCCACTACAATGCCTGGCTATTTTTTGGTTGTAGTTGTCATTGTTGTTTGGCAGGCCCAGGCTGGATTCGAACCCCCCCGAGTTGGTCTCCAACTCCTGAGCTCAAGCAATCCACTCGCCTCCACCTCCCAGAGTGCTGGGATTTCAGAGGCCCTGGAGCTTACCTTAAGTGGTAAGAGGGATTCTTTGGAGTAGCAGACACAGGTACAACAAATGAGTCTCATATTACCCAAAGAGATCTGCCCTATTTACTGAGATAACTAACCTGGACAGGGAAAACAAATGATTGGAGACATGAGTCATAATGTATTTAACTGTAGAGGATTGTCAATTGAGTTCTTCCCGCGTGGACATTTCTATAGAGCATGCTTCCGAGGTTAGTAGCAGCAGCAATTTCTCTTTAAAACTGGTTAATGGGCTCGGCGCCTGTGGCTCAAGTGGCTAAGGCGCCAGCCACATACACCTAAGGTGGCGG
>NW_003852396.1:72558988-72563607 GCF_000181295.1 Otolemur garnettii | reverse complement strand
CTTGAGCCCAGGAGCTGGAAGTTGCTGTGAGCTGTGATGCTATGGCACTCTACCCAGGGGGATAGCTTGAGGCTCTGTCTCAAAAAAAAAACTGGTTAATGATTCTCTCTGGTAAAACTGGGTAGCCAGCTTGTATCTAAATAATAATTCTAAAAATGCAGGCCGAGGAGTCATGGCTTTTGGCCCTTTGCACACGGCTGGCGTAAGTTGTTTATGATTTGAGAGGCAATGTTACCGTACAAACCCGCTTTGAATACGCCCCACCGCAACCCCCTTCGAGGTACGGGCGAGATTAAAACTACATTTCCCGAAGGCCCTCGCGGACCCCGCCCCCACCCCTTCCGATTCCACCCAGGTCCCGCCCCTTCCGATTCCATCCAGGCCCCGCCTCCAGCGCGCGGCGGTAACGGCCTCCGGCGCCGGATATAAAAAGGACGAGGGCGGGAACATTTCGCGAGTGAGGGTGGGGCCTGTGGCCGACCTCGTCTTTACTGTCTGAGAAGCAGATTCGCGGCGGCAGCGCGGTGAGAGCTAATCTGGTAGAGTCAGGATTTGGGGGAGAGTTTCGCCACTAATAGAGAGAAGACGTTAAGGAACCCGGCGTTAATCTGTCTCCGCGGCTTCTGCCCAGTTGCCTCTTCGGCCTTCTCCTCCTGGATATGAATCTGCAGCCGACTCTCGAGAGTCCAGTGACTCGGCAGGAGAAGATGGCGACCGTGTGGGATGAGGCTGAGGTAGGCGCCGAGAGGACTGGAGGTCCAGGGCCGGCTAAGGAACGCCCTTGGCGGGTGGGGAGGGGACGGCTGGGATCAAGGTCTGGCCTAGTCCCCTGGGGTTGGGGTCGCTTGGGATGTGGGCCGCGTCCTGACTCATTTATTGTGGTTATTGTGGGCTGGCAAACTGAGGCTGTGAGTTCGTAGAACTCGGATGCCTCTCCTGAGTAGAAGTAAATGAGTAAAATATATAAATACAATTTTTTTTTAAACAGCAAGATGGAATTGGGGAGGAGGTGCTCAAGATGTCCACAGAAGAGATTATCCAGCGCACACGGCTGCTGGACAGTGAAATCAAGGTGGGCCACTGCCCCTGTGGGCCCCCGGCAGGACGGGCCCTGGTGGTCCCAATCTCCTCTCCTGCCTCCTTCTCAGCCACCGTGGGGGAGACGTGGGGCCCGCAGCTTCCTTCTTGGACTAGGAAAAGAGAAATAGTTAACTAAGACTTAAAAAGGATAAGAAGAGAGATGGAGGGGTGGGAGATCAGGCCTGAGATGAGAAGTTAACAGACTGCCTTTCCTAACAAAAACTTTAAGTATTCCTCTCAAGAATCCTTTTATTAAATTCCCATTTTACAGGTGAGTAAACTGAGACTCTTGAGATGCTTTTACTGTGGTAAACTACCCAGTCCTTCCTGAGAAGCAGAACCTAAAACCTGTATTTGCCTAACTCAAAGGCATACTCTTCCAAATACTACAACTGCTTTACCAGGAGGCTTCCAGACTGCCCTCCTGTTTAGACTTCTGCAGGATGTGGACACAACCAGTCTGGACTTTGAGAGAGTCTTAGAGCTGGGTAAACCAATGTAGGAGAGTCCCCTGGACAGTCCTGAGCTCATCAGTGACAGGACTCTAGTATAAGCTGAGCCAGGACTGAACATTTGCTCATCCACTCATCCTCATCCCAGATCATGAAGAGTGAAGTGTTACGAGTCACCCATGAACTCCAAGCCATGAAAGACAAGATCAAAGAGAACAGTGAGAAAATCAAAGTGAACAAGACCCTGCCATACCTTGTCTCCAACGTTATCGAGGTGTGTGTGTATGTGGAGGGGAAGAGGGGGTTGGGGACAGCATGGGGTGGGACCATTAGGGAAAGAATGGGTAGAGATTTTGAGGCCAGATTGCACGATAAAGCTATACCTCCTGGTGCTTTTTCCCTAGTGCACTTCTAGGAGGAGATAGAGGCCTTGCAGAAATCTTGGAAGTCTCACATGTTTCTTTTACTGTTGGTTATTCTTCCTTAGGGGTAGGTGAGCCTTGTGCAGAAAAGCAATAGATATACAGAGATCTTGTCAATTCTCAGGGCTGGTTGGAGGAGGGAGGTAGCTATGGCCAGCCCTGCAAGTGTTAGGAACTGTCTTGGCCCAGAAATCACAGGGCTTTAGGGAATTCAAGGTACTGAGCTTTTTTTCCTTCCCAGCTACTAGATGTTGATCCAAATGACCAAGAGGAGGATGGTGCCAATATTGACCTGGACTCCCAGAGGAAGGGCAAGTGTGCAGTGATCAAAACCTCTACACGACAGGTGAGGGTGGTTTAACAGGTGAGAGAACAGAGGACAGCGAGGACAGTGTCCTGACTGAGGACACTCAGGGTGCATCTGTAATCTTTTCTACAGACATACTTCCTTCCTGTGATTGGGTTGGTGGATGCTGAAAAGCTAAAGCCAGGAGACCTGGTGGTGAGTGGGCCTGAGCCCAGCCCAGGGCTTTTCCAGCCAAGTTTCTCCCACTCTACTGCTGAGTACCTGTTCTGGCTCCAGGTCACTGTTAGCTCTGAATCTCAGCAGAGCAGCAGATTCTTTCTAATTGCTCTTTGGTTCTTGTGTTGCCCAGTCCTGTATCTTTCCTTTCACTCTACAGACACCTGTCTCCCAGCCAGTTAGGTAGGCCTTGAGCTGAGACCAATCTGAAGGCCTGTGCTGTGTCCTCAGGGTGTGAACAAAGACTCGTATCTGATCCTGGAGACCCTGCCCACAGAGTATGACTCACGGGTGAAGGCCATGGAGGTGGATGAGAGGCCCACAGAGCAATACAGTGACATCGGGGGCTTAGACAAGCAGATCCAGGAGGTGAGGGAGGCCCGGCAGCTGCCAGCAACCTCATCAGCCTTTTGGTTTCTCCACATGATTGGACAGAGCATGTCCCCTAATGTGTCTCTGATCCTCAGAGCATCCTAGGGGGGTAAGAAGGGGTGGGGTGCTATGTGACAGGGGCAGAGGGGTTGGGTGACTTGTCCAGGGTCACTGAGAGTTAGCCCCAGAGCCAGGACTGGAACCTCAGCTCCTGATTTCTGGCCCATACCTTTATGACCCTGGAAAGGTCACAGCCAGCCTTGGTGCGAGTGAGCATTCTGTATCCTCTTTGATATGGGGGAAGGAGAGGGCATGTCCCTGAATTAAGAGTAGGAGGTGGGCAGGTGGGAGCTGAAGCCATTAAGGGCTGGACTGTAGAAGCCCTTAGGGCTTTATCTTCTCACTTCTTCCTGGCAGCTGGTAGAGGCCATTGTCCTGCCAATGAACCACAAGGAGAAATTTGAGAACTTGGGGATCCAGCCTCCAAAGGGGGTGCTAATGTATGGGCCTCCAGGGACAGGGAAGACCCTATTGGCTCGGGCCTGTGCTGCACAGACTAAGGTGAGTGCTTTGGGAGGGATGAGGAAGAAGCAATGAGAAGTGAAGCCCTACCGAACAGCCTCAAAAGGGGCCTCTGTCTTTGATCTGACCCCTCTAATACCTCCCCTCCAGGCCACCTTTCTAAAGCTCGCTGGCCCACAGCTGGTACAGATGTTCATTGGGGATGGTGCCAAGTTGGTCCGGGACGCCTTTGCCTTGGCCAAGGAGAAAGCTCCATCTATTATTTTCATCGATGAGTTGGATGCCATTGGCACTAAGCGGTAAGGGAGCATGGGAGGGTGGCTGGGGAGGGGGTCTTGCATAGGCCCTCAACTGCACCAAATCCCAGCTTTTTCTCACTCTGCCCACTACTCCCCTGGTACAGTGGCTCCTCTACTCTTATGGTTCTCCTTCTCTAAATTGTCTCCTAACCACCCTTCCTGCTTCCTCAGCTATTCATTCTCATAGCCCACCAGTATGTTACTTTCAGAACAGAAATCTGGGCACCTCACTCACGTGTGCTCACAGTTCCTTACCCAGACTGATCCTGTTAAAAATTGTGGACGGTGCCTGTGGCTCAAGGGCTAGAGTGCTGGCCCCATATACTGGAGATGGCGGGTTCAAATCCAGCCCCAGCCAAAAAAAAATACTGCAAAAAACAGTTCTTCCTGTGTTGGCTTGACACCCATAATTCAGTGGTCAAGGCACCAGCCACATGTACTGAGACTGGCAGGTTTGAACCTGGCCTGGGCCTGCCAAACAACAATGACAACTACAACAACAAAAAAATACCCTGCTACTTGTGAGGCTGAGGCAAGAGATTCACGTAAGCGCAAGAGTTGGAGGTTACTGTGAGCTATGACACAACGGCACTCTACACAGGGCAACATAGTGAGACTGTCTCAAAAAAAAGTTCTTCCTGTGCCTTCCTGTTGCTCCTTGGGATAAATGCTGGCTTTGCCCTGGCCTCCAAGGCCCTGGGAGTGGCTGCTTCTGTGCTCCTTTGGCCTCATCCACTACCTACCCTTGCTTCTCACTCTGGACTCCCTCCATAATATCTCCTCGTTGTTAGGCTGCTTCTGGCCCTTTTTTTGTCCTCTACTGGTTGCTTTCCCAGCCACAGGTTTTCAGCCTTCATACCTCAGCTTCAGGGCGCTTCCTTGAGGATACCCGCATGGACTTTATGCTTTGAATTGGGTTAGATCCCTATATTTCTTTTTTTTTTTTTTT
>NW_003852396.1:72555155-72557954 GCF_000181295.1 Otolemur garnettii | reverse complement strand
AAAAAAAAAAAAGAAAGAAAGAAGGGAGGGCTCTGCTCAAGCTATGGTCTCATCAGTGTGTCCTGGGCCTTCTGTGTACCCCAGCTTTGACAGCGAGAAGGCGGGGGACCGGGAGGTACAAAGGACAATGCTGGAGCTTCTGAACCAATTGGATGGCTTCCAGCCTAACACACAAGTAAAGGTGAGTGTTACCATCACTTCCCAGATGAAGTACATGACTTAGAGGTCACCTAGCTTGAGAGTGGTAGAGCCAGAATTTGCATCTGTCTCCAACATTCCCTGTATTTCATCTGCACCCTGGCTGCCTCTCCAGGTTTTGTGACCAGGACTGTGCTTGTCTGTGAATGCCTTGCTCCTCAATTCAAGTTGCTGTTTCTCTCCTTCCTCAGGTAATTGCAGCCACTAATAGGGTGGACATCCTGGACCCTGCACTGCTCCGTTCAGGCCGTCTGGACCGCAAGATTGAGTTCCCAATGCCTAATGAGGAGGCCCGGGCGAGAATCATGCAGATCCATTCCCGAAAGATGAACGTCAGGTGAGTAGGACAAGAGCAAGGCACTGAGACTTCTAGAACAGCATCCTTGTTGCTCTTATTCATACTGAGCTTCCCATCCTCCCAGACCAAAACCTCCCCACTCCCGGTGTACACACAGTGCTGTTCCTGCTGTTCCACACAGTTACCCAATGTAGAATCTTGCTGGGGCCTAGGCCCTAATTCTGGTTGCTCTGCCCCTAAGAATCCATCTGTTCTGTCCTCCCCCCACTACCCCTATCTGAAGGTATATGGGTCAAGGGCACTCAGATTCCCAGCTTCCCACACCCTGGCATGTGAGCATAGCTGAGGGATGGCCCAGAGAATCTAACCAGGAACCAGGCAGACCTGAGTTCGGATATGTGTGACTATGAGCAGGTGGTGTAGCCTCTCTAAGCCTCAGTTTTGTGAATTGAGTCTTGAAGGCAATAGCTCAAGTCTCATATCATGGGCTGTGGTAAGGATTAGATGTGGTGGCACAGAGTGCTGGCCGTGCATTGAGGACAGCATCAGTGCTGTGCTAATGCAGGGTTGTTCTTCTGGGGGAGTGTGAGACCATCTTTTGTCTCCACATTCCCCTGTTTGCTTGCCTCAGGCTGAGCCAGTCCCTAAAAGTCTCAGATTTCTAGAAGGCTAGAGCTCAGGCTAAAATTTCCTGGCCTGACCCACTTTAACTTTTTTTTTCTTTTTTGGAGACACAGTCTCACTTTATTGCCCTTGGTAGAGTTCTGTGCCGTCACAGCTCACAGCAACCTCCAACTCCTGGGCTTAGGCAATTCTCTTGCCTCAGTCTCCAGAGCAGTTGGGACTACAGGTGCCTGCCACAATGTCTGGCTATTTTTTGTTGCAGTTTGGTCAGGGCCAGGTTTGAACCCACCACCATTGGTATATGGAGCCAGTACCCTACTCACTGAGCCATAGGTGCCACCCAACTTTTTTTTTTTTCTCCTTGAGGCAGAGTCTCAAGTCTCACTCTGTTGACCAGGCTAGAGTGCTATGATGTCATAGCTCACAGCAACCTGAAACTCCTGGGTTCAGGCATTTCTTCTGCCTTAGCCTGCCAAGTAGCTGGGACTACAGGTACCTGCCACAATGCCCAGCTAATTTTTCTATTTTTAGTAGAGACAAGGTCTCACTCTTGCTTAGGCTGGTCTAAAACTCCTGAGCTCCTGAGCTCAAGCAGCAGTCTACTCGCTTTGGCCTCCCAGAGTGCTAGGATTACAGATGTGAGCCACTGCACCTGGCCCCACTTTAACTTTTTAACTTGCTCCCCTGTCCCGCCTCAATCTTGGACTGAGAAGAAAAGGCTCAGTAGGTAAAGGACTTACCTCCAGTCACAGGACAAATTGACTTTGCTGCTTTATGGCAGGGGTGGGAGGACATCTGTCCTTCTTTCCCCTCCCCAGAACCAACTGTCTGTCCTTTCCCCAGTCCTGACGTGAACTATGAGGAGCTGGCCCGCTGCACAGATGATTTCAATGGGGCCCAGTGTAAAGCTGTGTGTGTGGAGGCGGTGAGTGGCCAGGTGGGGTGGGTGGGTTGTTTCCTGCCTTCTTGCCCCTTCCCTGGACAGGATGGGAGCATTTGGCTGATGGAGACAGCTGAGGCTAAGAGGGTGAGAAGGCCCAGGCCTGGGCAACCAGGCTAGGATTCAGGGAAGCACCTAGACTCTGTCTCTCTGGCTGTAGGGCATGATCGCACTGCGCAGGGGTGCCACGGAGCTCACCCACGAGGACTACATGGAGGGCATCCTGGAGGTGCAAGCCAAGAAGAAAGCCAACCTGCAGTACTATGCCTAGGGCCCCCCCCCCCCAGCCTGCCCTTGGTTTCTTGGTGGTTAAAGTGTGTAATAAAAGATGGTTTTGGGTCCCTGCCACTGGCTGTCTCATCTTCCCTGGGCTTTGGGGGAGGAGTTGGGGATCTGTAGGAGGCCATTCCCCCAGGTGCTATATCCTGGAAACAGACCTGGGTCCCAAACCCATTGTCAGGGTGAGGCCTACCATTCTGGGGGAGTTCAGGTTCCACAGCTGTTGCCTGGGGCCTTCAGATCTCCCCCTACCAAATCCCTGTGAAGCCCTCTCTCAACATTCACTGCTCTCAGAGCTTTCAGAGGCTTACGGCCCTGCAGTTCCTGAATGAAAGGCCTAAATAAACTAGAAGCCAGCCTTATTTTTGTATCTTGGTGCTCTGGTGTGAGTCTTTGCTACATTGTAAAGCCAGGTTTGGGTCTTTGTTTTTTGTTGTTGGTTTTTTTTTTTTTTTTTTTT
>NW_003852396.1:72546590-72554877 GCF_000181295.1 Otolemur garnettii | reverse complement strand
TTTTTTTTTGAGACAGAGCCTCAAGCTATCACCCTGGGTAGAGTGCCATGGCATTACAACTCACAGCAACCTACATCTCCTGGGTTTAAGCAATTCTCTTGCCTCAGCCTCCCAAGTAGCTGGTAGTATAGGTGCCCACCACAACACCAGGCTACTTTTTGATTGCAGCCGTCATTGTTTGGTGGGCCCAGGCTTGATTTGAACCCGCCAGCTCAGGTGTATGTAGCTGGCGCAGAGCCAGGTCTTTTGTTTTTTTATTTTTATTTTTTGAGACAGTCTCACTCTGTCACCCTGAGTAGAGTGCTGTGGCATCATAGCTCACAGCAACCTAGAACTCTTGGGCTCAGGCGGTCCTCCTGCCTTCTCCCAAGTAGCTGGGACTGTAGGCGCCTGCTACCACAGCTGGCTATTTTTAGAGCTGGAGTCTCGTTCTTGGGTAGGCTCATCTCAAACTCCTGAGCTTAGACAATCCACCTACCTTAGCCTCCTGGAGTTAGGTTTATAGGCATGAACCACCACACCTAGCAGTCTTAGGTCTTTGGTCTGCTCACACTCCTCCCTTGTTTCTTGGCCCTGGGCTTCCTGTTTCTCCATTCACTCCCATTAACTCTTTCTGCCCATTTCTTTTGGCCAAAAAAAAAAATCAGCTTTGATCAGGATCCACTCTGAGAACCCTTCCAGGCCTGACTGTCACACTGTATTCTTGTGCCTCCACCTCCCCATTCTGCTGTCCTTTGATCAGGTTGCACATTTCTTTTGAGATAGAGTCTCACTGTGTTGGTAGAGCGCTGTGACATCACAGCTCACAGCAACCTCTAACTCTTGCACTTGAATGATTCTCTTGCCTCAGCCTCCCAACTAGCTAGGACTACCACTGAGCTATGGGCAACTGAGCCAGGCCCCACATTTTGTCACAGTTGCTTTAAGATCTCATTGGTCCATTCAATTAAAAAAAAAAAAAAAAAGATCTCATTGGTGGCTCATGTAGCTAAGGCCACATAACACCTGAGCTGGTGGGTTTGAATCTAGCCCAGGCCGCCAAACAATGACAGTTACAACCAAAAGATGGCTGGGCATTGTGGCAGGGTGCCTATAGTTCCAGCTACTTGGGAGGCAGAGGCAGAATTGCTTGAGCCCAACTCCTTGGGTTGGAGGTTGCTGTGAGCTGTGATGTCACAGCACTCTACCCAGGGGGACAGCTTGGGGATCTATCTCAAAAAAAAAAAAAAAAAAAAAAACCTCATTGGTGCTCTTCTGTGCACCACCTAACTAACCTTACCCAGTTAGTGAGTTGCTACTCACTGAGGGCTCACTCTGGGCCATGTGCCATGTAAGTCTTAATATATAACCTTACCTGTTACTGGATAATCACTAATATGTATAAGCAACTAAGCTGAGATCACGTAACTATTAGGTGGCACAGCTGGGAGTAAAACCCAGGACTGGGAATGAAGCCAGTCTAGTGGCCCCATGTTTGGCCTTTCAATGTGATAGCCCTTCAGAACTTTGTCAGCTCTCACTTGGCTGCTGGCAACTCTCCCAACCCCTCGCCCCCATACACTCCTTCCTCCTTTCCCCTTTCTTTCCCTCTCCATGTGGATGTGATCATACACAGCAAGCTACTGATCATCCTGACCAGGCTGGCTCCTTCCCAGCTCTGATTTCCACCCCTCTAGTCTTGCCTTTCCCAGGTGGCTCACCCTAGGGCATCGTGCTCTACCTGGCACTCCCCGAAAGTGCTTCTGGTTCTGTTCCCCTTCCTCCTGCTCCACTCAGCCATCCCCACTCCAGTGTTCCTGTTCCCTCTTCTAACTAGACAAGGCATTCACTCCTGACCATGACACTTGAATTCCCCTCGTAGGGACCCCCTTTGCCTGTGTTGGCTTCCTCATCTATAAAATGGGTCCCCTGTCTCCCTGAGTGGGCTATGTGTGATGCTTACATGTGCCTGCCACACAGCAGGGCTGGCAACCACAGCTAGCAAACCTGAGCACCTGCTGAGGTGAGGAGGTAGCTGGCAGAGATAGTAGTTCTTGTTCCTTAAGATGTCAACCCCAGGTCCTTAAGATAGTTAGTTACCTTACTGGATATGTCATAACTAGGTGAGTCAGATATACTCTGTCCCTTTTAAATGTTCTCAGTAATACTGGAGGCTAATGCTCAGGTGAGGATGTCACTGACATGTCTCATACCCAGCTATCATGATGCTGTCCAGACTCAAGGTGATCTAGGCCATAAGGGTAAAAGGCTGTTCTGGTTAGCTTAGACAGGGTAAGAGTGGCCAAGACAAGCCCTCTCTGTGCCCCCTCCTTACTACAGTACTGGGGAATTGGTGCCCCCTGGTGCCTGGTGATGTTATACTCAGCATGTTGAGAGGAAAGGAGGGCATTAGATCCCGTTTTCTTTCTCTTGCTTTTTTTTTTTTGAAACAGAATCTCACTCTGTCACCCTGGGTAGCCATGGTCTCATAGCTCACTGCAATCTCAACTTCTTGGGCTTGAGCAATCCTCCTGCCTCAGCCTCCTGAGTAGCTGGGACTATAGGCATGTATACCTGGTTAGTTTTTTTCTTTCTTTTTTTTTTTTTTGATTGAAACAGAATCTCAAAAGCTGTTGCCCTGGGTAGAGTGCTGTGGTGTCATAGCTCACAGCAACCTCCAAGCGATCCTCTTGCCTCAGTTTTTCTATTTTTAGTAGAGACAGGGGTCTTGCTTTTGCTCAGGCTGGTCTCAAACTCATGGGCTTAGGCAATCCACCCGCTTCAGCCTCCCAGAGTGCTAGGATTACAAGCATGAGCCACTGCACCCAGCCTCCTTTCTCTTTTTTAATGAATAATATAAAAGGCCAAACCTGGACATGACGGTATGGATGAAGCCCCCTTCCTTCATTAAATTAAGGGGGGCAGGCCAGGTGTGGTGGCTCATGCCTATAATCCTAGCAGTCTGAGAGGCCAAGGCAGGTGGACTGCTCTTAGCTCACAGGTTTGAGACCAGCCTAAGTAAAAGCAAGACCCCATCTCTAAAAATAGCCAAGCATTGTGGTGGGCACCTATAGTCCCAGCTACTAGGAGGCTGAGGCAAGAGAATTGCTTAAGCTCAAAGAGTTGAGGTTGCTGTGAGCTATGACGCTACAGAACTTTACTGAGGGTGACAAAGTGAGTCTCAAAAAAAACCCAAAAACCAAACAAACAAATTAAGGGGGGACACTCAGAGGAAAAGCCCTGGCTTTTTTTTTTTTTTTTTTTTTTTTTTGGTTGCAGCCATCATTGTTTGGCGAGTCCAGGCTGGATTTGAACCCACCACCTTAGGTGTATGTGGCTAGTGCCTTAGCCACCCAAGCCATAGGCGCTGAGCCAGATTTTTTTTTTTTTAAAGACAGTCTCATTTTGTCGCTCTCAGTAGAGTGCTGTGGCGTCATACCTCGCAGCAACCTCAAACTCTTGGGCTCAAGTAATTCTCCTGCCTCAGCCTCCTGAGTAACAGGAACTATAGGTGCATGCTACAATGCCCAGCTATTTTAGAAACAGGGTTTCACTCTTGCTCAGGTTGGTCTCAAACTTGTAAGCTCAGGGCAATCCACCTGCCTCGGCCTCCAAGTGCTGAGATTACAGGTATGAGCCACCACGCTCGGCCTCTGGCTTGTTGGTCCACAAAATAAAGCTTGAGTATGGTGGCTCATATCTGTAACCTCAGCACTTTGGAAGGCTGATGCAAGACAATTGCTAGAGGTCAGGAGTTTGAGACCACCCTGAGCAACATGGGACCCCATTTCTACAAAATAGGAGAATTAGCCAGGTGGGATGGTGTATGCCTATAATTCCATTTACTTGGTAGGCTGAAGTGGAAGGATGGCTTAAGCCTAGGAGTTTGAGGCTGCAGTGAGCTATGATTGTGCCACTGCATTCCAGCGTGGGTAACAGAGCAAGACTGTCTCAGGAGGAAAAGAAAAGGAAAGAAACAAAAGGACAACATCTTTGAGGATGGTGATAGGGCTTAAATGGCATACAGCCAGGCTTATGTTAAATGTTCAGCCATAATTGGGACAAGTTAACAAGCAAAGAAGACTCAAAAGGTCCAGAGGGACTGCAAGCGTAACAGTAGAGAGGAGGACCTGGCTGGGGCACTTAGGAAAGCCATGCTTGGCCATGGAATTGGAGTGAAGAATAGAAGCAGCCAGTTTATGGATAATATTTATTTGTATTTTACCTATAGAACAAGTATTTACAGATACAAATGGAACCACAGCAAAACTGCTATAAAACCATTCAGACCCTCTTGATAGCCACTTCTCAAAACACAGTCAAGGGCAGGGCTGGAGCCTGGCTGTGGAGCAGGCCAGCTGAGTACCTGGGCATCAGCCAAGGGAAACAGCTGGGGATTATGGCTTCAGCATTCTCTGAAAGCACATTCCTGAGCGCTGACAACGTGGAGCCCTCACTGCCCTGCCTTTCTCCAACCCCAGTGGGAAGAAAAAGGGGCCCAAGCAGGGAAAGGCCCGCAGTCTTTGCCCAGCCCCTGTGCTGGCAGAAGCATCCCTGAGCTGGACTGGGAGGTCTCTGGCCTGGGGCTGTTGCTGCCCTGCAGGCTGCTGTTTGGCAGCTGGAGGTGGCAAGAGTTGCCGGTACTGCCAAACAGGAGCTGGCCCCAGCAGGCAGCCCTGAGGAAAGGTCTTAGAAAGCATCTCCCAGCTCAGTGCTGGGGGGTCAGTGCTAGGTGGGGCTGGGAGGCTACATGAGCACCTGCCTTTCCTTTCTTTGGCTTTGAGGTGGTGAAGGAAGGGCTGGGAACAGGGCACAGCAGAGAGAAACCACCCCAGCCTTGGCCCTTAGGCTGTCTGGAGCCTGGGTGCATGAGCAGAGAGGTGTCCTCCCGCAGGCTGGAGGCTGGGGATGAAGGGAGCCGGAGACAGGACAGGTAGGGAGTCCCCTGCAGCCCTGGGCTCCTTGGGCTGTTCTTACTCCTTCTGGGGTCCCCATGGGATGAGGCCTCTGCTTGGGACCAGTGCTGCTGTTCCTCACTGCTCATCTTGCACCTCTGGGGGTGCAAGACAACAGGGTAGCAAGGACAGATGACCACAGCCTGCCCCGGGCCTGGCACATGAGGATCACAGTGTCGGTCTCGCACACACGCCTCTGGGCCACAGGTGCAGGCCACATGCACACACACATACACCTTCCCTCCTGTCTGGTCAGAGGCTCATTCTCACAGTCACCTGCCCTCTCAGCCTCTCACATACACGGTCACAGAGTGAATCTGAGTCTCTTGTTGCTATGCGGGGAGTGGGGGCATCGGGGATGGTTATTCCACGAAGAGCGAGAACAGCACCATCACCATGATACCGGTGCAGAGCAGAATCACCTGCTGCAGGGAGTGCCTGTGGGGAGAGGGCCCAGGCTCATGGGGGCGGCACTGGCTCAGAGAGTGGGCAGCAGCCAGAAACTCTCCCCTCGTGGGCCCCTAAGGGCCCTATGAGTGGCAGTCCCCGTGTGTCACTCACCATGGGTCATCTTCCTCCAAGAGGTCGGGCAGCACGTTCACCAAAGCAATATAGAGAAAGCCACCAGAGGTGAAGGGCAGGATCCAGGCCACTGTCTCTTCTGTGGTGAGAGGAGAATGCCCAACTGGCTTGGAACCCAGGGGACCGTGTGTTTGTTCTACCACCTCCCACAGGGGAGACCAGGTCAGACCCTGGCCTGGATACCAGTAAGAGAGCAGACATTCCACATTTGGCCAATACCCCACTGCTGACCACTACCCGCTGCCACCACCCACCATGCCCGTACCTACTCCCTTGGGGGACTGCGTACAGATGGCAAAGCAGGCTCCCAGCAAGCCCCCCAGTGCCGTTGAGAGTTGCAGCTTGGCTGCGCTCCATCGGTCAAAGCCAGCACGGAGCAGGATGGCAAAATCACCCACCTAAGAAGAGGTCCAGATGTTCATCCTGCATCCCAGCTGGCCCAGATCCCCTGGGCACTTCAGGTACAGACACATACATTGAGCCCCCTGCCTTGCCTTGCCCTTGGGACCCCATCCAGAGGAGGCAGGAACATGGTAGAGATGGTGGCTGTAGCCTGTGGGGTAAGAAGCTCCAGGCCCCATAGCCCAGCCTCCACCAGCCAGGCAGGCCCACCCTAAAGCCCTCCCTACACACCAAACCCATACTGACCAGGGATCCCTTTGGTCCTGGGCCCTTGAGGTCACGGTCCGAGGACTCACCTCATGGGGGATCTCATGCAGGAGGATGGCCATGGTCGTCAAGAACCCAATCTGCAGGGAGGGGAGCCTGAGTCTGCGGGGTCTGTGTCAAGGGGTAGCCCACCTGCCCACTCATTCTATAAGGATTTATTCTGCTTTGATTGGGTCTGGTCTGGACAGTGTGCTGGCTACTGGATATACAGCAGACACTAAAGGGGCCAGGTACCTGCCTTCATGAAGGTAACAGTCTAGAGGGAAGAGATAGGACTAAGCAAACACTCAGAACCCTGTGCTCACACAGCAATAGGTGCTGTGAAGGAAAGATGGACTGGGTGTCTTGGAGCACGAATAGCAGAGAGCTAATTTAGATGAGTTCAGCAGAGGCTTCTTTGAGGAAGTGCATTTATGTCAAGGCCTGAAGGATAAGCAATCAGCCATTCCTGTTCAAAGAGTGGGTGGAAGAACATTCCAGGCAGAGGGAACTGTGAGAAGGGAAAGATTGGCCGGTTAAAGAGTAGGCAGAGCACTGGGCCAGGGCACAGAGGGCAGAGGGAGGCAGGGGAAGAAGCAGGCAGGGGCCTAGTCTAGCCTGATAGAGGCATTCCTATAAGGAGTGTTGGAAACAAGAACAGACCAGCGGCTGGAGACAAAAGGAGGTGTAGGGAGACCAATAAGGAGGCTCTGACAGTGTTCAGTACAGCAGCAGGAAGGACAAGGGGTGAGGGGAGCAGTGTTTAGGTAAAAATGCTGGTAATAGAGGGAGCAAAAAGTAGGTAGAACCAACTGGTCAACACAGGCACCACCAGAACTTCCTGAACCCACCTACCCAACCCCTTCTCACCTTCTTGCTCACAAGGAAGCTGGCAGCCACAGCCAGCCCATGAGTGAAGTTGTCGATGGTGTTGGCCAGTAGGTTGAGATAGCCTCTGACCTAAGGAGGGGAGAGAGCCGGCTAAGCCAGGCAGGTGGGACTGAGCTGGACAAGCCGCTTGGGGCTATGGGGCAGTGGGGTGGTGAGATGGGATCCCAGGGTAGGATGCCTGAGCAGGCCACTCACTTTGATGCTCCGAACCACCACACTGAGGCCAGGCTCTGCAACCGGCTGGGCCAGACAGCGGCCTCCATTGAGTGTGGCAGCAGCAGTAGTGGGGTCTTTGGAGGGAGCCTAGGGCCAGAAGGGGGAAAAAGTGACATCAGATGCCTCCTCAACTGGACCAGGGTAGACATGGAAGAAGAGTGAGAGATGAAGAAACAGACAGGAACATCTCTTTGATCTGGCTAGACTTTGCTGCCTGATTAGCTGGGTGTCCCTCAAACTCAGCACCCACCCCTCACCCCCTGCCGCCATCATCATCAGTCTACCAGAATAAGCCATAGCAGGGGCTGATGCTGTCACTCCCCGGATACTTCCAAAGAAGATGGCCTAGCCTCCCAAAGCTCCCAGGAAAGAGAGCCAGGAGATATCTCTTTTCAGGACTCAACTCAGAAACTGGGCTTCCAGGCCCTGGGCACTACCACAGAATGGAGGCTAACATCTCCAGGCCCTGGGGTCTAGGGCTCACCTGGGTGGTCCCTTGCCTCTCCTTGTTGTCCAGGAACATCTTCTCCAATGCCAGGAAGGACAGGATGCCAGCAATGACCCACAGCCCCAGTTGCTGCTGCTGCTGCAGGCTCTGCCCCTCACCACCTGCAGGGGGCAGCACTGATAGGCCAGGCCAAGCCAGGGCCATAAAGGGGGCCATTTGGCATGGGACCTTCCCCAGAGCAGTGACAAGGACAGGGGGCTAGGACAGCCTGGACACTCAGAAGCCCTCTTCCAGTCATCTTGGCAGAGCTGGCAGGGCTCAGGACATCTGTGGGCATGGGTATCAGCTCCCAACTCTTGCCCCCTCCCCTCCGGCCTGTGGCCTCACTCACCAGGGCTGGCACTGCATGTGTAGGCCCAGGCCTCAGGGAGCAGGTGCAGGAACACATTGCCCAACAGTCCTCCTAAGGCAAAGCTGAGCAGCTGCTTCAGGCGCCGGGCCCCAGCTACAAGGCAGAGGTGTGAGGTCTGGAGGCTGCCCCACTGGAGCCTGGCCTGGCTTCTGTCCT
>NW_003852396.1:72542460-72545637 GCF_000181295.1 Otolemur garnettii | reverse complement strand
AAAAAAAAAAAAAAAAAGAATCCAACTCCTTGGTTTGATAGAGAAACCGAAGCCTAGAAGGCAGAGGCAGCTAGGTGTGGGGTAGGATCCCAGAGGAAGATGCTAATTCAGGTTGTATGACTTTAGCTGATCAAAGAACCTCTATGCCTGTGTCTCCCCACTTGTAAAATTGAACTAATGATCCAACTGCTCCCTACACTAACCTGAAAGAGCTGCTCTGAGGAGAGAATGAGTTGAAGCACAGGCCTGACAGTGGGGCCTGATGAGGGCTCCATTTGTAGCTATGGTGCCAGCCCTCAGCCTAGTGCCTGGAGCAGGGGTGTTCGGTAACCATCTGCTTGTAGTATGGTTCCTGGGCCTGACAGGTAGCACAAGCCTCTGGGCACTCATTTCTTTTTCTTCCTTTGCTTTTTTTTTGAGATAGAGTCTCACTCTGCTGCCTTGGGTAGAGTGCTGTGGCATCATAGCTCAGAGCAACCTCAAACTCTTGGGCTTAAGCAATCCTCTTGCCTCAGCCTCCCCAGTAGCTGGGACTACATGCACCTGCCACAACAACTGGCTAGTTTTTTTTTCTATTTTTAGTAGAGACAGGGTCTCATTCTTGCTCAGGCTGTTCTCAAACTTCTGAGCTCAAATGATCTTCCCGCCTCAGCCTCCTAGAGTGCTAGGATTATAGGTGTGAGCCACTGAGCCCGGCCCCTGGGGTGCTCATTTCTAACAGATTCCTGGGCCCTGGTCCAGACCTACTATGTCACACTCTTGGGTGGGGGATAGGCACCTGCATTTTTAGCAGCTCCCCATACGACCTTTTGCTTTTTTGATTACAACGTATTACTTGTGAGCAGGTAGTATGTGTACACGGCACAAAAGGGCAGTGGAGAAAAAGCCTGTCACCCATGTCTGGGCCTGGTCTCCCAGATCCCCTCCTCCCTTCCACCAGCCTCCTGTGGATTCCCGGGGATGGCTGACCCTGCTGCTTGTGGCTGGAGAACTTTTCCACTCTGCTCAGACACTGAAGGCAGCGCTTTGCTCACTGCTGCCAATGCCTAGCCCTTTCCCTGCCTAGCACACTCTCAGGTGCTTTAAGTGCATCAGTGCATTTAGGCTCCACAAGGGCACCTGTGAGGTAGATACTATTACCACTCCCAGGTTAAGGTTGGGAGATAGAAGCACTGAGTGCCCAGTGCTACTCAGCTGGTAAGTGGCAGAGCCAGCATTTGAACGCTGGCAGGAAGCCTGGCATCAAATTTCCAACCACCATCTATATTGCTTCTTGGTGAATGCCTGCTGACCCAAAGAATAAATAAATGCACAGATGAATGAACAATGAACATACTCACTGTGGCCCCACAGGAACAAGGCAAGAAATTCTGTTCTATCTGCACCCTCCCTGTTGGACACAGTCTGGCCCAGTATATGAGACCTGGGGTCTCCCAGAAGAGCAGAATGTTTCTCACACTGCCAGCTGCCCCCGGGCACCACTGGAGGGTCACTCACCTTCTGAGCGCAGCATGGTGCCCATCTCCAGGGGAATGACGAGCAACGGGAAGACCCCACTGAGCCCCACCATGAGTGAACCAAGGAGGGAGCAGATCCAGGTGTCCAACCTCTCCCCACTCAGCAGGGCCCCCCAGGAATCGCTTTCCTTGTTGTCCAGACGACAGGCTGCCGCAGCCCCCCAGCTCCGGAGGGCTGGCTGGGAACCCCCAGCCATTCCCAGGAGCTCGAGGGCAAGGGCAGTAAGGAAGAGGAGCCTTTGGCCCGCCATGCCACAGCCAGGGCAGGGACATCCAGGCATGCCACGTACTGTAAAACACAAAGGCCACTTACGTGAGCTGCCACCATTGGCCGCACACCTGCTTAGGAAACGTGGCACCTCCCTCCTCCCCCCAAGTGGCCATGGCCTCCACTCTCCTTCTGGCCTTGCCAGGGCGTCCAAAGATCCGAATGGTGGGCACACAGGAAAGGGGCTCACTCAGCCAAGCTCCCATTCCCAAGGACCACACATTTTTTCCTTCTGAGCCAGCTGCAGACTGTGTGTCAGCTGCAGACTGTGTGTCAGCATGTCTGCCTGAGGCTAAACTTTCCCTAATGACAGGGTGAGGTTGCTGGCTGGCCTCTCCTCAGCCACCAGTAGGCCAGTGTCTCTGGATGCCAGGGAAGGCTCTGCCACCAGGATGTGCCCCAGAGAGGATACCCAGGGACTGAGGAGGCACTGTCTAGGTTGATGGGGTGGCATTCAGAGGCACAGGTGGGGCAACTGAGCAACTGGTCTAGGAAGGGACCATTATGCTTCTTCCTAAGGACATAAACCTAATGTCCTTGGGACACCCAGGACAGTAGTTGAGAAAGGAAGCCTTTAGCCAGAAGATGCCTCTCAGATGCACAGAACACAAGCTTTGGAGACTGCAGTTGACTTTGTGCTCTGCACTTTCAGTGACTTGGTTGCGGGCAAGTCCCTAAAGCCCCCTCTCTAAGCCTGAGTGCCCTCATCTGCCCCATGGGGCTAAGCATTGCCTCTCTCACACAGCTGCGAGGATGAAGTGAACTTGAACAAATGAACGCGCCTAGCACGAAGGAGGCACAGAGAGGTCATCTTCATGTTGGGAGGCCTGGGGTACCGGCAGCAGGAATGTGCCCAGCCGGCAGATCACAGGATGTGGACATGAGTCAACCAAGTGAGAAGTTCAACCTGGGAACTCGGGCATGAGGTTTAAATGTGGTCTGCCCTATCTCGCTGGCTGTGACCTTGAGCTGATGATGTCCCTGCCTCGGTTTCCCCATCTGCTGGTAGAGATAGGAGGGACCTGGCCCTGGAGGCCGGGTGGCCGCACAGAGGTGAGGGAGCCACAGGCTTTGGTGATGGAAAGGTTGTACAAAGAAAGTCTGAGATGAGTGGAAAAGGAGAAAGCAAGAGAGACGAAGAGTCCAGAGTGAGAGAGTCAGAATGAGGCGTGGGAGGGGGACACGGACGCAGAGCGGGGAGAGATAGGAGGGGAGGATGGGGACAAACAGGGGAGAGGAGCCCAAGGCACGCAAGTTCAACTCCCGTGCTCTGGAAGAGGACCCAGAGGACGAGCCGGGCAGAACGGGGGATCGTCCAGGTCCGTCCCGCCCGGGGCGCGGGCCTTGAGGGTCTGACGGTCACTCACCGTGCGGCGGCGGCGGCGCTCCGGG
>NW_003852396.1:72520027-72542326 GCF_000181295.1 Otolemur garnettii | reverse complement strand
CACACGGGGCTTGTCCGGAACTTGACATGCCGCGCGCCACGGAGCCGGGGGGGAGCGGCAGTGAGGGCGCTTCCGCCTCGCGGCCAAGGGGGACCCGGGCGAAGAGCGCACTTCCGCTGGGCGCGGGCCGCGGGGAGGCGAGGAGAGCGGGGCGGAAGTGGGAGCCCCCAGGCCCAGTGTTCAGCCAGGCTGGGCGGGGCGGAGGCGGTGGCGGTGGCTGTGTGGGAATCTCTGATCTCTCTCGCGATCGTCTGGGCGGCTGGCCTTGTGGGTCTGGCCGCTGCTTTCCTACCAGGGCTGCAGTCCCGCCCGTGGCCGCACAGGGGCGCGCTCGACTGCCAGACGGCGCTGCCCTGGGTCGGGCTGGAAGTCTGGCTGTGACGCTCCTGCTCTGAGTCAGCCGCCCCGGCTCCTCCATGAACAAGGGAAAGGGGAAGTGCCTGCCGCAGGGAGGGGCCTGGCCCCGGGAACCTCAGAAGAGGGAATTTTATTCTTACTCATCGAATTATTTTTATGCTTTGGTTTTTCACTGGGAACCTCAGGCCACTGTCTCCAGGACTTGTAACCCTTTGGGGTCCAATGCATGGTGGCTGGGACCCTGCTGTTCAGAACTCCAAACCTAGGGTGGGAGGATGAAGGCTGTGTGTTTCCCTCACCTAGAGGTAGCTAGACCTGACTTCTTCTTAGTCTAAGACAGCAGTTGACTGAATACCTACTCTGCAATTCACTCTACTTGCATCATCTCACTGAATCCTCATTTTATCCCACTGAGGTAGGTACTGTTAGCCCAGGGTCACACAGTGGCATAGATAGCAGAGCTAGGATCCAGTCCTGGGTGTTCTTTCTTTCTTTCTTTCTTTTTGCAGTTTTTGGCCAGGGCTGGGTTTGAGCCTGCCACCTCCAGCATATGGGGCCAGCGCCCTACTCCTTTGAGCCATAGGCACTGCCCAATCCTGGATGTTCTTGTATCCTTCTCTGGGAATCAGCCAGGACAGGAGAAAATTCAGAAAGGAGCATGTGGGTTCTCACTTGGGCAGAGATTGTGACCAAGGGGAGGGGATCTCTGACTCTGACCTGCCATCAGCCTCCCATGGCGGCTTCCTCTATTTGTTCTGCATCACTTTTTATTGGGGGCTCTGAGGGCACACTCAGTTCTCACATGTTGCATATGGTGCCTGTCCTTCCTCAGCCTCCAATGTCTGCTCTTTCCAAGACCCCCAACTCCTTCCAGCTTGTCCTCTGAAAGCTTTCTGTCTACCTCACTACTCCAGGCCCATAGATTGGCCAGAACATCTTGTGTCCTGAGTTCTGGAATGGAAGCCCTTGGTAAATGGGTTACTTTGTTTGCAAAGGAAAATATTTAGGGATGCTGCCCTGGGACCTCTTAAATGCCTCTCTCTCTGTATGCAAATCACCCCATCATATGCAAAGCACTTCACAATATGCAAATGATTTCACAATAACATAGTCAGCATTCCTGCCTCTGGGAGATGAGGGCTTCTGGCCATTCAGCGAGGAGGTGGCCAAGACCTTTTCCTCCCCTCTGGCCTGGAATGCCCAACATCAAATGCCCTAATGGAGTAAAGAAACAAGCACAGTGGAGAGCGAGAGGGGCTCATGACTGCAGAGTCCCATGTGAAAATAGACAGTGGGGAGGACCTATTGTGGCTGTTTAAAATACTGAATTAGATCTGCCAGGGACTTCAGGTACATGAGAGAAAAGATGCAGATATGTTTATTTAATATGATCCTCTATTTTAAAATAATGACAAAAAGAAACTTCACATATGCGTATGTGATTATGGGGATCAGTATATACAATTCTATGTGTAATATTAATAAGTAAAAAATAAGAAGGTCACACCTATAATCCCAGTGCTTCGGACAGCTGAAGCTGGAGTGTCACTTGAGCCCAGGAGTTTGAGACTAGCCTGGGCAACATTGTGAGATCCTGTCTCTACGAAAAAAAAAAGATGTTGGGTATTCTGAGAGGCTGAGGCAGGTGGATTGCCTGAGCTCACAAGTTTGAGATCAGCCTGAGCCAGACTGAGACACCCATCTCTTAAAAATAGCCGGGTGTTGTGGCTGGCGCCTTTAGTCCCAGCTACTTAGGGGGCTGGGGCAAGAAAGTCACTTGAGCCCAAGAGTTTGAGGTTGCTGTGAGCTATAACACCATGGCACTACTGATGGTGACAAAGTGAGACTCAAAGTGAGTCTCAAAAGAAAAAAAAATTAGGTGTTGGGGCTGGGTGCGGTGGCTCCCACCTGTAATCCTAGCACTCTGGGAGGCTGAGGTAGGTGGATTGCCTGAGCAAGAGGGAAACCCTATCTCTAAAAATAGTCAGGTGTTGGGGGGAGGCATAGTCCCAGCTTCTCGGGAGGCTGAGGCAAGAGAATCACTTGAGCCCAAGAGTCTGAGGTGCTGTGAGCTATGATGCCACAGTACTCTACCCAGGGTGACAGAGTGAGATTTTTGTCTCAAAAACAAAAAAGTAATAAAATAAAGTAAAAAATTTAAAAAGTAAAAATTAGGTGTTGTGGTACATGTTTCTATTTTTTAATTTAAAACCTTTTTTTGTAAAGACAGGGTCTCACTTTATTGCCTAAACTGGTTTCAAACTTCCAGCCTCAAGTGATTCTCTCACCTCACAATTTGACCTTTCTTTTTAGACAGAGTCTTCCTTTGCTGCCCTCGGTAGAGTGTCGTGGCATCACAGCTCGCAACAACCTCAAACTCTTGGGCTCAAGTGGTCCTCTTGCCTCAGCCTCCTGAGTAGTTGGGATTAGAGGTGCCCATCACCATGCCTGGCTAGTTTTTCTATTTTTCGTAGAGATGGTGTCTTGGCCTTGTTCAGGCTGTTCTTGAACTCCTGAGCTCAAACAATTCACCTACCTCAGCCTCCCAGAGTGCTAGAATTACAGGTGTGAACCACCAAACCCAGCCTTCTTTCTCTTTCTCAATAAACTTTATTTAATGCTTACCTGTCTGGTCATTCTTCAGCCAAGAGCACGCCAAGAACCAAGGATGCAGACACTTTCATATTTAGTGAATTTTACAATGGTTTTTATCTAGGTTCTGCATAATTGTTAACAAGCTTACTTGGTATTTTACATTTTTGTGGATTTTTTAGTAAGATATTTCCCATTACATTTTGGATGACTTATGGATAGCCTACAGGAAGACAAATTATTTATATGTATTCCTTCTATACCTTACAAACTAACTACATTTTCCAGGTTCTAATAATTTCTGTTTTTTTTTTTTTTTTTTTTTGAGACAGAGTCTCACTTTATTGCCCCTGATAGAGTGCCGTAGCGTCACAGCTCACAGCAACCTCCAACTCCTGGGCTTAGGCAATTCTCTTGCCTCAGCCTCCCGAGCAGCCAGGACTACAGGCACCCACCACAATGCCTGGCCATTTTTTGGTTGCACTTAGCCTGGGGCCGGGTTTGAACACGCCACCCTGGGTATATGGGGCCAGGGCCCTACTCACTGAGCCACAGGTGCAGCCCCCAATAATTTCTCTGTATGTTTCCTTTTTTTGAGACAGAGTCTCAAGCTATTGCCCTGATCACAGCTCACAGCAACCTCAAACTCTTGGGCTTAAGCGATTCTCTTGCCTTAGCCTCCCAAGTAGCTGGGACTACAGGTGCCTGCCACAATGCCCAGCTACTTTTTCTTTTCTTTCTCTTTCCTTTCTTTCTTTTCTTTTCTTTTTGCAGTTGTCATTGTTGTTTTAGCTGACCTGGGCCAGGTTCAAACCCGCCAGCCCTGGTGGATGTGGCCAGTGCCCTACCCACTGAGCTATGGGTGCTACCCTCTATATGTATTCTTGAATCTGTTAGGTAGGTAATTGTATCATCTCCTAATAACAAAAGTATTAGAAGGAATGAACCAACATTGTTATTAGTTAAGGCATGGTTTGATGTGGTTTTGAACTTCACAAGAAGGCTAAGTGCAGACTTAGCACCTGTATCTCAGTGGTTAGGGCACTAGCCACATACATCGGGGCTGGTGGGTTCAAGCCCAACCTGGGCCTGCTAAACAACAAGACAACAACAACAACAAAATAGCCAAGTGTTGTGGTGGGCGCCTATAGTCCCAGCTACTTGGGAGGCTGAGGCAAGAGAATGGCTTAAGCCCAAGAGTTTGATGTTGCTGTGAGCTGTTACGCTGTGGCACTCTACCTAGGGCGACAAAGGAAGACTGTATCAAAAAAAAAAAAAGAAAGAAAGAAAAAAATGGGTAAGTGCATCTGTCCCTTGGTATCTGCAGGGGGATTGGGTCCTAGACACCCTGAAAATACCAAAATCCATGGATGCTCAAGTCTCTTATATAAAATGGCATAATGTTAGCATATAATCCATGCACATCCTCCTACTTACTTAAAATCAATCATCTCTAGATTATTTATATCACCGAATACAATGCAAAATGCTAAGAAAGTAGTTGTTATACTGTATTGTTCAAAACCAAGAAAAAGTCTGTACATGTTTAATACAGACACAACCATCCATTTTTCCCCAAAGTATTTTCTCAGAGTCTTCCGCTGTCGCCCTGGGTAGAGTGCCATGGTGTCATAACTCACAGCAACCTCAAACTCCTGGGTTTAAGGGATCCTCTTGCCTCAGCCCCCTGAGTAGCTGGGACTGCAGGTGCCCACAATGCTGCCCAGCTAGTTTTCTAATTTTTTTTAGTTGAGACTGCATCTTGCTCTGGCTCAGGCTGGTCTTTTTTTTTTTTTTTTTTTTGAGACAGAGCCTCAAGCTGTCCCCCGGGGCGGGGTTCCGTGGCATTACAGCTCACAGCAACCTCCAACTCCTGGACTCAAGCGAGTCTCCTGCCTCAGCCTCCCAAGTAGCTGGGACCACAGGCGCCCGCCACAGTGCCCAGCTATTTTTTGGTTGCAGCCATCATTGTTGTTTGGCAGGCCAGGCTGGATTCGAACCCCCCACCTTAGGTGTATGTGGCTGGCACCTTAGCCAGTTGAGCCACAGGCGCTGAGCCCTCAGGCTGGTCTTGAACTCCTGAGCTCAGGCGATACACCCGCATTAGTCTTCCAGAGTACTAGGATTACAGGTGTGAGCTACTGTGCTGGCCTCCCCCCAATATTTTCGATCTGTGGTTTCTTAGATCCATGGATACAGAACCCACTGATACGGAGGGGCCAAATGTACTTGTCTTCTGGGTCTGGCTTTTTTCACTGAACACCACGTTACTAAAATTCCTTTATGATATTGTGAGAAACTGCAGGCCCTTAACTTGCACTGCTGACTGACGTGCCACTGCGTGAATCAATCTACTGTAATTTATTTATCTTTTCTCTTGTGGATGGGCAGTTGGGTTATTTCCCGATTTTTGTGACTGGGGACAGTGCAGCTATGAACATTGCTGTCCGTGTCTCCTGGAGAACACCAGAGGGCTTCTTTTGATTTGCTGCTCAGGGAACCTTCACTGGGTTACAGCCTCGGCAACGGTCAGCTTCGTAAGATAAGGCCAGATTGTTCTCCCTGGTGGTTACTAGCCACACGCTGGAAGTCTTGCCTCCACCTCTTCTGTTCATTTTTGCCCTTCAAATGGTGTAAAATAGCATCTCATTGTGGTCTTGATTTGCATTTCCTTCATCGCCAACAAGATTGAGCATCCTTTAGATGGTCACTGGACAAACGTGTTTCCTCTTCTGTAACATGGCTGTTCACGTCTTTTTTTCTGTCGCATTATTTGTTTTTGTCCGTTTTGGCAGGAGTTCTGTATACATTTTGAGCTGTCCTTCTGTGCCTGCACACGGCAGACGTCTCCAGTTTGTGGCTTGCTTTTCACTTTCTCCAAGGCATCTGCACTTCTCTCTCCCTCCAACACCTGCACCAGGGAGGCCCACCGGCAGGGTTAGAGCATGTGTTGGGGATGAGGGGGGTCCTGTACCCCTCCGAAGCCCGAAGACCGTTTGGACTGACCCCACTATTCCTACCCTCCCTGGAGGTTTTTTTTTTTTTTTTTTTTTTGAGACAGAGTTTCATTTTTTCGCCCTCGGTACAGTGCTGTGACATCACAGCTCACAGCAACCTCAAACTCTTGGGCTTAAGCGATTCTCTTGCCTCAGCCTCCCAGGTAGCTGGCCCTACAGGCACCTGCCACAGTGCCTGGCTACTTTTTTGTTGCAGTTATCATTGCTATTTAGCTGGCCCGGGGTCATGTAAGTGGCTGAGCCACTGAGCTACGGGCGCCGCCCCCCTCCCTGGAGTTTTAAGGGACCCATCTGCTCTTGCCTCCTAGCCCCTCTCCCATTTTTGGCAGAGGCTGCCTGGTTTGGGGCACCCCGACCCCATTGGGCTGGGGGAGAGCATCCTGGGGCAGGGAGGACTCACTGAGATGGTGCCCCCTCAAGTTATTTATCACTTCCGGTTGCCCACCTGGGGGGCCGGGTCCCCTCTCCGCTTGGTTGGGCTGCAGCGGACACGGGCTGTCCCTTGGGGGCAGGTGGCCGCGGGGGAGGGGCGCTCCGGTCCAGCCCCTCCGGAGGCGGGGGCGGTGGGGGGAGGGGGCCAGGCCTGCGGCAGGGGTGGGGGGGGTGCGGAAGCTGCTGGAGCAGATAAGGGCCGAGGTCTCTCGTTGGCTAGACAGTGTGGGGGGACAGCACCTCCTCCCTTGCCTTGCCCTCAGCCCACCCCTACCTCCTCCGGAGCCAAGGTCGACCTGAAGACTCCCCCTTCCCCTAACCCAGGCCTGGGCATCTGGGGCCAGAACCCCAGGGAGCAATGGGGTAGGGCTCCAGCTTGCTCACTCAGCCTCTGGACCAGTGAGAGACAAGTGACAGCAGGCCTCCATGCCTCAGTGATCTCTGCTGGAAAGTGGGGGTAGGAGCCCCATTTTCCTGGCAGGGCTATTGGAGAGGGAACAAGTGCAGGCTGCAGAAGCCCTCTGTGGGCTTGGGCTGCTTTGAATGATGAGTCCGGAACTCACCTCATGGCTTTATGCATCCCCATTGCAGGATGGGAAAGTGGAGGTCTCACATACCAGACAGGGCCAGTGGGCCAGGAGCAGGAGGAGGGGTGGAACGCTTTCTACTGCCCCACTCCGGGGACAGATCTAGGTTTTGTGGAGCCTGAAGCTTATACAATTTGGGGGAACTCTTTTAAGGAAAAGATTACAAAATCCTAAATACGAAGTTGCTGAGGCCCTGCCCAGGGCCTTGGAAGGGGACGGGGCAGACCAAGTGAGGCAGCGGCAGTCCAGCTTTCTTAGCATTCCAGCCCCACCCTGGAGGTCCCTGGAAGGGCTTATACCCCTCTTCCTACCTTGTTACAGATTGTTACAGACCAGGATGGCTAAGCCAGGGGACTTCCTGGAGGAGGTGCTGTTGCAGCTGGTCTCCAGCTCTTTACCCACCCAGTCTGCGCTCTTGGGCTTAACCAAGAACAAGGGCAGTCAAGCATTTGGGGCCTGCAGCCACAGCCTGACCCTGCAGGCTACGGTGGCAGGGAACCATTCCTAGAGAGAAAAGGACAGCGTACCTGTCAGGTGCAGTGTAAGTGCATAGGACTTGAGTCAGACAACATTGGGGTTCAGCCCCTGCAAAGCTGTGTGACTTTGGGAAGTGTCTTTCCCTTGGTTTCCTCATGGTAAAATGGGAGTAATAATAGTACCCACCAGACAGGGCAGTTATGAGGCTTAAATGAAACCATGCATGAAGAGGGGCTGAGCCTATGGCTGTTAGAAACAAATTTCGTTTCTGTGAAATCTCCAGACTGGGAGAGGTATTTTTCTTTCTACTTTCTGGTTAAGTCCCTCACCCAGAAGATGGTCTCTTAGCTGCAGAGCTGGAATTTAAATGCAGGAATGTCTCCTGCTAATACCCTCAGCTCTGACCACCAGGGAATGCTGCCTCTTTAGGCCTGTCTCCCAAGGAGCTAAGTCTGTCCCACTGGTGGGTGCACATGCCCAGGGCAGGGAGCTCAGGGGTGCTACTTAATCTAGGAGGCTGATTACCTTGCTGGATGTTATCATCTCTGCTCTCACCTCACCTAAGGCTGGAATGTTTTCCAATTCTGACATCCTCCAACCTGGGCCAGGAGAATTTGGGATAGGGAGAGGTTTGGGGAGGGGTAAGGGGCCATGGTCTTGGGCCTGGGAGCAGCAGTGTGACTCTAAAAATTTCAAAATCTTTTTCCAAACAAGGAGGAGGTGCTTTGTCTCAGGGGTTGTGTAAAATTTCTACCATACTGAGGCACAAGAAAACTGAATTCTCGGTGGGATGTGGTGGCTCATGCCTATAATCCTAGCACTCTGGGAGGCCAAGGAAGGTGGAGTGCCTGAGCTCACAGGTTCCAGACCAGCTTGAGCCAGAGCGAGACCCTGTCTCTACTAAAAATAGAAAAACTAGCTAGGTCTTGTGGTGGGTACCTATAGTCCCACCTACTCAGGAGGCTGAGGCAAGAGGATCCCTTGAACCCAGGAATTTGAGGTTTCTGTGAGCCATGATGCCACAGAACTCGACCCAGGGTGGCGACCAGGGTGACACAGTGAGTCAAAAAAAAAAAAAAAAAAAAAAAAAGAAAACTGAGTTCTCATCTCATCTCAGCTGCCCCTTTCTAGCCAGCAGGCCTTGCACCGGTCCCTCTCCCTCTGATCCTCAGTTTCTTCACCTGTGGCACGGGGATAAGCATACCCACAGCTGCAAGGACTATAAGTTGGTGTGTATATACCGTGCCAGTGAATGTCATCGGTTGTTAAAACACTTTCAGAGGTCTGGGGATGTCATGTGAAGGCAAGGAGTGCCAGCAGAAGTGGGGAGTGCCAGGGCAGGAGAGGGACCCCCAAGGTCTCTGTCCCAGAGATGGAGCACCTTGGGGCAGGGCTGGGAACCCCAGCTTCAGCACTCTCCCAGATTGGGAATGGTCAGAGTGAGGCCAGGTACCCTGGGGGTACTCAGAGAAAAGTGAGGAGCTGAGGTATTCCCCTGACTCAGGCAGGTAACAGGGACAGGAGGAGGAAGTGGGGGCTTCTGGAAGGAGATAGAGGCCAGCTGTGGTGTGGTGCCACCACATGATCACCCGCAGGCCCCGTTCCACAACTTCATTTGTCTCTCATTGAAAACTTTCAAGGTAGGCATTTCTCCCCCATTTTCCAAATGGGGAAACTGAAGCACACACGTGCTCCAGAGTCTGGCTTTGTAACTGGGACTCTAACAGTCACTGCCACTTTCTTCCCTTGTCTGTCTGACCAGGCTGCACATGAAGCAGTGACCCTCATCCTACAGACCAAGAAATAGAGGGGTCCTGTCCCCTGCCATTCTCCCAAAAGCTCTGACTCCAAGCTGGCCGCTGTCTGGAAGAAATCACCAAGAGACCCGAGGCTGGGCTCTCAGTGAGAGCAGAGACCCCTGGAGTAAGGGAGTGAGCTCATCTTCTCGGGAGTGCTTCAAGTAGAGATATCTGGAATCTCAACCACTGTACCCCAATAGCTGAGAAGTAGGAAGAAGGTCTCTGGGGCATGGAGGGCATGGTTCATAGTGGCCCCCCAAACTAGCCAATTTTTTCCTGAAATTCCTTATTTTATCTTAAAAAGTTCAGACAAGTTTGCATCCTTCTCCCCTTTTTTTTCAGAGTCTCACTCTGTCACTGATGGGGGGGGCCTAACATGGCCCTTACAGGAACCCTCTCTCCCCCTCCTAAGACAAAGGACACCAAGGACCTAGTTAGCCCCACCCCTGAAGTTAGCACCAAGGACCCTAACTCACTAAAGCCTTGTGGGCAAGCTACAGAATTTGCCCACCCCCATGGCTCCATATAAAAGGGGTCTCTAACTGCTGCACACACACCCCACAGGCGGTCTGGGTTGCTGTCCCCTTTCAATAAATCTGACCTAAGCCTTCTCCAGGCAGGCTCTCTGCTTGCACCTTTCAGTCACCCAGGCTAGAGTGCCTTGGCTTCAGCCTAGCTCACAGCAACCTCAAACTCCTGAGTTCAAGTTTATCCTCCCAAGCAGCTGACACTACAGGCTGGTGCTACCATGCCCTGATAATTGTTCTATTTTGAGTAGAGACAGGGTCTCGCTCTTGCTAAGGCGGGTCTCCAACTCCTGAGCTCAAGGGATCCTCCTGCCTTGGTCTCTGGCCAACATCCTTCTCTTTAATATATGGGGATTCCCCCCCCCCACACTTTTTTTTAAAAAAGTTTTTCCTCTCAGTCGCCTACCTGTGTGGACCTTCCAGGAAGATATTACATCCTGTGCCCCCACAGTGGCCCTCAGGCTCCTCCAGCCCCAGGCCCCTAGGTCTGGCTGGGGCAGAGTTGACCTGAAAACCCAGCCTGTAATCACAGGCTGTGGCCAGCCCCACCTTTGCTCTGGCCCTGCTGCTGCCTTAGCGCTCTTTCCCCTCTTGCTCACAGATATTTGTCCATCTACTCCTAATTGTCCTGCTAGGAGTGCTCTGGACACCTTACGCTTCCCTTTGTCCCCTGAGGGTCCTTGGTGCAGCAAGGACACTACACATCTTCACCCCGTCTGCTGGGCAGCCTGACCAAGGGTTTCTGTGCCCAGTGAGAGGACACTGAGGCCCAGAGACTAGAAGGGCTTGTCCCAGGGAGCGCAGTGAGGACAGTTGTTTGATGCTGCGGGCTATGTCTGGGCAGTGGGGCTGCCTAGGCCTGGGGAGAGATCTGGGCACTGGCCAGGGAGGCAGGAGGAAGGAGGGAAGGCCATGGGGCGCCTGGGGGCTGCTGCCTGGCAGGTCCCCATGCCCAGGCTAGGGAAGTTTCTTATTTCTCCTGCTCTGACTTCCCCCTTTGATTTATTATAGCTATGAAATGCTCTACTCTCTTCTCTTTTCCTTGCTGTCCCTGGGGCTGGAGGAGCACAGGCCTCCCCAGGCACTGTGCCTCAGCCTTGCTGGCCTCCGTCTCCTTCCAAGGACTGGGCCTGGGGGGCCAGAAGCAAGAGGTAAGTCAGGCAGGCAGGGTAGGGTAGGGAGGGGCCCAGGCCTCCCAAAGGCAAGCCTAGGCGGGACCCCAGCCAAACTCCTGTCGGGAGGGGCTTTAGCCGGCAGAGGGTGTGGCAGGTGTGGACTTGACAGCAGCCTGGTCCCTAGGGGCTTGGGGTGCCCCTCTCTGAGTCAACAGCCTCGGCGAGACTGGGGATCAGCCTTGTTAGGGTCTGAAGGCCTGGCGCAGAGTCCTCCGATGCTCAATGCTAGGTCGGAAAAATGGCTCCTCTCTGACCCCTGACCCCATATTCTGATTTATAGGCCTGGCCTAGGGATTGAGCTGAGCCCCCAGAAGAAATCCCGAGGCCCGAGGCCTGGAAGACTCTGGGCTCCTCGAGGCTGCAGCTTCACATCACCCTAGGGCCAGGCCCCGGCCGGTGCCTGTGTCCGGCTCCTTGGCAGGCCCGGTGGCCGGAGCATTTCTCCCAGCCTCTGTGCGGTGCCTGTGGTAATGGGGCTGTTGGCGTTTTGCAATGGGCCTGGGCCAGGGAGGCGGCACACACATGCTTCCTGTGGTGACTGGGCGCTTCCTGTTTTCTCAGGCGCCAGCCTTGCTGCTGCCGATGTGGAAACAGGGGCAGCTGCAGCCTAGGAGGCTCCGGACTGAGTGCCCCGACCCTGCCCAGAGGGGCCTAAGCGGGCCCACCTCTCCCAGGCCCCAGCCCCGGGGTGGGGGTAGTGATGGCCTGAGATACTCCCCACACTAGGCCACCATTCTTCCCTCCCCAACAGCTTCCGCCAAGAAGGCGGCCCAGGAAGGGCCATTGCTCTGGCCAAGCAGGTGGTCCCAGAGGTTAGCAGTCCAGGGGCAAGAGCTCTGTGTTGGGAATCAGAGCATGTGGTCCTGGTCTTGGCTTTGTCCTTCGCTCACCTAGTTCCACTGGCCATCTCTGACCCACTCCAGGCCTTGACCTTCTCTTTTGTGTAGTATCATGGTATCCATGGTCAAAATCCCTTGCCTATTTCTGTACCAGTTATGATAGTTATTGAGCTTTACATTTCAAGAGACTAAGCTTTGGGATGTATCGAGGCTGAGCCCCTTGGAGGTGGATCTTGGTGTGGACTTTGGCAGAGATGGGACTTAGAGAGCCTGGAAGTGATTGTAGGAAAGGGTGTGCCAGGAGGGGGGCCCAGATTGGAGCAGGGCTTGGAGGTGGGAAGACCAGACCAACCGTTGGCAGACAGGCTGTTATGTTGCATGGGATAGGAGGGCATTGGGAGACAGGCTGATCTGGGGGTACTTTAAAGCAGAGCAAGTTTTTAGAAAACTTTTTATTCTTGAAAACCATAGGAAAGGGCCTGACACCCCTCACATTCTTCTTCAGAAGGAAGACAGTGGTCGCCTGCAGGGGGTCAGGGCTAGTCCTTCCCATTGTCGGAGAGGTGAGGGCCCACACGGTGTGCCTCTGCCCACCTGCCAGCCTGCTGGGTGCCACCCCTGGGGTGAGGCCTTAGGAGTCCACACTGTCCTCTTCCCGAATCTGTTTTGTTTTTAAGCTGATATTGCAAGAAGGGGAGGGGAGATGACTTTGCTTCTTGTTGAGTTTGCTGACAGCATCTGACCTCTGGAGGAAGAACTTCTTTGCAGGAAGGCCGAGGCCTGAGCTCCTTAGGGAGTGACCAGTCCACTGACTAAGTTCAGCCACCCCCTTGGTCCAGGAGGTTCTGAGATGTCCATCCCAAAAGTATCTCCCTTGAAATCCCTTGGCCTGCCCATCATGGCACAGGGACTAGGTCTCAGCCAAAGAGACCTTGGGGATCTCAAGCCTGGAGGCCCAGCATGAGGGGTCAACAGACCAGCCTGGCCCTCACCATCCTGTCCCTTGCCTTGGTGTCCTGGGCCAGGCTGAGTGCTGAGTTGGCAGCTCAGCAGCTGCTTCTGGCCACGGAGGCCCAGTTATAAATAAGCTCCGTGCGGCCGAGTCATCAAGTTCTGTAGCTCCTCCAGGCCCAGCTGCATTACCTCAGTGACCACAGGTTGGGGCTGCCCAGAGCTGGGCCCACCAGAATCTGCCCACCCAGGCCAAAGGCTGGCCAGGCTGGGTATCTCTTGGGGTCCTCAAATCCAGGGTCCGAGCATCTGCAGCTCCTCAGACCTGATCCTCCCTGGATACAGGCCACAGAAGGACAGGCCCCATCCTGCCTGCATGGAGCCAGCAGCTATTTACAAACCGAAACCAGGAGAAGTGAAGTGGCTGTGGCCAGAGTGGCTCTAGGCCCCGGCCCCCACTCCCACTCTATCCCCACAGCCCCATCCCCCATCCTCATGGCTTCCTCTTTCCTTCCCCACACAGCTCCCCGACCTTCCACTGCCCGGCCAGCTCACTCAGGATGACCTGCAAGGACCTTGTGTGAGCCCAACCCCACACCTGCTTGGGGCTCCCTTTCTCCTTTTTATCCCAGGATCCCATCTGTCTGAGCTCCGTGGAGTGCCACCCCCACCCTGGCCCAGCCCACCTTGGCCTGCACAAGGCACATTCCCACAGTTCTCAGTTCCCCTTTGTATTTGGAAAAGTTCCAACCAAGCCCAGTGGTCGTCACAGTACTATTGGGCCCTGCCCGAGGGTGGCTTCTCTGGGCGCCCTTGCCCTTCACAGCAGACACATAGTGGCCAAGGCATCTGGGGTGCTGTGCCTGAGGCTGTCAGGGGGACATGTTTCTGGGTAGGAGGCCCTGGCCATCATTTTCAAGTTGTGTTTCAATCCCCTTGTCAGGCTGGTGAGGGTCATAGGCCTTTCTGTGGTACAGACTTGAGCAGGGACAGATGAATGGTGGGCCAGCCCCTGACACTGCTTAGGAGCTGGCAGGCAGGGTGGTACCACAGCAGAGTCCGGGGAGAAACGACTAACGGTCTGATTATCACATTGCTGATAACAGGTGGTCTCCCTCACTTTGGCACAGAGGTTCACAAGTCACATCAGTCCATTTATTCTGTCCTTAGAAGAAGCCTATTCTATCACCTCCTTCACAGAGTGGAAACTGAGGCTGTGAGAGGAAGCCACCTGTCCAAAGCCATCTAAAAAAGTTCTTGGACTGGGGCTGGGCGTGGTGGCTCACAACTGTAATCTTAGCACTCTGGGAACCAGAGACGGAAGGATCCAGGAATTCAAGACCAGCCTGAGAAAGAGCAAGATCCCATCTCTACTCAAAATAGAAAAATTAGCTGGGCATTGTAGTAGGCACCTGTAGTCTCAGCTATTTGAGAAGCTAAGGCAGGAGGATTGCTTGAGCCCAGGAGTTTGAGGTTGCTGTGAGCTGTGATGATGCCATGACACTCTAGCCTGGGTCACAGAATGAGTTTCTGTCTCAAAAAAAGTGATTGGACTGAGATTCTAGATTTTATCAGGAGAATCTAAAACCCAATGCCCTCCTTTTTTCATCTGACTCTCTCCCAACGTCCATCTCATACCTCAGTCTCCGTCTTTGAGGATGGACATTTCCCAGCACTGTGACCGGGACAGGAGCAGGGCTGGCTTGGAGCTTAAGTAGGAAGCAGGCAGTGGACCACAGAGCCACGCAGGTCATCAGGGCCCAGGGACTCCTGCATTTTCCCCCTGCCCTGCCCCAGAGAAAGGATCTTCCAGTCCTGTTCCTTCCCTCTGGCCAAATCCCAGCTCAGGAGGAACCTGGCGGGGCCCCACTCTGCTGTAGCCAGATGGCTAGCTGAGGTCCACTTGACCTCTGTGAGCTTCAGATTCCTCATCTGTGAAATTGTCATTCCACAAATACTCAGCATCTACTTGGTGCCAGCCCTATGCTGTCTGTCATTCCACAAAGCTGTCTCTACACCTAGGACACAGCCCCTGCCTTGCAGAACCCATAGTCCTTTGGGGAAGGAAGGTGAGTTACATAAGCCTGACAAGTGACTTACAAAATCCTGAGAACTCCAGAAGAGAAGCCAAGGCCATGGGACTCAGAGAAGGGGCCATGACTGCTGCCTGGGGTGGGGATAGGCGCTACTTGGGACGGGCACTGAAGGATAGGAAAGATTTCACCAGCAAGAGCAGGGTGGATGGGCTGCCTGTGCTGAGTCACACTCCTGTGCCTTGGTTCCAGCAGTTCTGTTGACCTAGAGAGCCTTTCCATCCTCTGGGCATGATGAACTCCTACTCATCCATCAAGGCCCATGGACACACCATAGCACGATCAGGCCAGTCTTGGTCTGGCATCTCCTAGCCTCCCTCTTCCTACCCAGAGCTAGAGCAGACCTGGAGGTCAGGCCTCCTTCCTCACAACACCCTCACCAGCCCCACCCAGGCAGGCGTCTACTCCTGGGCTCCGGCCCCCGCCATCCCCTGCTCCGAAAAGCACCGTTTCCCTTTTCTGGGTGACCACATGCCATGCACAGGGAATTTCCATCTTAGCCGGCGGAGCCTCTGATTCACGCAGTTAACTCCTTCCAGGCCCAGGCCTCTGGCTCCAGCACCCCGTCTCCCCCAGCCCAGAACCCTCTGAGTAACTCTGTATTGGCCTTGGGCCCCAGAGCCTGGAGGTTGAATTCAGTTCCTCACTGGCCCATTAGGGTCCACTCACCCCCTCGCACACAGACCTCCACCCTAAGGGCTTACAGTGCACACACCCAGGCAGCTTTGGGCTAAGACCACAGGTTTTGGAGTAGGACAAGCCACAGTTCAAATCTTGCTTCTGGCTCTTACTGCCTGTGTGGGCTGGAGGAGGTGTTATGTATCCACTGTGAGCTGTGTTTCTCATGGGTAAAATGGGGCTAATTCTTACCCTTGTTGAGAAGAGCCAGCCTGCTGGCCACTGGTGGTGGGAGCTTAATAATGATTACCTTTCCTTCTCTTCACAGGGCCCCGCTCCTCCTATCACAGGGTCCCTACTCCAGAGCCAGCTCCTTCTCCGGAGCTGACTTTTCCCTCCTAGGAGCTGGTTGCTGAGACAGGAGGGTGAGAAAGACAGGCAGCCTAGTCTCCCAGGCAGGTGGGGGCTGGGAGGGACCAGAGGAGGCTGAGATGCTGCTGCCTCAGCTCCCTGGCCCCCTGCATTGCTGCTCTTCTGAGGTGTCTGGGGAGGCCCAGGTGGGAGATCTGAGGCACTAAGGACTTCTGAGCTCTCTGAGACCAGGGAGAGCCTTCCTCCCTTCAGTGGTAAATTCTATTAGTGTTCTCATTTTGCATATGAGGACACTGAGGCCCTGAGATGTGAGTGACTTGCCCTTACCCACACCATGAAAGGGCAGAGACAGTATTCTAATCAGGGTCCTTAGAACTTCACTCCTAACCTCTGCCAGGGCTCAGTAATCATTTGTGGAGGTCCATACAGGAGATATACTCACTAATTGGCCCCTACTGAGTACCAGGCAAAGGTTTATACAGACCATCTCCTTCAGTCCTAGAACATTGCTGGGAAGTGGGGCTAGTCTATTCTATAGAATCAGAGTGTCTGAGCATGGGAGAAGAGAAGGAACTCATGGGGGGCACACAACCGGTGGGGGGGGGGACAATCTAGGGAGCCTAGCGATCAGGGCATGGTGGAGGAGGTTCTACAGAGGAGGGGTCTGGGGTGGGAAAACAGCTCCTGTCCTTAGCGAGCGAGCAGGGGGTGTGTGGTGCTGCCCGCGGTAAGCAGAAGGAAGTCACTGTGGGTGGCGGTGGGTTTGAGGTACCGGAGGCCTAGTGATGTGGCCAGAAGGTGAGCTCCCCATCTGCAGGCCTGGTCAGCAGGGCCTGGTGGGGTAGGTGGCCGAGATTCGGAGCTCAGAGGAGCTCCAGCTGCTCTTGGCTTTTGGGCCTGGGGTACAGGGGGCCAGGAGTTGGGACAAAGTGGGAGGAGAGATTGAGGCAGGACTGGGGAAGAGGGAGACAAACTGGGAAGGAGGCAATCTGGGGAGGCAACCTGGAGTAGGCAGATCTTGAAAGACAAGGCCTCAGGGTATGGAAGGGGGTGGACCTGTGAGTAGAGGCTGGGGAGATTGAGAAAGAGGTTCTGGGCATGTTGAGTAGTGAGTGTGCTCTGGCTGGAGGTGGAGGTGGGATTGGCTCAGCAGTGGGAGTGGGGGTGGTGGTGGAAAGGCTGGTCAGACCCTGGGTCAGAGGTTTGGGCTTCAGCATGTCCCCCCAGCTAGGGAAGATTTGTAGGTATGGTAATATCCACGAGAGAACATGGATGTAGGGCCATTCGGAGCCAGTCATTGTCTCTACCCACCCTGTGGCATATCCTCACCTCCCCGCCCTCAGTTCCCTGCTGTAGAATGGCTCTTATGAGGCTGCCTCATGGGATTATGTGAGGGTGGAGTGAGCAGATGCAGGTGGTTGGGAGGGGCTCAACCAGTGCCAGCATCTTTGTCTTTGCCTTGGTCATGGCCCCCACACACTACGCCACACCTGCTGCGGTCAGGACACAGGCAGGCCTGGGTTAAAGCTTCACCTGCATCTGGATGGCTGAGCCAAGCCTTGCAAGTCATGGGCTACTTCAACCTCAGTCTCCTCATCTGTAGAGAGGGGATTATAACGGCATCGACTATATGTTTGAGTAAGAGAGAAGGCACCTGTGATAGTGCCTCGTTTTACCTAGAGCCAAGTTCCACGCGATGGTCTACCTGAGTCAGCCTAGTCTGACCTCACTTCTGCTGGCTTTGCTCCCACAGGCCTGCTTGTGGTCCCTGGTGCCTGCCCCTGCCTGGGACCTTGACGCCCGTGGATCCCCCTGGCTGGAACTCTTCTCCACATACCTGTCTGGCTCCCTCCCTTACTTGCTCCCAGGGTTTGCTCAATGTGCCCTTCTGTCTGGCCAACTCTCATTAATACTGGAACCTGCCCCCCACCCCCGGCCTTAGGTTCCCACTGCAATCCCCCATTCCCAGCCTCACATTCTCACTTCCTAGAACACGTGTTACCTCCCAGCACGCAGCAAAATTTGCTCATCTACTGTGATCATCATGGGTCTTGCCTTGCTGAAAAGCAAGCCCCGTAGGGGCAGGGATGGAGACCCCTGCCATTTGGTTGGCCTGGCACGCAGAGGCCCTGAGTAAAAATGGTTTGTAAACTATCCTGATGTGCTAAAGAGCCAGCTCGGTGCTGTGACCAAAGCCTGAGGAGTTCTGAGGGGCCCAAGGAGCCTCTCCCAGTGTCTCAACCGGGAGAGGAAGTTGCAAGACAGCCATTTCTGTACACGGGCTCAGCTCTTTTTGGTCAGCTTTCCCAGCTCTTGGTCTGAGGCCTATGTTTTCTCACATGGCCTGTCACACCCTGTGGGGACCCATTGTTAGGAAAGTAGAGGGGTGCTATTTCCTCATTTTTGTGTTCTTTTGGGCTGAGGTTGAGGGGTATACCAGGTCAGGGGTCATGTTCCCCTCTGTGGACTCAGCTTTGAGGACACCTGCCAGGTTTCCTGTGGCCTGACCTCGCCATGATTAGATTAGCACTCAGTCTACCCCATCAGCACCCAGCCCCATGGGGACAAAGGGCCTTCCCGTCACTCTGCAGGACCCAGACCTACAGGGTCTCCCACCTGTCCAGCAGGGCTGGGAATTATCACTGTCTTGTGCTACCAGGTCTTGTAGGGCTGCAGAGTGATGGGGAGTCCAAATAGGTATGACTTTCACTAAGGGCAATGTGATTCTATCTATCTTCTATCTATTTATCCATCATCTTTCTCTAAAATGCACTGCGCTTTGACCGGGTAATTCAACTTCTGGGAATTTATCCTAGATACACCTGCATATGTATAAATTAGCATATGTTATTGACTAAGGATTATTATTATTTCTTTCTGATTTATTTATTTATTTGAGGCAGAATCTTACTTTGTCACCCTGGTAGAGTACTGTGGCATCATCATAGCTCACAGCAACCTCAAGACTCCTGGGCTCTTGGCGCCTGTGGCTCAAGTGACTAAGGCGCCAGCCACATACACCTAAGGTGGCGGGTTTGAATCCAGCCCAGGCCCGCCAAACAATGACGGCTGCAACCAAAAAAATAGCCAGGTGTTGTGGCAAGTGCCTGTGGTCCCAGCAACTTGGGAGGCTGAGGCAGGAGACTCGCTTGAGCCCAGGAGTTAGAGGTTGCTGTGAGCTGTGATGCCACGACACTCTATCCAGTGGGACAACTTGAGGCTCTGTCTCAAAAAAAAAAAAAGACTCCTGGACTCAAGCAATTCTCTTGCTTCAGTCCCCTGAGTAGCTAGGATTATAGGCGTCCACCACAACACCTGGCTATTTTTCATTTTTTTAGAGGCCAGGTCTCTCTCTTGTTCAGGTTGGTCTCTAACTGAGCTCAGGCAATCCACCTGCCTCGGGCCTTCCAGAGTGCTGGGATTACAGGTGTGAGCCACTGCTCTCAGCCCCTTCCTTTTTTTTTTGTTGAGACAGAGTCTCACTCTGTTGCCCTGGGTAGAGTGCTGTGGTGTTATATAGCTCACAGCAGTCTCAAATTTTTGGGCTCAAGTGATCCTCTTGTTTCAGCCTCCCAAGTAGCTGGGACCATAGGTGCCCACCAGAACACTTGGCTAGTTTTTCTGTTTTTAATAGAGATGGAGTCTCACTTTGCTCAGGCTGGTCTCGAACTCCTGAGCTCAATCAATCCACTCGCCTTGGCCTCCCAGAGTGCTAGGATTACAGGTGTGAGCCACTGCACCCATCCAACTATTATTTGTAATAACAAAATGGTGGAAATCTAAGAAGAGACTGGTTCAGTACATTGTGACAATGGAATACTGTCCACCAACGACAATGGACCACCATGACATGAAACAACATGGCAGAAAAAAGCAGCAAGACTCAAAGGGATATTTACACTATAGTTCTCTTTACATAAAGATTAAAATCTGGGTGGTGCCTGTGGCTCAAAGGAGTAGGGCCCTGGCCCCATATACCAGAGGTGGCGGGTTCAAACCTGGCCCCGGCCAAAAACTGGAAAATAAAAAAAAGATTAAAATCTGTTAAGATGGGCGGCACCTGTGGCTCAAGGAGTAGGGTGCCAACCCTATATGCCAGAGCTGGTGGGTTCAAACCCAGCCCTGGCCAAAAAAAAAAAATCTGTTAAGATATCAACTAAACTATCCAAGATCAACGCACCAGCAGAAAAAAACCTTTATAATGTTAGGAATGCTTATCAATAAAAAGCAAGAAATTACTGAAAAACTTAGGACAGCGTTATTTCTAGAGGGAGGTATGGGACATTTGGAGGGTGCTTCTGTTGCCTAGGTGAGAGTAGGGTGGCATCATACTTTACAGCAATCTCAAACTTCTGGATTCAAGTGATCCTTCTGCCTCAGCCTCTTGAGTAGCTGGGACTACAGGCACTCACCACTGCTCCTGGTTAATTTTTCTATTTTTAGTAGAGACAGTCTTACTCTGGCTCAGGCTAGTCTCAAATTCCCAAGCTCAAGTGATCCTCCTTCTTCGGCCTCCCAGAGTGCTAGGATTATAGGCATGAGCTAGTTATTTCTTGACCTGGATGGTGGTTACAGAGGTTTAGCTCTATAATTATTCCTTAAACTGTACATAAATATTGCATATATTCTTCTAAATGAATGATGTTTCTCTTAATTAAAAAATATCACAGGCTCGGTGCCTGCAGCTCAACCGGCTAAGGCACCAGCCACGTACACCTAAGGTGGTGGGTTTGAATCCAGCCTGGACCCGCCAAACAACAATGATGGCTGCAACCAAAAAAAATAGCCAGGCATTGTGGTGGGCGCCTGTGGTCCCAGCTACTTGGGAGGCGGAGGCAGGAGACTCACTTGAACCCAGGAGTTGGAGGTTGCTGTGAGCTGTAATGCCACGGCACTCTACCCAGGGGGACAGCTTGAGGCTCTGTCTCAAAAAAAAAGAAAAAAAAATCACAGTATATCCAAATGGTAGAATACTAATCAGTGTTTTAAAAGGCCAAAAAAGCTTTGTATGTATGGGTGTGGAATGGATTTAGGAATAAAAACCAAGGGGACCTGCAATGTATTTAGTATGTTATCTACTGTGTAAAATTTAAAAAAGGGCTTCAGTGCCCAGAACTCAGTGGTTAGGGCACCAGCCACATACACCTGGGCTGAAGGGTTCGAACCCAGCCTGGGCTTACTAAACAACAATGACAACAACAACAACAACAACAACAACAAAAAAACAGCCAGGTGTTATGGCAGGCGCCTGTAGCCCCAGCTACCTGGGAGGCTGAGGCAAGAGAATCGCTTAAGCCCAAGAGTCTGAGGTTGCTGTGAGCTGTGACGCCACAGTACTCTACCAGGGGCGATATAGTGAGACTCTGTATCAAAAAAAGAAAAAATATATATCCGCCAACAAGCTTACAGCTGTTCACACAAGAGTCAGACTTGCAAAGGCAGTTGTTTGCCCTTGTGAACCTTTTGAATTTTGTACTATGTGCATGTATTATATATTTAAAAATAAAATAATTATATATGATTTTTTTTTTCTTTTTCATTTCCTGGAGCTTCCAAGATTTTTGGTTTCAAATCGATTTCCTGCTGATGAGAATGAGATGGAGTCACATTCTGGCATCATGCACTTGGTGACCTCTGGCAAGTCAGGGACCCTCTCTGGCCCCTGCTTACTCTGCTGCAGAAGGAGCTGGGAATGTGCTGCTCCAAGGCCCTCTGTCCCCCAGCCACCCACTGCCCCTGTCTCCCTCCATCCCCCCCTCCTCCTCCCCCTCTCCTGGTCTCTCCTCTTTCTTGCCTGGGGTTCCTGCTGCCCCTTTCCCTCTTGTCCCTCCCTTGCCCTTTCTATTTTCCCTCCCTCTCCTCTCCTCCCTCCGCTTCTTACCCTCTCCCCGCCTCAGCTTCTCAATCTCTCTTCTTTCCTCCTTCAGCATCTTCCTTCCCCACTAAGACCCACCCTGTCCTCCCAGAGCCCCAGAAGCCTGGGTTCCTGCCCAGCTCTCTCCACCCACAAGCTTTGGGACACTGGGCCAGCCACTAGTCTCCTGGGCTTCAGTTTAACAGGTGGTTATCTTGATTACATGAGAAGCATCCAGCTCTGTGCTGGGCACTCAATAAATATATATATTTTTTTTTTGTTTGTTTGTTTCCTTTTGAAGGAGCTATTGGCCCTAAGGTTGTGGATTACTAGACCCTTCCTGCCCTTGGATTTTGGGTCCTACTATTCTGAAGAATATAAGTTACAGACTCAGCCCCTGTAGCACAGTGGTTACAGTGCCAGCCACATGCACCGAGGCTGATGGGTTCGAACCCGCCCAGAGTGAGCTAACCAACAACAACAACTGCAACAAAAAAATAGCTGGGCATTATAGCAGGTGCCTGTAGTCCCAGCTACTTGGGAGGCTGAGGCAAGAGAATCACTTAAGCCCAAGAGTTTGAGGTTGCTGTGAGCTGTGATGCCACAGCA
>NW_003852396.1:72513473-72519614 GCF_000181295.1 Otolemur garnettii | reverse complement strand
GCCGTCATTGTTGTTTGGCAGACCCGGGCTGGATTTGAACCCGCCACCTTAGGTGTATGTGGCTGGCGCCTTAGCCACTTGAGCCACAAGTGCCAAGCCTCGTGGATCTCTTTTATGGGTTCCTGACCCAGACCCCTTGGGCTTGGCCACACTTGGGACAATGCAGTGTTTTTCTTCTCCTGGGGTCCTTTGAATCATAGGTCTCAGGGATACAAAGCCTAACTGGTCGTGCGGCACCTGTGGCTCAGTGGGTAGGACGCCGGCTCCATATACCGAGGGTGGCGGGTTCAAACCCGGCCCCAGCCAAACTGCAACAGAAAACAGCTAGGCATTATGGCGGGCTCCTGTACTCCCAGCTACTCGGGAGGCTGAAGCAAGAGAATCACCTAAGCCCAGGAGTTGGGGGTTGCTGTGAGCTGTGTGACACCATGGCACTCTACCGAGGGCCCTAAAGTGAGACTCTGTCTCTAAAAAACAAACAAACAACAAAAAAAAAAAAACAAAGCCTAACTGGTCTCCTGTCTGCACCTGCAGGGGAAAGGGCCACACTCCCTGCTCATAACCAGCCAAGCCTCCACAATCACCCCTGTGTGCATCCCAGGCTCCTGGGCCTGGCTCTATAGGCTCTTTGCCTTCTTGTCCTGCTTTGCAAGGATGGTGGCTCACTGCTGCCTGTTGTCTTCCTTTGCTCAGGCTGACTCCTCAGCCAGACATGCCCTTTCTCTTGCATGTTGTCCCCAAGCTACCCTACCCAGGACCCTGACCAAGTTAATTGTTCCCCCAATGCACCTAGCACCTCTTGTACTCCCTCCACAAAGAACCATACTCTGTTTATGTGTCTCTACGAACCTGTGCGCTGCTGGAGGCCCCAGGCATACATCATTCCTGTTTGTCCCCTAGCACATGGAAGACAGTAATGAGATAGTGATTAAATGACTGAGTAGATAGATAAGCACACAAACAAACCAAAGCATGACAATGATGAACAAATGAAGGAATGAATGAACACAGCAGGCAGGGCTTGGTTCTTTAGAGTATTTAACACCCACACCAGTCTAGTTAACTGGGGCTCAGTCTTTTTATTGGCTTTCTTGTTGGGGACGTGGGAGCAAGGATGGATTGATGTCAAGCCAGCCTATATCTCTCCTCCTCTTGGGGAAGGACCTTGGTCAGGTTCCTAGGGAGCCCTAAAGACTTATGACCTGGAACCTCTGAAGAGTCCAAAGTGCAGATGCAAAATTTCAGTTAAGATTGAAGTGAAGCAGAGCTAATTGTGGGCCCAGAGCTGTGAAGCCCTGGTCTTTGCTGCCAATAAAGAAACACTTGAGGACCTGAGAATCCACTGTCAAGAAGCCAGGCTTGTCTTAATGGGGAGGGAACACAAAGCAGGGGTTAGATTACATAGGGAAAGAAACTGATGCTCAAGAAATTCTTTCCCAACAGAGTGGAGTCTCCTTGCTCATAAGCAGCCAATGGATCGACAGGACAAAAAATACCTCTACTCATCCCTCCACCTTCCAGACTAGATCAGGAGCTCACTGAAGGCAGAGATGTTGTACAATGTTTTTCTGTTTTCTTAGCACTGAGCTTAGAGTCTGGAGCTCAGTTAATATTGGGAGGATGCATGGTGGATGGGCGGGTAGATGAATGAATGAGTGAATGGATGGATGGATAGGTGGTAAGTGGATGGGTAAGGGGATGGATGGACAAATGGTTAGATGGATGAGTGGATAGATGGATAGGTGGATGAAAGGATGAGTGGATAGGTGGATGAGTGGATGGGTAGATGGGTGAATGGATAGATGAATGAATGGGTAGATGAATGAATGAATGAGTAGACGGATAGATGAACCAATGGATGATCATATTTATAGATGGATATATAGTGCATAAGCTCATGGAAATATGGACTGATGGATTGACAGCAAATGGACATGTAGATGGCTAGATGGACAAGTATCAATAGATAAACAGATGGGTGGGTAGATGAATTGGCTCATAGACAAACAAATGGACAGCTGGATAAATGGATAGACAGATGAATATATGGCAGACTTGATGGAGGGACAGATGGATGCAAAAACAGATGAATGGATGATGAGACAACAAAGGATTGTAAACTAGGAAGACCAGATTGACATTCAGGCATTGGCAATGGGTGGAGAAACTGAGGAATTTGAGCTGGGAACAAGGCCCTAGGGATTTGGAAGCAGCTGTGGTACTCAGGAAGCTGAAGGGGCAGGTATAAGAGCCCAGGACCCTCCTGTGGTGGAAGAGAAGCCCACGTGAAGGGACTCAGAGGAAGAAAGAGAGCAGCCCTGTTGAAGACCTTACCCTGAGCCTGGCCCCAGCTGAGAAGCAGGCCGTGGGGTGCAGGGAGAGCCATGCCTGGTAGTCTACTGGGTCAGAACTCTCAGCCAGCAAGGCTGACTCCAGAAAATGGAGGCCCCAAGAGGCCACCCCTCCCAGCTCTGAGCCCAAGGAGGTGACTGTGGCCACATGACAATCTCAAGAGAAGCAGGCATTTGTTGGGTTAGGGATTGGAGATTCAGTAGGTCCCTGAGTGTGGAAGCAACAAAGGCCTCCCACCTTCCCTCCCCAGCCCAGCCCCCAAAGCCACCCTTCTAAGTCCCAGCTTCCTCTGGGCAGGGGGCCTGGAACCCTATGGCTTCTCAGGTCAGCCCCTTGAGCACCACCTGCCCCAGCCAGGCCAGAGACTTCCGGTGTAGCGCAAGAGATTTATGCAAACGGGCTAGGGCGGTGATGTCACCCCAAGGGGACTATCTCCCAGCGGCAGGCCCTTCGATAAAATCAGGAACTTGCGCTGGCCCTGCAATGTCAAGGGAGGGGGCTCACCCAGGGCTCCTGTAGCTCAGGGGGCAGGCCTGAGCCCTGCGCCCGCCCCGCAACCGCCCAGCCCCCCAACGGGGCACCCCATCCTGAGGGGCTCCGCACTGGCCCCCACCGAGGCAGGGGACCTGACCGGCTCGGAACTCAGCTGGATGTTACAGGCGTGCAAAATGGAAGGGTTTCCCCTCGTCCCCCCTGTGAGTACTGGGACTCCTCCACTAGCCAAACCGGTGGCCCTTGGCCACCAGGCCGCCTGCCCATGATTTCACCAGCCCACCCGCTGCTCTCCCAGCTCGCTATCAGTGGGAAGTCAGTGTTTCCTCCCTGGAGTTCCTGGCCTGAGACCTAGTAAGGGGCCATTGGCTTCCTCGGAGTGTGCCCTGGCGGGCTTCAGGCTGGGCCCACAGCAGGGCTGTGATCGGTCGGGCCTAAACAGTTATTTATAGATGGGGTTGGGGTGGCAGGCCAGAGCTGCAGGGTAGGGTGCTGGGCTGAGGATGGTGAAGGTGGTAGCAGAGAGGTAGAGGAGAGGAAGATGGGGGTCTGGCTTAGGGGAGGAGTCGAGGACAGGAGGCAATGGGCAGAGGTCTTAGTCCATGACCTGGGGGCTCCTGGGGACTTAAGCTGATGGAACTCTGAGTCCTCAGTACCCAGTCTGAGACCTGGCACAGAGGACATATTTGTTGACCAAAAGGGTCTGGGCTGGGAGCCCATAGGTCCCCAGGACACCAGGGCTGGGGCTGGGCAGGGGCCGGGAGCTGAGACATTGCAATCAGGGTTGGCAACAGAGCTGGGGTTCAGGGAGAGGCAGGGCAGGAGAGAAGGCTGGAACTGAGATTGGGGGGTGGGGTAGGACCTGGGCTGAACATGGAACTGGAGTTAGGGTGGGGACTGAGGCTGAGACAAGGGCAGGGAACCCCAGGGGATCCAGGGAAGAGCAGGTCAATAGGCTGGGACAGATTGCAACTGCTCCACACTTTCAGTGACAGTTGCAGCTTTAGGCAGGTGTCAGACCAGAGTCCCTCTGAGAGGACCTTTCTCCCTTTTCCCACCCTATACCCTCTCAGCGGTGGGGGTTTGGGGCTGCTGGGAAGGGCTCGGCAGGGCCTGTCCTCCTGACTCAGCTTTCCCAGACTAGAGGCAGCTCCCTTCCCCTGGCCCAGCTCAGACTTAGAGCTTTGGAGACCCCCAGGGTTGACATCACAGGGCCTGACTCTAGGCTGCCTGGAAGCCCAGAGAGGCAGGCTCAGTCTGTGTTCCTGGCGTCCTGCTTGGCCAGATGCGGACAGGACTGCCAACCAGCCCCCTTCCCCGACCTGGGACAGGAAGGGGGACAGCATAGGCAGAGATGATAGAGGTTCAGCCAATTCTGTCTCAAGATACCCACTGGTCCAGGGGCTTGGCCACACTGTCTCTAACCCTTCACCTCCCAATCTTTGAACTTCGGATGGAGCTGGACAGGTGGCAGATGTTCTTGGGCTTCTGCCCTAGACCCTTCAGCCTCTGTCTTCAGCCCCAGGGGCTACTCTCAGTATCTCCAGGGAGGGTGGGCTCCCCAGGCAGCCTTGGTCCCCAAGCCAAGCCCCGAGGGCCAGAGTCACTGTTGTGCAATCCTTGGGCACGCAATGTGGGGGTGGGGAGAGAGGCCTGGTGACTGTTGGAAAGGCTCTGGGTGTGCTTGTCCTTGTGCCTGTGCTAGTAGGGAGGAGGAGGAGGACAAGGAGGGGGAGGGGAGGGGAGGAGGACCATGAGGAGGAGCAGGAGGGGGTAGGGAAGACAGGACAGAGGTGAGTAAGGAGGGGGAGTGAGAGGGGTCTTGATCTTCCATCCCTTGGCCCCCCCAAGCCTTCCCAGGAGACCTCTGTATAAACATCAGTGTGGACAGTCATTGTGGTGGCCCTGCACCTGCCTGGGGCTGTGGGAGAGTGGAGGGCTGGGGACTTTGACAGCAGGACGAATGCGTGCTATGTAGGTGAGTGTGCAAATGGACTATGAGTGGCTCTGTGGGAGGCCATGGTGTGAGCATGTGTATCATAACTAGAATGTAGTGTGTCCACACAAGTGTCAGGCAGGGTGACTCTGCCAGTGCCCAGGGGGGTGAGTGTGCAATGGTGTGTGTGCATATTTGTGTGAGCGTGCACCTGTGTGGGTGGGTAGGGGTGGCTGTGAGAGTCCATACATGGGATTGTGGGTGTAAGTGTGTCAAGGGGAGCCTGTGGACATGTGAGGACTGTAGGTACATCAGTGACCGGGAGAGGGCAGGTGCATGGGGTGGGAACCCCACACACCGGTGTGAGTGTAAGTGTAGGAGTAGCTGAGCAGGGGGAGGCCTGGTCTTCTTCTGACCTCTGACCCCCACCAAGGTCTATCACCCCCTTTCAGCTCTCTTGGGTCCCCTGCCCACCTTCAGTCCCAGGTCCAAGCAGTAAGCAGAGAGGGCTAGGGGGCTGACATGGCCCACTCAGCCGGGGGTGGTGGCAGTGGACCCAACACACTGGGGGGCTGCATGCCTGCCAGGTCCTACACCACAGTCCAGGCCCTGACACCTTCTCTTTCAGCAGCCATCAGAAGACCTGGTTCCCTATGACACGGACCTGTACCAACGCCAGACGCATGAATATTACCCCTATCTCAGCAGCGATGGGGAGAGCCACAGTGGTAAGTACAATGCTGCCCCTGTTCCTAGCCCTGACCTAAGCTCCGGAGCGGCTCCTGGGGTCTGGAGAGAGAAAAAGAAGAAATGGCTCCCAGAGCTGCAATGGAATTCTGAGAATCAGAGTTAACTCTTGTGGGAAATGAACAGCCGCACCCCCACCCTACACCTCCACACCCCCGCCTCCATTATTGAGCATCTGCGGTGTCAAGGCGCAGTGTTAGTTTCTTCCACATTTACCTTCTGGCTCAATCCTTGTGGTCTTTGTATGCATGAGGAAACAGGCTTAGGGAGCTAACAGGCTTAGGGAGCTTAGGGAGCTAACACGCACAAAGTCACACAGCTGACCGGTGGAACCAGCTATGTCTGCTCTGGGTCCAGTGTTTGTTCCCCTGCTCCCCTTCCAGCACCTCCCTTCTTCCTCTATGGTCATGTCACCCTGTTTGTCCCAAACTTATGCATCCCCGCTCCCTGCTCTGTGAGGTTAGCAGTATTTCTCAAACGTGACACTGCTGACATTTAGCCAGAGGATTCCATATTGCGGGGCCTGTCTTTGCACTTCGGGGGCCTTAGCAGCATCCTTGGCTTCTTCCCACCAGATGCTGATAGTGTCGCCAATCTTTTTTTTTTTTTTTTTT
>NW_003852396.1:72505126-72513336 GCF_000181295.1 Otolemur garnettii | reverse complement strand
GCCACAAAGCCCGGCCATTTTTTGGTTGCAGCCATCATTGTTTGGCGGGCCCGGGCTGGGGATTCGAACCCGCCACCTTAGGTGTATGTGGCTGGAGCCTTAGCCGCTTGAGCCACAGGTGCCGAGCCAGTGTCGCCAATCTTGACAACCAAAAATATCTCTCCAGATTCACCTGGGAAACACAGCACCCCTAGTTGGGAACTGCTGGGCCAAGGGAAAGCCTCTAAAGAATCCCTGTCCAGCAGAGGTCAATGACCTCAGGTTTCTGGGGTGGAGGCTGAGGAAGAGACCTGGGCCAGGAGATCCTTCTGCCTCAGTCTAACTGTCAGGGGACAGGAGGCATCAGGTGCCTGGGACTTGGACAGGGGGAGTGAGAGGTAACCCAAAGTGGTTCATGAATTATTGATGTGGACGGCCTTGAACCCAAGGTGAGGTAGCACAATCAATGGGAGAGTCTTCAGGGGGCCTTTCTCTCTGGGACTCAGCCAGGCCAGACATGGGGGCACCTGCAGCCCCATGGTGCAGTGACAGGCTGGGCAATGCAGCTGAGAAAGATGTCACCCACCTTGTGAAGGTCACACCTTGTGGCCAGTCACAGCTGTAGCTCCACTCTACAGATGCACGTGTGGCAGTCTCAGGGTGATGGGCACACTCAGGGCTGTCACAGGTGGTGGGTCCATATTTATGGCTCTTCCACCCGGATGCCAAACCTGGGGAGCGGCTTCATCTGGATCTCACACCTCGCAACCTGGCAGCCTCATCCTGAGGGTAGGTGGTGGATATGTCTCAAGGCCACACCTGGGAACACACAGGCATCTTTCAGAACCCTGGAGCTAGAAAGGGTTTAAAATATCCTTTCAGGCCAGGTGCACTGGCTCATGCCTGTAATCCTGGGAGGCCAGAGCCAGGAGGATCACTTGAGTTCGGGAATTTGAAAACAGCCTGAGCAAGAGCAAGAACCTGTCTCTACTAAAACTAGAAAAAATTAGCCAGGGTGTGGTGGCAGGCACCTGTAGGCCCAGCTACTTAGGAGGCTGAGGCAAGATTCTTGAACCCAGGAGTTTGAGATTGCTGTGAGAGAGGCTGAGGCCATGGCACTGTAGCCTGGATGCCAGGTGACAGTGAGATTCTGTCTCAAAAAAAAAAAAAAAAAAAATATATATATATATATATCCTTTGCATTCTTTCAAAGTTATTCCTAATTATATAAGAAATACAGCCTTGGGGTTGGGTGCAGTGGCTCATACCTATAATCCTAGCACTCTGGGCAGGTGGATTGCCTGAGCTCATGGGTTTGAGACCAGCTTAAGCCACAGCAAGACCCTATCTCTAAAAAAAAGTACCCCTGACTCGGCACCTGTAGCTCAAGTGGCTGAGGCACGCCAGCCACATACACCAGAGCTGGTGGGTTCAAATCCAGCCCTGGGCCTGCCAAACAACGACAACAATGACAACTACAACCAAAAAATGGCTGGGGGTTGTGGCGGGCACCTGTACTCCCAGCTACTTGGGAGGCTGAGGCAAGAGAATTGCTTAAGCCCAAGAGTTTGAGGTTGCTGTGAGCTATGACACCAGAGAATTCTACTAAGGGTAACAAAGTGAGATTCTGTCTCAAAAAAAAAGACAGAAAGAAATAGAGCCTCTTTGTGGAAAACCCAGGCAACACAGAAAGAAATCTCTGTCATCCAACTGGCAGAGGCCCAGCTATCCCAGCCAGGATCAAGAAGAGGGTCTTGGTGACCCTGACCACACACTCACTCTTCTACTAAACAGTTTCAGGGCCTGACATGGTCCCTCTGGGCCTGAGGACTGGCGCCCCCTGGTGGTCTGGGTCCCAGAGAACAGCAGGGCAGGACCCCTGCCTCCGTCAGGGATGCTTTCTCCTTGGCTCAGTCCGCTCGCCACTTCACTGGGTTTGGGTGCATTTCCTTTAGGTCTTGCAGCCTCACTTTTCTTTCCTGTAATATGAGGGCACTATCTGAGCCTGGGGCTGGGGCTGAGGATGTAAGCCCTTGAGAGGAGGCTGGGATTGTCCTGGCTCAGGGCCCAGGTAGGATCCTTATATCTGAGGGAAGGGCGGGGCTCTAGGAATGACTCCTGTAGGATGCTTGGGTGCCCTGTTTTGACGATGGTGTTCTCAGTTCTGCCCCCCTAAATCATTGCCAATCTGGGCATTGATGTCCCTTTCTAAAACCTATTGGAAGGTATCGTCCGAGGACTCAAGAATAGAGACAACCCCACATCCTCCCAGCAATTTCTGCATGTTGTCTCTGTCCACATTTTAAGGTAGTGAAGCTTAGCAAAAAGGATTTGGGGCTGGACCTGGGTCTAGCCTTGGCTCCCTCACTTACCAGCCATGAAACCTTCCGGAGCCCCTGTTTCCTCATCCATAAAATGAGAGCATGAAAACATTTCCCTCCAAGAGCTGTAATGATTCAATTAGGCGAGGTGACATTCTGGGAGCAAACCCCGTGGACTCTTGGTTCATGTTGTGGTGGACTTATGGGTCCCCCAAGGCATGTGGGATGAAGCAGCTAGTGGAGGGGGACCACACAGGGTGACATATCAGCTGGGTCATTTTCTACCAACTCAAGTAACAGCCAACCCCCCTTTCAACCCATCCTGCCAACCCCTTGCCATCCTACCCACTCATCCACTAGTGCCCTCATTTGTCCTGCCATGGCGTCGTCTCTGAGTATACGCCGTGTACCAGACACTGTCAGAGGCTCTGGTGATGAGGAACCAGACAAGGCTGCTGCTTGTCTGGAGCTTACCACCAGAGGCTCTGGTGATGAGGAACCAGACAAGGCTGCTCCTTGTCTGGAGCTTACCTTCCAGCGAGGGGAGAGAGACAGTAAACAATCAAGCAACCAGACCTGTAATCATAAGCCCTAGAAAAAGCAAGGCTGACATAGCGCACAATGTCCATGTGGGCTGCGTTAACTCAAGTGGTCCAGGAAGGCCTCTTAGGAGGTGGCAGTCGAGTTGAAATCTGAGCCCAGAGAAGAACTGCACAGGCAAGGCAGGCAGGGGAAGGTGTTCTGGGTAAAAGGAATGTCAAGTGCAAAAGCAGGAAGGACCTGATAGAAGACCAGAGAGGCTGGTGAGCACTGGAGCAGGGCGGGGGGAAATGAAGCCACGGGTATCAGCCATAGTGGGAGTTTGGCTTTTATCACAGCTACAATGGGAAGCCATTGGAGGAATTTCAGAAGGGAACTGATATGATCCAAATAACCGTGTGCACTTATGTGTGCGTGTGAGCATGTGTGTGTTGAAAATGTAAATATAGGCTGGCGCCTGTAGCACAGTGGTTACAGCGCCAGCCACATACACTGAGGCTGGCAGGTTCAAACCCAGCCCAGGCCAGCTAAACAGCAATGACAACTGCAACAAAAAATAGCCAGGTGTTGTAGGGGGTGCCTGTAGTCCCAGCTACTTGGGAGGCTGAGGCAAGAGAATGGCTTGAGCCCAAGAGTTTGAGGTAGCCCAAGAGTTTGACGCCATGGCACTCTACCCAAGGTGACATAGTGAGAATGTCTCAAAAAAAAAAAAAAAGAGAAAAGAAAATGTAAATGTATTTTAAATCTTTAATGTTTAACTATGAAAATAAATACTCATTGCAAAAGCAAAAAGTACATGTCAAATAACACAGTCCGCTCTTCCCAGTCTCACTCCTCACTGGCAGCACTTTAGCCTTGCAGATATTTTACCCTACGCGTGTAACCCTGAATGTTTGTAAACACAAGTACATACATTCTAATCATTCAGAAACACGCTGCTCTTCAATTTGCTATTTTTTTTTAGTTTTTTTTTTATTTTATTGTTGGGGATTCATTGAGGGTACAAGAAACCAGGTTACACTGGTTGCATTTGTTATGTAAAGTCCCTCTTCAATTTGCTATTTTTTATTTAAATTTGTCATCGACATTTCTCTATGACACACACAGCGTATTACAGACAGATACGAGCTGTTTTCCCAGTCTTTCTATTGCAGGGGTACGTATACGTACAAACGAAGATGCAGAACAGAGACTTAGAGCAAAAACAAACAAACAATTATTTAGTGACTTTTATGTGTCAGGCAGGAACAAATCAGCTTGATTTTTCAGCTTGAGGTATTCTCCTTTCATTTGTACTATGAACGATGGGAATTTGACTCTAGCTATTCCTGACATCTGCACACATACGGGCTCACATTTCTCTACATGTCCCCAAACCATTACCGTGCATGGCAACTGTGTTGAATAGGTATTTGAATTTTTCAATATGACCAAGTGACTATTACTCACAGCTGAGCCACATGGCATCCTTTGGTTACCTGGGCTTTCTGGTTCCCATATTCGGAGGGGCAATATACCAAGGACATAAAGAGTCCTGCTCCTGGAACAAGGCTGGTGGCACTCATCACCCATCTCCTCTATTGCTATCTGCTGTGACCATGGGAAGATAGTCAACCCCTTCTATGCCTCAACTTCATAACAATACCTATTTCACAGGATAGTGATGGGAGTGAGCTGCTACCTGTGACATGGTTACAGCAGGGCCTGGCAAATAGGGAATGTTACATGCAGATTTGTTATCATTATGGTCTCCCAAGAAAGAGCACATGGGAGGTAAGGTTTTTGTTGTTGCTTTATGTTTTACCTCGTGTCTTTATTCCATGCTCTCACTTGATTAATTGTACTTTGGCTATGTACAGAATCTACATGGAAAAGCGTTTTCTTTCTCTTTACAAATTTGAAAGCATTTTATCTACTGCCTTGTGGCTACTGGCTTTTTTTCTTAGGAAGTCCGATGCCATTTCATGTTCTCTTTTTTGTAAATAACCTGGTTTTCATTTTCGTTTGCTTATTTTTTTTCCTGTGTTTTGTTTTATTTCTCTGGAAGTTTGTAGTATCTTCTTCTGATACCTAATGGTGCTACTGTATAAGCTTTTTAAAAGGTCACTGTCTCCTGGGTGCAGGATAGACAGAAAGGAGGTGAGGCCAGGAGCTGGGAGAAAGAATACTTAGGAAACCACGGAATAATCCAGGCAAGAGATGGTGGCGGTTTAGACGAGTAAAGACAGAAAGCGGTGGACAGACTCAAGATAGATTTTGAAAGTTGGGATCATAGAATTTGCTGTTTTTACAGTTCTTTTAAATTGTGGTGGCTCGGCACCTGTGGCTCAAGTGGCTAGGGCGCCAGCCACATACACCTAAGGTGGCGGGTTCGAGTCTAGCCCAGGCCCACCAAACAACAATGACGGCTGCAACCAAAAACAGCCGGGCGTTGTGGTGGGTGCCTGTGGTCCCAGCTGCTTGGGAGGCGGAGGCAGGAGACTCGCTTGAGCCCAGGAGTTGGAGGTTGCTGTGAGCTGTGATGCCATGGCACTCTACCCAGGGGGACAGCTTGAGGCTCTGTCTCAAAAAAAAAATAAAAAAAATTGTGGTAACACTTCACCATTTTAACCAAGGGTAAAACTTACCATTTTAACCATTTTTAGGTACACAGATCAGTGGTATTAAACACATTCACAGTACCGTGCAACTGTCACCATGATCCATCTCCAGAACTCTTTTCATGCTGTGAAACTGAAACTGTCAGCTCAGCGCCCATAGCATAGTGGTTATGGCACCAGCCACATACACCAAAGCTGGTGGGTTCAAACCTGGCCCGGGCCAGCTAAACAAAAATGACAACTGCAACAACAAATAGTTAGGCCTGTGGCAGGAGCCTGTAGTCCCAGCTACTTGGGAGACAGAGGCAAGAGAATCGCTTAAGCCCGAGAGTTGGAGGTTGCTGTGTGCTGTGAGCTGTGACGCCACAGCACTCTACAAAGGGCAACAGAGTGAGACTGTCTCAAAAAAAACAAAAAACTGAAACTCTGTTGCCATTAAACAATGACCCCCCCCATCCTCCTCTCTTCCCAGCCCTGGGCAAACACTATTCTGCCTCCATGAATGTGACTACTCTAGAAGCCTCAGATTAGCAGAATCACAAAGTATCGATCCTTTTATACTGCTTGTTTTACTTAGCATAATGTTCTCAAGGCTCTTCCATGTTTTAGCATGTGTCAGAATTTCTTTCCTCTTTAAGGCTGAATAATATTCCATTGTATATATGTACCATATTTTGTTTATCCATTCATCTGTCAATGGATATTTGTGGGTTGCTTCCATCTTTTGGCTATCATGAATAATGCTGCTATGAACGTGGGGGTACAAATAATTCTTCAAGACCCTGTTTTAAATTCTTCTGGATAAAGCCGGGCGTAGTGGCTCACACCTATAATCCTAGCACTCTGGGAGGCTGAAGTGAGTGGATTGCCTGAGCTCCTGAGTTGGAGACCAGCCTAAGCCAGAGCAAGACCCTTTCTCTAAAAATAGCCGGCTGTTGTGATGGGTGCCTATAGTCCCAGCTACTTGGGAGACTGAGGCAAGAGAATTGCTTGAGGCCAGGAGTTTGAGGTTGCTGTGAGCTGTGATGCCACAGTGCTCTCTACAAGGGTGACAAAATGAGACTGTGTCTCAAAAAAAAAAAAAAATTCTGGGCGGCAGCTGTGGCTCAGTGAGTAGGGCGCTGGACTCATATACTGAGGATAGCAGGTTCAAATCCAGCCCCAGCCAAATTGCAACAAAAACAACAAAAAATAGCGGGGCATTGTGGCGCAGGCACCTTTAGTCCCAGCTCCTCAGGAGGCTGAGGCAAGAGAATTGCCTAAGCCCAAGAGCTAGAGGTTGCTGTGAGCTGTGAAGCCACAGCACTCTACCGACGGCAACAAAGTGAGACTCTGTCTCTAAAAAAACAAAAAGAAAAAAAATTCTTTTGGATATATACAAAAGTGGAATCACTAGGTTATATGGTAGTTCTAGTTTTAATTTTATGAGGAAACACCACACTATCTTCCACAGTGGCTACTCCACTTTAAACTTCTAACAACAGTACACAAGGAGTATAATTTCTCCATATCTTCACCAATGAGTCTTCTTTTCTTTCTTTTTTTTTATTTTTGAGACAGAGTCTCACTTTGTCACCTTCAGTAGAGTGCTATGGAGTCATAGCTCACAGCAACCTCAAACTCTTGGGCTCAAGCAATTCTCTTGCCTCAGCCTCCCAAGTAGCTGGGACTACAGGCGCCCACCACAATGCCCAGCTGTTTTTAGAGACGGGATCTTGTTCTTGCTGAGGCTGGTCTCGAATGTGTGAGCTCAGGCAATCCACCAGCCTCGGCCTCCCAGAGTGCTAGGATTACAGGCATGAGCCACTCAGCCCATCCCCTTATTTTCTGTTTTTTTAAAAAATAGCAGCCATCTTAATGAGTGTGCCAGAATTCACTATTTTTGATAGAATTGGTGAAGGAAAGTTCCAAAGTATGAATCTTTCCATCCATCCATCCATATTTCCATATACCCTTTCATCCTTTATACCACTAACCATCTACCCATTCATCAGTTTATTTATACACCCATCTGCTCATCTACTTACCCATCTTTCCAGCTGTCCTGCCCTCCACCTACCAAGCCCTCCACCTACCTTGCACTGGTTGATCTATATAATACATACGCACTAAGTATCTTTTCTATACCAGGCACTTTTCTAGGTGCTGTGGAATAAATAAAACATAGGTCTATCTTATATTCTAAGTATAAGAATATATGTCTATGTCTTGTAACAAGGGAAATTATTAGAACTCTAATACTTAGAATGTAAGCTAGAGAGTAACAATTTCCACGAGACCCGCAGCTCTCTGTTCTCTGCACTTCAGTTTCTATATCTAAACCAGCAGTTCTCAACCTGTGGGTTGTGACCCAGGGGAACCGTATTAAAGGGTCGCGGCATTAGGAAGGTTGAGAACCACTGATCTAAACGATCTTCAGGAGAGCATTGGCTTTAGGAGCCTTAGTCCAGTGGCCTGTGATTTCTGGAGAAGGTTTTCATCTTGGCCCTCCTTTCTTGATTCCTCATCTTTCTTCTCTGTTTTGATTGTACTTTTGCTCCCTTGGGGATAGCCCTGGGCTTTAGGCTGGAGTTTCTGTTCTAAGGAAATAAGGTCAACTGAATGACACTTAGGGACTGACTTTTTTTTTTTTTAATTTTTTTTGTAGAGACAGAGTCTCACTTTATCACCCACGGTAGAGTGCTCTGGCATCACAGCTCACAGCAACCTCCAGCTCTTGGGCTTAGGTGATTCTCTTGCCTCAGCCTCCCGAGTAGCTGGGACTATAGCC
>NW_003852396.1:72502839-72504138 GCF_000181295.1 Otolemur garnettii | reverse complement strand
AAAAAAAAAAAAAAAAAATTAAAAAAGAAATTAGCCAGGTATGGTGGCACATGCCTGTAGTCCAAGCTACTTGGGAGGCTGAGGCAGAAGGATAACTGGATCCCAGTAGTTTGATGCTCCAGTGGGTTATGGTTGTGCCCTCACCCTCCAGCCTGGACAGCAAAGTGAGCCTATCTCTAAACAAGGAAGGTTCAGAGCCATATCCAGATGTGCAAATGATATGCAGTGTATTCTTTTGAGGAACTGAGAGTCATGCTAAGGGGACACATGGTGGCCACTGGGTGAATGGTCTATGTGGCCAAGTGAAGGGATAAGATGGTGGGATAAAAAAATTTGTTTGTGAGAGGAGGGATGGTTTTTTTTTTTTTTTTTCAGTTTTTGGCTGGGGCAGGGCTTGAACCCGCCACACGCAGTATATTAGACTGGCACCCTACTCCTTGTGCCACAGGCGCCGCCCATGCTGACCTTTGTGCTATGATGGTTCCTTGTATCGCCTTCTCTCAGAGGGCCCCATATTTGGAATATTTCTGCCTACCAGACAGTATTTGTTACATAATTGCCTGAGCACCAAATCAAGGGTAAAGGCAAGGTTTCCGTTGAGCCTTTTGAAATCTTAATTATAGCTCAGAGTCTTGGTTGCAGCCGCCAGGAGACCCCAAGGTGGGGTTCCATAGCTTTAATGAGAAAAACCTCCTTAGGGGCCTGTTAAATGAATATTCCCAGCTTCCTGCTTAGTGCTTCAGTGGGTCTCCAGTGGGACCCCAAACCTACAGGCTGTTCTAGCCCCCCTAGAGACTGATGAAGGGGAACTGAGACCAGCTTGGGAAGTGCTGGCCTCATGCTGGGATCACCAGAGGGAGCTCTTAGGTCTAAAGTGGAGCTAGAACAGAGAGGTAGTGGGGTAGGGGGGAGGTCAGGGACCCTCACCTCACACCTGGAGACCTAGAGAGCTGCACGCACTCAGAGTCCCCCAACTCTGGGAGCAGGAGTGTGGGTGGGGATGGGGGTTGGCAGGCAGGATCTGGGCATCTCAACTTGGGCAGAAGGCAAAAATAGGAGGGGCCTGGAGTGGGGCTAGAAGGGGTTCTAAGCTAAAGAGGAACCTGAATCCCCCACCTAATCCCAGAACCCCAGGCACAGGCTCCTCACTAAAGAACAGAGCAAAGAGAGCAGGAAGAGTTTCTGGATTTTGTTAACTCAGGCAGGAGGAAAATTAAGTTTCGTTTGGTTTGGTTTTGCTTCCCTTCAGGTTTAGATAATTCTGTAGAAGAAGAGTCTGAGAGTTCTTTTTTTTTTTTT
>NW_003852396.1:72488515-72502725 GCF_000181295.1 Otolemur garnettii | reverse complement strand
GTATACGGGGCTGACTCCCTACTCCTTTCAGCCACAGGCGCCACCCGAGTCTGAGAGTTCTTTAAGGAGCTAGGATTCATCCATTCGTTCATTCGTTTAGGAAATGTTTGTTGTGCAGCTACTGTATTCTTTTTTTGTGTGTGAGAAAGGGTCTTGCTGTGTTGTCCAGGATCAACTGCAATGTTGTGATCACAGCTCACTGAGGTCATGAACCACTGGGCTCAAGTAATCCTCCTGCTTTAGCCTCCCAAGGAGCTGAGACTATAGCCACCACACCTGGATAATTGTTTCTAAAATTTTGTGTAGAGACAGGGTCTTGCTGTATTGCCCAGGCTGGTCTTTGAATTCCTGGTGGCTACTATATTTAGGCATTGGGGAAAATACTCTAAAAATAGCCAGGCATTGTAGTAGGCACCTGTAGTCCCAGGTACTTGGGAAGCTGAGGCAAGAGAATCACTTGAGCCCAAGTGGTTGAGCCTAAGAGTGTGAGGTTGCTGTGAAATGTGATGCCATGGCACTCTACTGAGGGTGACAAAATGAGACTCTGTCTCAAAAAAAAAAAAAAAAAGTGTCTGCTGTATGCTCAAGTACTAATCCAAGCTCTCTAGAATAAAATATTAAAGGTAGGGCGGCGCCTGTGGCTCAAAGGAGTAGGGCGCTGGCCCCATATGCCAGAGGTGGTAGGTTCAAACCCAGCCCCAGCCAAAAACTGCAAAAAAAAAAAAAAAAAAATATATATATATATATATATGTGTATGTGTGTGTATTATATATATATAACATATATATATTAAAGGTAATAATGATCATGATAATAGCTAACGTTTATGGAGTCTTACTTTGTGCCAGGTTCTAGTCTAAGCACTTTGCAGGCATTACATTAGTTCATTTACTCCTCACAACGAAACTCTGAGATGGGTCTAATTATTGGCCCCATTTAACAGATAAAAAAACTGAGGCTTAGAGAAATAGAATGACCGGCCAACCATCACACAGTGGTAAATGGCAAGGTGAGGACTCAAACCCAGCTTTGCCTGATGCCCAGTCGTGTGCTTTCTCTCTTCTGCACCCTGTGGCTTCCAGAGACGGGAGTCTGAGTAGCCTGGGTTGTAGGTTCATATGATATCACACTGGGACAGGGCCTCAGTAACTACCCAGCTTCATCTCTGACTTTTAGAGTGGGGGATCAGAGGCTCAAGGGAAATAATCTCTTGTCTGGGGTCACACAGCAAATATACCACTAAATATGTTTAGAAGGAAGTCCTCTGATATTCAGAGCTAAACACACGCGTTGTTTTTCTGGGATGTGTTTGTGTTTGTATGAGAAAGAGAGTAAGAGGGAGGCAGCAGACCTGTGCACACAGGTGTCCCAGAGACACTTTCCAGGCCTGGCATCTCACACACTCCCTCTTGGGGCCACATGAGAAAATCCTTCTTGTCACTTTATCACCACCCTTTCTTTGGGACCCCAAGTTGTGCCCAGGAAGTCCCTCAGACATGAGGTAGTTTTTGTTCCTGGAAAAGGTGCCCAGAGAAACCGTACTAAAGATCTCCCCTAGTCTTAAGACAGGGCTTCCAGTGGCATGCAGCCATTCCTCAGACTTGAGTCTACCCTACCGCAGACTCCAAAGGCACCCACAGGGGGTTTCCAGGAAAGTTTTGGGCCTGGCAACCTCCCTGGGACACAGGTGTGGCTGCCCAAGGTCATGCCTTTGAAGAGGAAGCACCCCATGTGTCTGTCCAAGTTCTGGTGTATGAGGAATGTCAGTCCTGTGACTCTGCTGTCACACCTTGACCATGTGACAAGGTTGTGTGTGTGTGTGTGACTGTGGGCAGCCAGGAAGCTCAGAAACCTGTAGGAAGTCTTCAGAGCAGGGAAGGGAATCAGTTTTCCCCGAGGGCCTTCTCTGGGCCTAGGAGATTTTACAAATGTGAAATTGTTTGTATCTTCCCAATAACTATCATCTCCATTTTACAGGTGAGAGAGGTCAGTGCCTGTGCCTGAGGTCACATAGCAAGCAAATGGCAGAGCCAGGATTCAGATTGTTGGTCCTCGTGACCATCTGGGAAACAGGATAGAATGGTTGTTGAGCACACAGGAAGTGCTTTGGACCCGAGTCCAGCTCTGCCACTGATGAGGCCTTTGACTTTGGGAATGTTATGTAGCCTTTTCAAGCCTCAGTGGCCTCACCTATAAAATGGGGTGGCAATGGAACACCATGGGTGATGAGCACTAACTGTCATGATTAATGTAAACTTTCAGCTCAGCCTGGCATTAGGTAGAGGCCTATAGGCCCTGGCGTTATTATTTTGTGTTACTATAACCTCTGCCTGCCCTACCCACTCTGTGGCTCACCCCTTACTGCCCGGCTGTCCCCCACAGACCATTACTGGGACTTCCCCCCACACCATGTGCACAGTGATTTCGAGAGCTTCCCCGAGAACCACTTCACGGAGCTGCAGAGTGTGCAGCCCCCTCAGCTGCAGCAGCTCTACCGCCACATGGAGATGGAGCAGATGCATGTCCTCGACACCCCTATGGCGCCACCCCATGCCAGCCTTGGCCACCAGGTGCGTGCCACCATCAGCATGTCCTCCAGGAGCTGCCAGGCCTGTGGTGGGGCCCAGGAGCTTCACAGGAAGCTGACACAGGCTCTTACCCAACCCAGCTTCCTGCCCCACCGTGCCAACGGCGGCCAGAGCCCCAACGGCTGCTGTCTGACCCCCCCCTCTGGCTGCCCTTGTGACCCCACACCCTTTATCTCCTCTGGCCCTGAGGGTGGACAGACCCCAGATAATTCCTGCACCCCCCACAGCGTCCCTGCCCAAATGCCTTGCTGTGGCCCCCGACACTCAGGGATCTGCATCTAGGTCACTGAACACTGACCTCTACTGACCTCTATTGACCCTCCCTCTCCTCATGACCCTAACCCCAATCAGTGACCTCTGCTGACCTCTCCTACCCTTTACCAACCTCCAGGAACCCTTCACTCAGCCATCACCCTGCTTATTAAAAACCCCTCTGCTCCCAACTCCCAGCTCCTTGACACGCCCACCCTGCTCCAAGGCCCACAGGTCTATACAGTACCTTTGTGTCCTGGTGCCAACAGCCCTGGCTCTAAGGCCCTGCTGGGAGGGGTGGTGGGACAGATTTCAGGACCCTCTTCATCACAGCCTGCACCCCTATGTGCAACGACCTAACTGGCCTCCAATTCCCTAGCCTCTCCCCAGTCTCCCATCTGTGCTGGCCCCCACCCAGCCACCCTGGGCTTTGGGCAATTCCTTCCTGAACCCAACCTCCATTTCTCACCTTTCCAGGTCTCCTACCTGCCCCGGATGTGCCTCCCCTACCCGTCCCTGTCCCCAGCCCAGCCCAGCTCAGATGAGGAGGAGGGTGAGCGGCAGAGTCCCCCACTGGAGGTGTCTGATGGCGAGGCGGAGGGCCTGGAGCCTGGGCCTGGGCTCCTCCATGGGGAAACAGGTGGGACTCTTGGTTGGGCCACAGACCTAGCAGCTATGCCCACAGCTGTGTGTGCACATGTGTGTGTTGGCCAGTGTGTGTTTGTAAGGCTGTGATCATCTCAGTGCGTGCACCTGTCTATAAGCATGTGTGCTGTGAGTGGACGTAGTCATCTCTGAAAAGTGTGTGAGGTGTGTGTCTGTACCTCTGTGCTGTGTCTTTGTGTGATTGGGTGTGTGAGTGGGTGTGATCATGTGAGCAGGTAAAGGTGTGGAGGTGTGAGCAGGTGTGAGTATATGAACAGGTATGGGTTTGAGCAGGTGCATGGGTATGAGTGGGTGTGTGCATGTCAGTAGGTGTGGACGTAAGTGGGCTTGAGTGTGTCAGCATGTGTGTGTGAATAGTGTGTGGGTTTGAGTGGGTGTGTGCATGTGAAGGTGTAGTAAGGTGTGAGCATGTGAGCTGGTGTGCGTGTGTGTACATGTGAGCTGTGTGGGCGTGAGTGGGTGTGAGCGGTTGTGTAGAAGTCAGCAGGTGGGTGTGCCCCCGGGGGGAGCTGTCACCCCGCCCCCAACCCACAGCTCTTCGCAGACACCCCCCTTCCCTGGGGTCCCTCAGGAGTCGGGGTGCCCCATGGCCTCCACCCACCCCTCATCCCACAGGCAGCAAGAAGAAGATCCGCCTGTACCAGTTTCTGCTGGACCTGCTGCGCAGCGGCGACATGAAGGACAGCATCTGGTGGGTGGACAAAGACAAGGGCACCTTCCAGTTCTCGTCCAAGCACAAGGAGGCGCTGGCGCACCGCTGGGGCATCCAGAAGGGGAACCGCAAGAAAATGACCTACCAGAAGATGGCGCGCGCGCTGCGCAACTACGGCAAGACGGGCGAGGTGAAGAAGGTGAAGAAGAAGCTCACCTACCAGTTCAGCGGGGAGGTGCTGGGCCGCGGGGCCCTGGCCGAGCGCCGCCACCCGCCCCACTGAGCCCGCGCGCAGCACCTGCGGGGCCGCCGGCCCTCCGGCCCTCCGGCTGGCCGTATAGCATTAAGCCCTCGCCGGCCGGACACAGGGAGGACGCTCCCCGGGCCGGGGCAGGACTGTGGCGGCCGGGCCCCCCCTCACTGCCCGCATCCACCCGACTCTCCCAGTCCCTCCTCACCCCCGCGCTTCACCTCCCTCCAGGACTGCAGTCCCGGCTCCAGAGGTTACCTGGACATCTCCCCCTTCCCACTCTCTCCCGTGAGCCTCCCCCACCCAACCAAGTAAAGTTATTATCAGTTAATCCTCTTGCAACACCGTCTTTTTTAAAATTTGTTGCGCACCTTGTCTGGGCCCAGTGTGCAGCCACATTGCTCTTTTTCTCATTTGTCCATGGGGTATTTATTGAGGACTGTACCCAATGCAGGACCCTGGGGACACACAGTGCCTGCCTGAGCAGGAGTTAGAGTTTGGTGGAAAGAGCAAGTCCTCAGTTGTTGTTAGGGGAATAGAGCATGTTATAAAGCCCTCTATCCACAATTGTTTTCTTTAAAGCCTCAATGAAGCTTAAACGCATAGTCTTGAGGTTACAACCTCCATGATGATGATGGGGATGATGATGACAGCAAGGACACTGGATGTTCTGGTCATTTAGTAAGTGTTTGTAAGTAAGTTGAGATGTGTCTAGTTTCACCCCGTTTTACAGAATGGGAGATGAAGGTTTATAGAAGTCAGATTGTCCAAGATCACACAGCTGGTGAGCGGCTGGGTAGCATCCCACCCCAGGTCTGTTCCTGACAGTGGACGTGAGGCAGGAAGCTTCATTATCTGGAAGAGGATACTCTTTACCATGCCAAGAAACAGGAATTAAGCCCCAAATCCTGTAGACCACAAGTGTTCTCACAAGATGCAAACCTAGTGGGACCTCAGACACATGAATGCCTGGTGTGCAGCCCAGTGTCCTGTGTATGTTGGCTCTGGGACCTCACCCAGAGCTGGGGAGAAGCAGACAAAGATGAGCAGGGAAGCCTGTAAGTATTGAATCTTACTTTGGATGGTAGTAAGAAGTGGCAGCAGACAGCCTGGGAGTGAGGAAACTTCCCCCAAGCAGTCTACAGACCCGAAAGAAGCCAGATTCTGGGACTGTTGTCATAAGGGACAAACACTCTGCACAGGCCCAACCGTGATGCTCCCTGCCCTGCTGCAGGAAGGCTAATTGGTAATAGCTGGCTTTTCTTTTTTTTTTTGAGGCAGAGTCTCACTTTGTTCCCACCAGTAGAGTGCCATGGCATCATTGCTCACAGCAACCTCTAACTCTTGGGCTCAAGCAATTCTCTTGCCTCAGCCTTCCAGGTAGCTGGGACTACCGGCACCCACCACAATGTCTGGCTGTTTTTAGAGGCAGGGTCTTGGTCTGGCTCAGGATGGTCTCCAATCTGCGAGCTCAGGCAATCCACCTGCCTCAGCCTCCTAGAGTTCTAGGATTACAAATGTGAGCCATTGCATCTGGCCCTCAGTGGCTTTTCTTAAAGAAGCCTCAGAAGCAGGTGACATGATTTAAACGTGGTTAAAATGGAAGAAAATAATGAATTTCAGTGTTTAAAGGGATGGTAAGTTTTAACCTCCTGCAAGGACTTGAGTGCAGAATTTCTCCCTTCTTCCAGAAAAGAGGGAGTTAAATGACCTTTCCTGATACTAAGTGTTGCTTGGAGGGAGTCACATATAATTTGTTTCTTTCTTTCTTTTTTTTTTGAAACAGAGTCTCACTATGTTGCCCTGGGTAAAGTGCTGTAGCGTCAAAGCTCACAGAACCTCAAACTCTTGGGCTTAAGCGATTCTCTTGCCTCAGCCTCCCAAGCAGCTGGGTCTGTAGGCACCCACCATAACACCTGGCTATTTTTCTGTTGCAGTTGTTATCGTTGGTTAGCTGGCCTGGGCTGGGTTTGAACCCGCCAGCCTCTGTGTATGTGACTGGTGCCTTAACCAACTGTTGTGACTAGAGGTCACAGGGGGCAGGCAAGAGGTCACAGAGGATTGGTGGAGAGAGTGACGAGAGGATTCAGAACATTCTGGCATTAATCTTTGTGTTGATCCTTGTTACTTTGACAAGAGCCAATTTCTGCGTCTATATTCCTCTTTGGGTATATTTACAGATTTGCCTTCATGCCCTCACCTGCAGGCTCATTTAGCTCTTCCATTTGGGTGACACAAGTCCCCAATATAGCCTCCTCCCCACTTGGCCCTGGACTAAGTCCACCCAGGATTCTACACCTTGAGGTCAGTTCCAGGCCCTGGAGCTGTGATGACACGGGCCAGGTAATAAGAGCAAACATTGATTCAGCATTTTCTACATGCCAGACACTGCCCTAAGCATCTTACTTATAAACCCACTCTAAACATGGAACAGTCCTATGCAGTAGGTGCTACTCTCACCAGCCCCACTTCATAGAGGAGGAAACCAAGGTGCTACAAGATTGAGAGAATGCCCCTGCCAGGACTCAGGGGCAGCCAGGCCCCAGGGTCTGTGGGCACAACCATTGCCCACAATGCTCGCAGGGTGCTCTCCATCTGTTAGCCTTAGGGCTGTGGGCCTAGCACACTCACACCACACAGTTTGCTACCAGACAGACATGTAGGCAGGACTTGGGGGAACCATGATATTCACCAAGGGTTGGGGAGGCAAGCTGGGGGATGGGGACAAGAACCAGTCGGGGACAATGAGGCCCTACCTTCTCCCTGGAGAGACTTCAGCTCTCTGGAATTTGTCTATATTTAGCAGGTGGCTGGGCAGGAGGCAGATAAGCAGACCCTGGGAAGGGGGGAGGTCCCCATATATAGTGGGACAAACAGGACCCCGCTTAGTCCCTCTTTGGGTGGCTGGTGTCTGCTTGGTGCCTGGTGTGACCTCTCTCAAGATGCCTGAGCCAGGGAAGAAGCCAGGTAGCTCCAGGCCTGTGGTTGGGTCTGAGTATGGGTTGGGGGTATCTATAATTGGGGGGAGGGCTAGGAAGAAACTCTTGAGGGGACAGGTAAGGATGAGGCCTCTGAGCCTCACGATAGAGATCCCACCAGGTCCTTTTTAAATTTTCACTTCTTTTTCTCACTCTAATGAGAGAGAGGGTAACTCAAGGTCAAGGGTCACAGAGAGGGGATAGAGCCAAGGCAGGAAGTGCCCAGGGCCATCATCCCATTAGAACACAAGGACCCCTTCCCTGCCCCCATCCCCTCTCCTGCAGCAAGATTCATTGCAGACAGGAGCCTGAGATTACTCTAGACTTGAGCCAAGCTCACTAAGTACCCTCTGGCAAGTCCTTACCTTCTCTGGGTGTTAGTATCCCCATCTGCACAGGGCAAGGTGGTGGAGGGGGTTGGAGGGAGCTTCTTCCAGTTGTAGAAGATCATCTGTTTTGTAAGCCTCTGGCATGTGGCCCCCCAGGTTGAGGGTGACATAGCCCCTCTTCTCTGGGAGGGAACAGTCAGTAGGACCCTGAACCCCAGCCAAGGGCAGAGAAAAATCACAGCCCTGGGTTCTGATCCTGGGCTATGTCCTTACCAAGGTTGTCCAGGGCAGGGATCCAGAGCCCATCCCCCAACCCCCTCCCAGCTTTATCTCAATTGCTCATTCTCAGCCTGAGGCCCTTGAACAAATTTAGCCACATTCCAAGTAGGCAGAGTACCTGCCTCCTGCCAAGGGCCTCCACAGTGGGGGCAGGGAGGCTGGGCTCATCATAGGTGCCCCAGGCAGGGAGGGTGGAATATCTATGGAGCACACCTAACAAAAGTCTTCAGAAGAGGTTAGGACCACAGCACTGGCTCTCCCATCTACTGGCTGTGTGACCTTAGAAAGTCACTTAACCCCTCTAAGCCTTGGTGTCCTCTTCTGAGAAATGGACATAATAATTGCACCACCTCATAGAGCTGGGAATATTACAAGAGATGATTCATAGAAAGTGCTTATTACAGTATTTAATAAGAAGAGGCTGAAAAGAAGGGGGGTGTGCACGGTCCAGCCAGGGGTCGCTGCAGCCTCCATCTGGCCCTCCAGTCTCAGCTTTCAGTAAGAAGCCCCGGTCCATGGAAGTGGCCGCAGGTAGCTCCGCTGTGTTTGAGGCCCAGACAGAGCGAGCAGGAGTGAAGGTGCGCTGGCAGCGGGGCAGCAATGACATTGGAGCCAGTGACAAGTATGGCCTGGCAGCCAAGGGCACACAGCACACGCTGACAGTGCGGGATGTGGGCCTTGCAGACCAGGGGTCCTATGCAGTCATTGCAGGCTCCTCCAAGGTCAAGTTTGACCTCAAGGTCATAGAGGCAGGTAAGATCCTGGTCATCCCTCCCTGAGGTGTGGGATTCTGGAGGAAAAGGCAGCCCAGCCACCTCTCCATCTGTCCAGGACATGGGAGGTGCTTTCACACTTTCTTGCCCTTGTGTTGGCTATGCCCTTGGCTGAAGTAGCCTCCTTGTGGTGTTGTTGTTGTTGTTTTGAGACAGAGTCTAACTATGTCGCCTAGAGTGCTGTGGCGTCACAGCTCACAGCAACCTCAAACTCTTTGGCTTAAGCAATTCTTTAGCCTCAGCCTCCCAAGTAGCTGCGACTACAGGCACCCGCCACAACACCCATCTCTTTTTTTGTTGTAGTTGTCACTGTTGTTCAGCAGGCCCAGGCCGGGTTCAAACCTGTGTATGTGGCTGGAGCTGTAACCACTAAGCTACAGGTGCCAAACCACCTCCTCTTTTTTTTTTCCGGAGACAGAGTCTCACAACCACAAACTCTTGGGTTTAAGCAATTCTCTTGCCTCAGCCTCCCAAGTGGCAGGGACTATAGGTACCCGCCACAAGGCCCAGCTATTTTTTGTTGTAGTTGTCATTGTTGTTTAGCTGGCCCAGGCCAGGTTTGAACCTGCCAGCTTTGGTGTATGTGGCTGGCACCCTTAACCACTGAGCTATGGGCACTGCCCTGTCCATGACCTCTTTGAAGGCCCCCATGCACCTCCCTGGCTTGTTCCAGCCATTGTGCTGGTGGGAAAATTCAAAGATGAACAAGGCACAACTCTACCCTCCCACTGGAGATCTCCCTGGGGGGAGGTAATGACTCCCAACAGAGAGGCAGCTTAGTAGGCTATGTGTGCTGGTGGAGGTGGGGGAGCCCTGGTGGGGTGTGGCTGAGGAGAAGCCCAGCCTAGCCTAGGTGGCTGGCTGTGGCCAGGGCCTGGAGGAGCAGAGCAGGGATGGACCCAGAGCTATCTGGGGCAGACGCACCAGGACGTGGGCACAGGTGGCCCGTGACATTGAGAAGAAAGTGAGATGCAGGCTGGCCCTCGGCTAAGCACAGGCCACCTCTGAAGAACCCACTGCCTGTCTGGCCTGGCAGAGGAAGGACAGACATGGCTACCAGAGTTTCCTCCCAGGCAGTGGGTTCCTGGGGCTGATGTTCAGGAGAGACAGGGTGAGTGTCTTTGGTTAGAGGCAGCACCACAACTCCCACCTGATCCCTTCCAGAAAAGGCAGAGCCTATGCCAGCCTCAGCCCCAGCCCTAGCCCCTGGCCCTGCCAAGACCACTGGAACCCCGGGAGAAGCCCTGGACTCAGCCACTGAGCTGGAAGGAAGTGTCCCAGGTCCTGAAGGTAAGAAGGGCTAGGCAGGGAGAACAGGGGCTGTCCCAGGCATGTCTCCAAGGCCTCTCTGCCCACAGGGTCAAGCTCAGCAGACTACAGCAACTCTGTGCCTGGGTGTCCTGGAACCCCCGAAGACCCCATTGGCCTCTTTGTGATGCGGCCACAGGATGGTGAAGTTACTGTGGGTGAGTACGGGCTGTGCTGTGCCCCAGAGTGGAGTGGGAAGGAAGGCCGCTAGTAGGGTACCCCCAAGCCCAGCCTGTCACCTCTCTCCTGTAGGTGGCAGCATCACCTTCTCAGCCCGGGTGGCTGGGGCTAGTCTCCTGAAACCACCAATCGTCAAGTGGTTCAAGGGCAAGTGGGTGGACCTGAGCAGCAAGGTGGGCCAACACCTACAACTACATGACAGCTATGACCGGGCCAGCAAGGTGGGTCCAGCTAGGGTTGTGGGGACACACGGAGAGGGGACATGGAGAGCTCCTGCAGGCATGAGGCACAGGGAGGCATGGGGGTGCCGTGTGACTAGAGGCACACAGGAGGTGCAAGAAAGGGCCATAGGAGACTAGGGGACAGTGTGGGGGGCAGAATATGGTGAGGCTACAGGGAGGGCAAAGGGGGACACTGGGGACTTGGAGCACTTTATTGTCTCGAGGGGACATAATAAGGCTTGGCACACCCAGGGAGCTCAGGAAGGCTGGGGACACCATGCATAAGCATGAGGGCCTCAGCTACTAAGGTTGTAAAGCCCCCCGATGGCCAGGTATCAGACCTCAAGGGACCCTCGGGGATTGGCCAGAACAATTCCTCATTATACAGAGGAGAAAACCAAACCTTGAGAGGTTAAGTGGCTGCTGGCAGGCCACTCAGACCCAGGCCTAGCATCTTAAGCCTGAAGTCACCTTGTGCTTTGACTCCCAGCCTCTCCTTTTCTGAACCTTCCACAGTCCTGGGCGATGCAAAGGACCTCTGGCAGGGCAAGGCCAATGTGTTGAGCTGTGCACTGCAGGGAAGTGTCTTGTCTTCTGTAGATGCCATTTGCCTTGTAACCATCACAGATTTGTGTCTTATCATGATGCCTGCCAGCAGATGGCAGTCATGGGTCTTGGGAAGGGGCCCCTCTTCTAACTCGTACAGAATCTCTTCATGGATTAACTAAACCCAGAGGGTGAGGCTGATGGGCATTTGTTACCCCCAGTCTCCTTCAGGGGTGAAGAGCCTTGCTTCCTAGCCCGGGTCTCCCCTGACCCCTCTCCAATACACACAGGTCTACCTGTTCGAGCTGCACTTCACTGATGTCCAGGCTGCCTTCGCTGGCGGCTACCGCTGTGAGGTATCCACCAAGGACAAATTTGACAGCTGCAATTTCAACCTCACTGTCCATGGTGAGGAGGGCCCTGATCTCTATCCTGGGCTCCTGAGCTCTGCCTCCTCTTGGGTCCTGGTCCCCCACACCTGGCCCCATTTCCCAATACTAGAAAGCATGCCCAGTGTGCTATCAGTGCTGCCCATATACCCAATGCATGTACATGAGGCTGGGACAGAAGTTAATTGAGACTTCCAGGACTAGGGGAGGCCTCATGATAAGACTTCTCACATGGCCCCCTCTGAAGCCCCCTCCCCCACCTTCTCTCCCACTTTGAACCCAGAGGCTATTGGCCCCGGAGACCTGGACCTCCGAGCAGCTTTCCGCCGCACGTAAGTGGCCGTTTCTCTTTGGGGATTGGGGGAGGACAGTGCTAGAGCCTGAGGCCCTCCGGGTCTGAACTGGGGGAGATGGGAGGGTGGGGCTGAAGTCAGTGGGGGATGGGGAGAGTAAGGTGCCCTGGGCAGGTGAGAAGACTGAGTCTACCCCACAGGAGCATAACTGGAGGTGGTCGACGGATCAGGTACCCCTTCCCCAGCCCCCATCTACACCGCACACAGACCTCTGGGGGTGTGAGATGGGCAGGGAGTCCTGTCTGGCCAGTCTTTCTCCCTCCCACTTCACCATACCCCTGTCCTGCTCCCAAGCCCCTCCAGTCCCTCCACTGCAGCCTCACTGGGGTCCCTCTCTGTAGTGATGGCCATGAGGATGCTGGGATTCTAGACTTTAGCTCACTGCTGAAGAAGAGGTGAGTCCCTGGATGGCAGCTCCTGAGGCAGGTGGTAAGACCCAGTTTCAAACCCAGCACTGAGATGTTCCAGCTGTGTGACCCAGAGCAAGTCTCTGCATCTCCCTGAGCCAGTTTCCTAATCTGTCAAGTGGGTAATCTCAGTTTGGGGAAGAACTAAAGGGCTCTGGGTACATTATATCCTGTGAACAGTCATCCTCACAGTGTCCCCCTAGGCTACCCCACATTGAGTCTGCAATAGCTCACCTTAATAGACTCTGGGGACCCTGAGAAGCTGAGAGGTCCCCAAAGCTGCAGGAATTGTCTACCAGTCTAGCCCAACTGACTTTTGTGTCCTCTGTTCCCTCCCTCCACCTCCCCCAACCCTTGCAGCCCAGAGAGTAAGAAATGGGGCCTGAGTGCTTTGGGGCAGCAGGGCCATGGGGGGTCAGAACTCACCGTTTCAGGATCCTATACCCATCCCTGCCAGGGTTTGATGAGAGACTCAGACAGACCAGGATGAGGGGCCCACTGACTGGGGTGACCTGTGGGTCCTCCCCACAGCGTTCCATGTGTCAGAGCTTAGGAGGATTAAGAAGGGGCAGTATGGGCAGTGCCTGTGGCTCAAAGGAGTAGGGCGCCGGCCCCATATATCGGAGGTGGTGGGTTCAAACCCAGCCCCGGCCAAAAACTGCAAAAAAAAAAAAAAAAAAAAAGGAAGGGACAGTGCACACAGGAATCCTGTACATGCAGGGGGTAAGTGGGCAGGAAGAGGGAGGAGAAGGCCCACGGTGTGTGTGTGTGTGTGTGTGTGTGTGTGTGTGTGTGTGTCTTCCTGAGTCTTCATGGGGAGGTGCTCAGACCTTTAATATGTTCACTGTTCTTTCTACCCCACCTGGAGCAGCAGTTTTCGGATCCCGCGGTGAGTGCCCACCATAGGCCAGCACCCTGGTCACCCCCTAATTCAGCCAAGAACCCCTCCCCAGCCCCAGTGCCCCTTAAGCTTTCTTGGACCCACACCTGGCCAGGGAGCCATGTTGACTCAAGCTGCCCCACCGAAAGGGCAGGGGCGGCTACAACTCCTCGGTCCTGGGGCCAGGAAACCCCACCCCAGGGAAGGAGGGCCCGCAGTCTTGCCCCTGGCCACAGGGTATCCTCTGAGGCCTCTCCACATGGACTGTGGGACACAGGGACTCGAAGCTGGAGGCACCAGCCGAGGACGACGTGTGGGAGCTCCTGCGACAGGCGCCTCCATCCGAGTACGAGCGCATCGCCTTCCAGCATGGCGTCACCGACCTGCGCGGCATGCTCAAGAGGCTGAAGGGCATGAAGCACGACGAGAAGAAGAGCACAGGTTAGCCCTTCCCCCACACGGCACGCGGAGGGCACGGGTTAGCCCCCGGGTCCGTGTACTGGAGCAGGAGTCCAGCTTAGCCCAGGCACACATGGGAAAGAAGAGCCCACGCTAACAACCTCCTTATAGAGGAATGAAAAAAGGCGTGCCCCGGTTAGGCCCTCCCCACACAGGCAGAGAAAGAAGAGCAAAGCTCACCCTCCCTGGCCTGGCAACGCTGGCTTCACAAACACAGCTGAGAGGAGGCATTGTCATGTGGCCGGCCTGGGCTTTAGACCCAGCTCTGCAGCATACCCCTGGAGCTGGAGGCCTGAGGCCAGTAGGCTGTGCCTGTCTTAGCCCTGTTTCCCCCAGTCTTGTAACACGCAGACCATAACACTGGTGTCAGGGATGAGATGAGAGCGACAGCGCTAGGGATAAAGTGCCCACAGGTAGGGGCAGCTGGGAGGAACACAGAAATGCTGGTAAAACAAAGTTGACCCAGATGTGGTGGCTCACACATGTCATTTGGGAGGCTGAGGTGGGGGTATGGGGGGATTGCTTGAGGCCAGGAGTTCAAGACCAGCCTGAATAACATAATGAGACCCCAGCTCAGTGAGTAGGGTGCCAGCCACATACACCGAGGTTGGCAAGTTCAAGCCCAGTCCAGGCCTGTTAAACAATGACAGCTGCAACCAAAAAAATAGCCAGGCATTGTGGCAGGCACGTATAGTCCCA
>NW_003852396.1:72468141-72488310 GCF_000181295.1 Otolemur garnettii | reverse complement strand
GGGTTCAAACCCAGCCCTGGCCAGAAACTGCAAAAAAAAAAAAAAAAAAAGCTCAGGAGTGTGCAATGAGCTATGATGATGTCACTGAACTCTAGCCTGGGTAGCAGAGTGAAACCCTGTCTCAGACAAACAAATAAATAAACAAACAAAAGACAGGAAGAGAAGGTACATTTGCCCCATCCCTGGTTCTCCTGACAAACTTCCATCTTTTTAGAAGCTCCTAACCCTACCCCTGAGCTAAGCACATGAAGAGTACCCCAAGAAGACAATAGGACAAAGATAGAGAGAGTCAGGGAGGCAGACACATAGAACAGACAGACAAGAAAACAGAGACATAGAGAGAGGCGGACGCAGGAGGCACAAAGAGGTGGGGAGGCTGGGCACTGCCACAGCCTCTGTGGCCAGGCCCAGGGGAGCAGGGTATGGGCCATGGGTAGCCAGGGGCTGAGGGGTGGTGCTCAGCCTTCCAGAAGAAGCTGGAGCCGGCCTACCAGGTGAGCAAAGGCCATAAGATTCGGCTGACCGTGGAGCTGGCTGACCCTGATGCCGAGGTCAAGTGGCTTAAGAATGGACAGGAGATCCAGATGAGTGGCAGGTGCGGGCCAAGGTGGGGAGGGTCCCTGGGGACCCGCAGGGAGTGGGGAGACCCCTGGGGAGAGAGCTGCTCCGGCCACTTGGCCTCCCTGCCTCTTGATTCACATGTGGCTCTGGCTCTGGGTCCCCGTCTCTCTGTTTCTCCCCATTTCTCTCTCTGGGTCTAATTTCCCATCTTCCTGCTTCTGCCTGTCCCTCTTTTTTCCTTTCCTCTTGGTCTCACTCCTCCCATCGGGAATGCTCCAATGGTCCTTCTGTTCCACAGCAAGTAAGTCCCCCTGGATGATGTGGGGTGGCAGGTGTGGGGGCTTTGTTGGGGCACTGGGGCCAGGAGTTCTGTCCATGACTCTCCCACTTCCCCGCCCAGATATATCTTTGAGTCCGTGGGTGCCAAGCGCACCCTGACCATCAGCCAGTGCTCACTGGCGGACGATGCAGCCTACCAGTGTGTGGTGGGCGGCGAGAAGTGCAGCACAGAGCTCTTCGTCAAAGGTGGGCCTGGACCGGGGGACTGGGACCCTGGGGAGGGGAGGGGCTGGCTGCAGGGGGTCACATTCTTCTCTGTGCGGCACAGAGCCCCCTGTGCTGATCACACGTTCCTTGGAGGACCAGCTGGTGATGGTGGGACAGCGGGTGGAGTTTGAGTGCGAAGTGTCAGAGGAGGGGGCCCAGGTCAAATGGTAAGTGCCACAGGCATGGAGCATGGGTGAGGCTGGGGGCTGAGGGCTCTGTGCAAAGGAGGCCACAGTGCTTGCTGCCCACCCGCCCCGCCAGGCTGAAGGACGGGGTGGAGCTGACTCGGGAAGAGACCTTCAAATACCGGTTTAAGAAGGACGGGCGGAGACACCACCTGATCATCAACGAGGCAACTCTGGAGGACGCGGGGCACTATGCACTGCAGACCAGTGGAGGCCAGGCGCTGGCTGAGCTCATTGTGCAGGGTAAGACCCCTCCTGGACACATGGAGTGGTCAGGCAAACCGGGGATCAGGCCTGTGTGACTTTGGGCAAGTCACTTGGACACCCAGAGCCTCCCCTTTCTCACCTCCAAAACGAGGGTGAGGTGACCACTTCAGGGGGTGCTGGAGGGTCAGAGGTCCTGGTAAGTGTTCCTTGTCCCCCCCCACCTCGATCCTAGAGGTACCTTGTGTACACTGCATACACACGTCACACACATGCACACATGTATTATCAGATGCCTACATGAACCCAGACGTGCACACTGCTGCCCACATGGTCTCCACAGGGATTCACGCCCACACCCACACACCCTCACGAGCTCACTGGTTCTGGCCTGCCCCCAGAGAAAAAGCTGGAAGTGTACCAGAGCATCGCCGATTTGACCGTGGGCGCAAAGGACCAGGCTGTGTTCAAGTGTGAGGTTTCAGATGAGAATGTGCGGGGCGTGTGGCTGAAGAACGGGAAGGAGCTGGTGCCCAACAGCCGTATAAAGGTGTCCCATATCGGGCGGTAAGTGTGCAGGGGCAGGCAGGGACTGAGAGGGAGTTGCACGGAGAGATAGAGGGGGGAACAGACAGAGACAGATGGACAGAGAGAGGCATACACACACATAGAGACAGGACAGAGACTTAGAGTCACAGAGGGAGAAAGAGAGAGAGAGAAAGACAAAGAGAAAGAAAAAGAATATAATTATAGAAAGACAGAAATATATGGCAAGAGAGAAAGCTGCAGAGAAGGGGAGTCTATCAGGGACAGAGGAGTTGAGGGTACAGAGAGGGAAGCAGGGAGAGAGACAGACATGTCAGTGCCCCCCAGGCCCCCACTCAACTCGTGACCAGGGGGGCATGGCAGGCAGCTACCAAGGAGGCCGACTCTGGCCAGAGGCCCTTGCTCTCTCTTCCACCCTCTTGCTCATCCCTGGAGCATCTGGGCCGGCCGTGCTGGGCTTGGGTTCACAGAGATTAGTGAGACCCAGCCCCTGTCCAGTCTCTAAGGGCCCAGCTAAGGGGACGCTTTGGGGGTAGAAATCACTTCTATACTGCCTACCTCAAAATACGTGAGGGAGCTGGAAAATTGGAAAATAAAACATTTTTAAAAAACCGGAACACCAAGAAACCAGGGCAAGGGGAGCGCCCCCTGGGGTGTGTGGCCCACTGGGGTCCCTTGAGCCACCACTGCCCTGCAGGGTCCACAAACTGACCATTGACGACGTCACGCCTGCTGACGAGGCTGACTACAGCTTTGTGCCTGAGGGCTTCGCCTGCAACCTGTCTGCCAAGCTGCACTTCATGGGTGAGCCTGTGCTGGAGTGGGTGGGTGGGGGTGGTAGGGCTGGAGTCCCTGCTGCTGAGCCTGGCCTTGGCCGAGGTGCCACTTGCTTTTCCTTCTCTTGCAGAGGTCAAGATTGATTTTGTACCCAGGCAGGGTGAGTCTCAGGTCCCTGTGTGCCACCTTGGCCCTGTCCACTGCCCTGCACCCCACCCTAGCCACGTGTCCTCTCCCTCACACACAAGAAGGAACAGGAGGGGTAACTCACAATTATGAGCCAGTTATAATTGTTCTGCACCTCAGTTTCCTCATCTTTACATTGGGAGTTTTGACAGTGCCTCCTCCATAGCAGGGTTAAAGAGATGAGACAGGTGATATGTCTGAGCTGTCAAATGGTGTCGCAGATGGGAAGTTTTATTATTATCCCTTTTCTTCTTATGGAAGTACCTCTCCTGTGTTTAGATTAAGCTTTAATCAGACATTTTAGGATTCTAACTTCAGAATAGTCCAGGCTGAAGCAGGCTGTAGGCCCAGTGATCTCCCAGTTGGGTTCACTTGACATCATTAACACATTTTTCAAAGGGTTCTATGGTGAAATCAGTTTGGGAAACACTGAACACTTGATCCCTCTATTGTTGATTCAGAAGACCCATTAACATGTCAAGGCTCTGAAAAATCCCATGGTAAAGAAACGTGCCTAACTTTGTTTAACCCAGGGTAGGTTCCCAGTGTAATTGTTTCTGGCAGGACATTGGTGCTCTCCCAGACATGGTTTGCAAGATGCTCTGCTAGGTGACCCAAATATCAAAAATCTCCTGGAGAACTTCCTGGGTAATGGAAATGTTCTCCATCTTGACTGCCTTAGTGGTCACACAGGTGTATACATTTGTCAGAATTCATCACACTATGAAATGCACTATGCTCACATCTGTGCATTTTACCATGTGTAACACATACATCAATAAAATTTAAAAAATAAAAACGAATGATCTGGCTCAGCATCTGTAGCTCAGTGAGTGGGGCGCCAGCCGCATACACCGAGGCTGGTGGGTTCGAGCCTGGCCTGGGCCTGCTAAACAACAATGACAACTACAACCAAAAAATAGCCGGGTGTTGTGGTGGGTACCTGTAGTCCCAGCTACTTGGGAGGTTGAGGCAAGAGAATTGCTTAAGCCCAAGAGTTGGAGGTTGCTGTGAGCTGTGATACTACAGGACTCTATGGAGGGTGACAAAGTGAGACTCTGTCTCAATAAAAAGAAAAAAAAAATAACAATGATCAGGGCTATGGGTCCCCTGGCAGCCCCCTTCCCAGTGACCTGTTCACCTCCCACATTTCCCTCTTTCCTGGGCCTTGCCCCTCCTTCCCTTTCTCTGGACTAATCCTGTCTCCCCCTAGAACCTCCCAAGATCCACTTAGACTGTCCTGGCCGCACACCAGACACCATCGTGGTTGTGGCTGGGAATAAGCTGCGCCTGGATGTCCCTATCTCTGGGGACCCTGCTCCTACTGTAATCTGGCAGAAGGCCATCACACAGGTACTATGGGTCCTTCCTTGGTTTCTATATCTGTAAAATGGGTGTGTGGGACCTGCTCTGTGTTCAAGCCCACATATGCACACCCACCCTGGCCCCTACTGGGATAGCAGAGGCTCCACTGGCCAGCACCCAAGGCAAGATGGGCAGTGGGGGTGGGATGGGGTGGAGGGAGAGACAGAGGGGCCCTTCCAGGCTGAATCAGCCCCTCCTTCCTCCTCTTTTCCCTCCTATTCTGCTTCCAGGGAAATAAGGCCCCTGCCAGGGCAGCCCCTGATGCTCCAGAGGATGCAGGTGCCAGTGACGAGTGGGTGTTTGAAAAGAAGGTGAGTGAGGCTGAAGTCAGGACATGGCTCTTTTGTCTTTCATCTTTTTCTACTTTTTCTACCCACCTGGTGTTCATTCCAAGGTCTCCATAGAGGTGTCACACCTGGCCAGGTGTGTTCTTGCTCCAGAATGAGTGAAGAGATGGACTCTCCATGTCCATCTCTTCACTCGCAGGGTCTCCATGGGGCCCTCAAACCTCATGCAGATACACTATGGAGCAGGTAACTGACAGGCCCCCACAAGGGTTTTGACACCCTCAACATACCAGGAAGCCCTGATGTGACTGGGCTGCTCCTTGGTCCCTTCAGCCTGAGCTGACCTTGACTTTGTGTTTCCTTCCTGGTACTTCTGGTAAGTTTGGCTGCCCAGAGTTCTGGGTCTCCTGGAGGCCTGCCCACCTGGATCTTGTTGGATCCTCACAATAGCTCTGTGTGGTCATGCTATTCCCATTCAGCAGATGGGGAAACTGAGGCACTGATAGACCAGGTGATTGCCCAAGGTTCCATGACAAAGCTAAAGCCATAATCTAAGCCCTTGCTCTGGTCTCCTGCCTGTGGTAGATGCTACATAAAAGGTTTCTAAACCAGAGGTTTAAGTGGGTGCAGTTTTCCTCAGGCTGTGCCCCATGGACCCTGTGCTGGGCTCCATTCCATCTCAGGCCATTGGCTGTTGCAGAGACTATAGGGGCCTCTGGGGTCTGATTCAAGTCCTGCCCCAACTCCCCCTCCCTCCCAGCTGCTATGTGAGACGGAGGGCAGAGTCCGTGTGGAGACCACAAAGGACCGAAGCATCTTCATGGTCGAGGGGGCAGAGAAGGAAGACGAGGGCGTCTACACTGTCACGGTGAAGAACCCTGTGGGCGAGGACCAGGTCAACCTCACAGTCAAAGTCATCGGTGAGGCTGGCCAGGGTCCAAGACAAAGAACACAGAGGGGCAACTCTGGGAGAGTCTATCTCTTCACTCATTCAGTCACTCAACAAACATCATAGGACATGCTCTCTGAGCTGGACAATAGCTTGGGGTTTTTTGCCTGCAAAGAGTTGTGTTCTAGGGAGAGACGGAAGCAGACACATGTAACAGATTTCCTGTGACACTAATGTACATGGGATATGTCAGAAATGCCAGGGAAGGGTGGCGCCTATGGCTCAAAGGAGTAGGGCACTGGCCCCATGGACAGGAGGTGGCGGGTTCAAACCTGGTCCCAGCCAAAAACTGCAAAAAAGATAAATAAATAAAAAGAATGCCCATGGAAGAACTGAGCATGGAGCCATCCCTGCGCCTGGGGGTGAAGCCTTTAGGAGGCTGAGAAGAGTGTAGGGAGGGCATCTCAGGCAGAAGAAACAGTGTGTGCAGAAGTATGGAGGTGTGAAAGGGCCTTTTTGGCATGGAGAATGAATAAAACAGTTCCATGTAAGTAGAGGACCATGTGAGGCTGGGAGGACAGAGAGGATTGGATCTAGGACAGGGGTGAGTACGGGCAGTGGGGAACTGTAAAGTGTTGCTGCAGGCAGGCTGGTGACATGATCAGAAATACAAAGATTGTTTTGGCCAGGGGAGGGTCAAGGGGGCAGCCTGTAGAAGTTGGCTGGGGTGGTGAGGAGACAAGTAACATTGTCCAGGGCCCTGAGCCATGCGGGGCTGATGTGAGTCCTCCCTATATTCTCCAGATGTGCCAGATGCCCCTGCGGCACCCAAGATCAGCAACGTGGGCGAGGACTCCTGCACGGTGCAGTGGGAGCCACCTGCCTATGATGGCGGGCAGCCAGTCCTGGGTGAGCCCGAGGACACAGGAGACAAAGTGAGGGTGGAGGGGGGGTGCCTGGGTTACAGACCACAACTCCCACCTCCCACACGCCAGGCTACATCCTAGAGCGCAAGAAGAAGAAGAGCTATCGGTGGATGCGGCTGAACTTTGATTTGCTTCGGGAGCTGAGCCACGAGGCACGGCGCATGATCGAGGGTGTGGTGTACGAGATGCGTGTCTATGCAGTCAATGCCATTGGCATGTCCAGGCCCAGCCCTGCCTCCCAGCCCTTCATGCCTATTGGTGAGCCTGCCTGGCCTGGCACTGCCACCCATGTCATTCCTAGTGAAGGGGCCCCAATAATAGCAGCTGCTCTGAGGAAGGACGACACCCTAGTTGTTATGTCCGTGCTCTCTGTTAATCCTCCACTGGGAATAATCTACCTTATTTTACAGATGAGGAAACAGGCTTAGAGAACTTAAATGACCTGCCCAAGATTGCCCAGATGGCAGGGGGATAGAGCTGAGACACCACTCTGACCCCTGGTTCACTTTCTGAGCTGCAAGTTCCATGTCTACAAAATGGGGATAATGATGCTACCTACTTTATAGAGCTGTTAGGATGAAATGACATAATACAGGCAGGGCATCTGGCATACAGCAGGTGCTCGAGAAGTGTTCATTGTCCCCTGTTCGAGGGTAGTAGGTACCAGAGGCATATGAGAATCGCTTAAGCCCAAGAGTTTGAGGTTGCTGTGAACTGTGATGCCACAGCTCTCTACCAAGGGCAACATAGTGAGACTGTCTCAAAAATAAATAAATAAAAAAAAATTTTAAAAAAATTGACTGGCTTAAAAAGAATAAATTAAATTAAAAATACAAAGCCAGCTTTAGGAGAAGTCCTCCCAGGTGACCAGAGGGCAGTGAGGGTCGGGGTTGTGTATGGCCAGCTTCCCCAGCTTGCTCAGACCCTTCTCTGTCCTCTTTTTTTTTTTTTTTTGGTGCAGTTTTTGGCCAGGGCTGGGTTTGAAGCTGCCACCTCTGGCATATGGGGCCCGCGCCCTACTCCTTTGAGCCACAGGCACCGCCCCCTTCTCTGTCCTCTCTTCTGTCCAGGTCCCCCCAGTGAACCCACCCACCTGGCAGTGGAGGATGTCTCTGACACTACTGTCTCCCTCAAGTGGCGGCCCCCAGAGCGCGAGGGAGCGGGAGGCCTGGATGGCTATAGTGTGGAGTACTGCAGGGAGGGCTGTGAGTGCCCCACTGGCCTGGCCTGGAGCACCAGAGGGGTGGGCGGGGGGATGGGTATTGATGCTGACTTGGCCTGTGACCTTGCCTCCCTTGTCCCCACACCCAGGCTCGGAATGGGTGGCTGCCCTGCAGGGGCTGACAGAGCGCACATCGATGCTGGTGAAGGACCTGCCCACAGGGGCCCGGCTGCTCTTCCGAGTGCGGGCACACAATGTGGCAGGGCCTGGAGGCCCAGTTACCACCCAGGAGCCAGTGACGGTGCAGGAAATACTGCGTGAGTTTCTCACATGCAGTCACAAGACCTGCCACTGACACCCAAGCTGGTGTCCAGTGGTGGTGGGATAGTCAGGGAAGCCCTCATCTGTTCCCTGGGCTCAGGGCACAGGTGCAGAGGGCTTTCTTGGTTTTTCTGTTAGCCCCCCAGTTCTAGAACAGGGAAAAAACAGGCCAGTCTCCAAGCTCTGTTCTGTTGAGTCTTTCAGCTCTAACACATAGGTATTGCCTTTGTCAATAGGTCTGAGCAGTGATGCCACATGGGGTCACACTGGTCTCTTTCTCTTCCTTATCCCAATAAAGGGACAGTCATGTAAGAGTCAGAAAGAGGCAGCAAACTGCAGTGGGGAACAGCACAGGGCATCTAGGTGTACATTCTGGCCAGTGATTTATAGCTGTGTGACCTCAAACAAGTTGTTTACCCTCTCTGACCCCTGCCTCTTGAGGTAGTGTGGAGAGGCTCCAGTAGAAGCAGGAACTTTGTAAACCATTTGGGACTGGCTGGGGCTGGAGGTGCTGTGGGTTAGGGGAGCTGCAGCTCTCTAGGCCCTGTCTCAAGACAGGATGGCACTGTGGCACTCCTTAGAGGTAGCTCCTGCTTAGCCACTCACTCTGCACCCACAGAAAGGCCCCGGCTCCAGCTGCCTCGGCACCTGCGCCAGACCATCCAGAGGAAGGTTGGAGAGCCTGTAAACCTCCTCATTCCTTTCCAGGTAGGGCTGGCCCCCTCCCTGTTCACACCCAGCCCATGGAAGTGTCTCAGGGCTAAGGCCTCAGAGGCCAGGGTTCCAGGCCTGGGATTAAGTTGTCCCTCCTCTCAGGGCAAGCCCCGGCCACAGGTGACCTGGACCAAAGATGGGCAGCCCCTGGCAGGTGAGGAGGTGAGCATCCGCAACAGCCCCACGGACACCATCCTCTTCATCCGGGCTGCTCGCCGTGTCCACTCAGGCACTTACCAGGTGACAGTACGCATTGAGAACATGGAGGACAAGGCCACACTGGTCCTGCAGATCGTTGGTGCGTGCCCTGAGGCCTCCCTCTGTGACCATTAGTGTCTTATCCCTCAGCGGGGTTGCCAGACCCAGGGCCAAGATCAGACACCCCGATCTTTGCCAGAAGGTGGCAAACCAGGTCCAGGTTGGCAGGGATGAGGAGCCCCTGGAGCCTGGTGTCCCTGCCTTGACACAGGCAATGTCGGGAGGCATGCTGATCTGACCAGGTCTGTCTCCTGCAGATAAGCCAAGCTCTCCCCAGAATATCCGGGTCACTGAGGCTTGGGGTTTTAATGTGGCTCTGGAGTGGAAGCCACCCCAAGATGATGGCAACACAGAGATCTGGGGTTATACAGTCCAGAAAGCTGACAAGAAGACCATGGTGAGCCTAGGGTCCTGGGTCCCTCACATAACCTTCCCTACACCCAGCTGACCTGGGTCCAATCTGTTCTTCCCATAGGCCCACCTCACCCCTCCTCTGCTGACCTCCCTAGTGGGCAGAGATACACCACTGGCACCAAAGAGAGGCCCCAGGCAGGGGAAGAGGTGTGGCCCTCTGAAATCCCTCCCTTCCTTCACATCCCCCAGGAGTGGTTCACAGTCTTGGAACATTACCGCCGCACCCACTGTGTGGTGTCCGAGCTCATTATTGGTAATGGCTACTACTTCCGGGTCTTCAGCCATAACATGGTTGGTCCTAGTGACAGAGCTGCCACCACCAAGGATCCTGTCTTTATACCCAGACCAGGTGCTGTACTCTCACCCAGAGGGAGTGGGGCAGGGGGGCAGTGCAAACAGGAAAAGAAGCCTAGCTTGGTGTGGGCCTCTGGATTCCAAGTCCTTTCACCAACAGGCATCACATATGAGCCACCCAACTATGAGGCCCTGGACTTCTCGGAGGCCCCAAGCTTCACCCACCCCCTGGTGAATCGCTCAGTCATTGCAGGTTACACTGCTGTCCTCTGCTGCGCAGTCCGGGGTAACCCCAAGGTAGGGAACCTTAGGCCCTGGTATAGGCTGACCAGAGGCAGGGCTCATAGGCCCTAACCTCAAGGCTCAGTCTCTCCTCAGCCTATCTCTCCCTGCTTTCTTTCCACCTCGGGGTATCTGGACCAGGTTCCTCTCATGAACAGGGCCTTGGTGCTCACTGTGGGCTCCATCTTCACACATAGCGTTGAGCATGGTTTGGGACTCCAGTGGGAAACCCCAAAGTGGAAACAAATCCCAGTTTCTTTGCATCCCTGCCAGGTCCCCTCTCAACCTGGATAGTTTCCTTCTCTCTGTTTACCTCATTTGTAGCCCAAGATTTCCTGGTTCAAGAATGGCCTGGACCTGGGAAAAGATGCCCGTTTCCGCATGTTCAGCAAGCAGGGAGTGTTGACATTGGAGATTAGAAAGCCTTGCCCCTTTGATGGGGGTATCTATGTCTGCAAGGCCACCAACCTTCAGGGTGAGGCCCAGTGTGAGTGCCGCCTGGAAGTGCGAGGTGAGGAATTTGCTGGGTCAGGGCTGGGGTGTGAAGAAAGCAGGGCAGCAGTAGGGTCTCTGGACTCTGCTCTACTGTCCTGGCCCAAGTAGCTGCTCTGGCTGCAAGGACACTGACCCTGTCATGTCCGGCTGGGTAGTGGCTTCTGGGATGGGTTCAGGTACTAGCTTCCTGGCATGGCCTCCTTCTTTCCTATAGTGCCTCAGTGAGCAGGCTGGCTCCCCAGGGATGGCCAGGTATGTACCCCAGACCATCTTGACACACAGAGACCCAGTCAGAGACTAAGTCCTAGCCCTTGCTAGGATCAGCCATCAGGAAAGGGGAGGGTACAAGTGGACTCAGTTAACTTATAGGGGAACCTGTGTCTCAGGTACAACCAGATGCCAACCCTATATGCCAGGAACCTGGAGGGAAGCTGAAGCCCCTTCCTGCTATCAGATGTGTGTGCACAAGTATCTCCTGGGCTACGGTGGGGAAGGAACCAGTGGGCAGCAGTTGTAACGGGACACTGGGGGATGCTGCACACTGGTCCTCAAGGCTCCTGTGGAAGCTCCTGGGTCTCTGGGGCCAAATGGGGGTGGGCTCAGAAAATAATGAGTGGGAAAGGCCCTTCTGGCCTGCCATGTCTTCCTAATGTATAAGGGCAATAAAAGATCAGTGAGGTGACAGAATTCACTCTTCTTACCCAATTCCAATGTGCTTATTTCTATAAAAAAGCACAGGGACATTTACTTGCATCTTCACAGCAAACTAGGGCTGGCATGTTTTGCGATGATAAAACAAGGTCCAGAGTGGACTCCTAAGCTCACAAAGCATCAACACTAGAAGGAACTTCAGTCTTCCCCCCCTGCATTCACTCCATGAGTGAGGCAACTGCAGAGCAGGGACAGAGGAAAGTGTGTTAGCAACACAGCCAGAAAGCTGAGGTGCTCCTGCCTGGTCCCAGGTGCTCAGATGATCCCCGAGAGCCACGGTCACAGTGGCCTGGGGTGGGGCTGAATCTTGGTATTATGATTGTGAATCCATAGACCTGGAATAGAGCTGTGCTGTGTTGCTTTGGGATCTCCTTGAGTAACAACCCCACAGCCCATCCACCCCTGTGTCTTAGGTGGGAGAAAACAATTCTGTCTTGCTCAGGACATTGCAAACCAGAAAGGCAGAAGGGCCAGGGCCCTGCTCTGCTCTTACCTTCCTTCAGGGAACCTAAACCCAATTGTCAATCTCCTTTTGGGAGGAGGAATCCGGCAGATCTCAGAGGTTTCCTGACTGTGATGTATGGATCACCAGGCTTCCTATGGCATAGAAATTCCATGAAGGTTGGTCCTACATTGCTATTTAAGAGTTCTACCCAATCAATGGAAGACACTCCAAGCCCAAACTCTGGGTTTCAGCCCCTGTGGGAGGCCTTGGTTGAGTGACAGCATCTCCCTGGACTACACATAACCTGTACAGGGAATGGAGAAGGCCAAGCCGTGGATTTGTTTTCACTGCTAAATTCATCTCTGTTCAAGTTATCAACACCCAGTCTGGTTGCTCCCTCTAGTGGCCAGTTCACAGCACTCAGCCCTCTGCAGGGCCCCCAGGAACTAGCTGCAGGGAAGGAGAGGTCCCTCTCACAGCCTCTTCCTGGAAGCCCAGGAAGCCCAGAAAGTGGTAGGCAGGAGGGCCTGGATGTGGGTGAACGCATCTCCTTTCATCCTTCAAGCCAGAGGTGCCTTGCTGGAGTCCAGGGATAGCCTTCCTCAGGCCTGGGCTAAGAGGAGGCATCATTAATAATACAAGGCAGCCAAGGAGCCCAAGAGGAGTCAAGGACATTTATTTCACATTCACACAGCTGTACATTTTCTATAAATAATGTGGAGCTGAAATATTTACAATCATCTCTTGCACACCCCCAGGCTATGTCTCCCTTCTGATACCCAGTGCCAGGAGATAGGCCCGCTGCCTGTAGACACAGGTATATATACTGAACTTGGCCTCTTCCCACCCCTCCCTGATTTTTGAGCAGAGCAGCCAGCAGTTCCCAGGACTCTCCTAGCCCCAACCACTCTGTCCTCTCACGCTGAAGGCATGGCAGGCCACAGGGAATGGCTACTCTGCTGCAGGGATAAAGGCCACGGCAGCAAAGCAGTAGCTGCCAGGCGGAAACTGCATAAGGAAGTAGGGAGGCTGCCACTCACTCCAGCTTCCCCTGACTCTTCCCTTCCTTTTACTGCCTGTCCCTTTTCTGGGAGGCAGGCCCCAAGTTCCCCTCACTCCCCACAGAGTAGAATTCTCCAGCTGGCCAGTTGTATTGGATCACAGAGGATGGAGAGCCAGATTCCTGCATTGGAAGGTTATAATGCCAAGACAAGGAACCACAACACAAATGTCTCAAGGACACACAGTAGTGGGTTCACACTGGCGCGCACATGCGCACACACACACAAGCGCACACACACACTTGAGGGGAAGGTAGTTTGGTCTTCTGGGAGAGGAGAGGGAGAAGGTGGAAGGGTCTAGCTTAGCCTTGCAACAGACACATTCAAAGACACACTCAGAGATGTGTAACTGGTAACCAACTTTGCAGAGAACACACATGCATCATCCACTCCTCAGTCACAGCAGCTTTGTGCACTTGGGAATAGCAAGAGGCAAGAGGTGTCCCCTGGGCTGGGGAAGCTGCTTAACCTCTCTCCCTCCATCAGCTAGAGACAGGCCGGGGTGGGGTTCTGAGGTCTTCCTCACTACTGCGAACTGCAGCCACATACGAGAAGAGACACAACACAGAGTAGCAGATCTCATGGGCCTAGGGGGGAAAGAAAACCAGACAGATCAGCAAGACTAAAATCCTTATGTCTTCACATGTGGAGGGTCTGCCAAGCGGGCACCTCCTGTCCTAACGCTGGGCCTCCACACAAGACCTCAGAAGCTGTCCCAGTGGGAGAGGGGATTAATGTGTGTGCATCCGTCTCCTAAGCTGAAGCTATGTTTTGGTTTCAGTTGGATCTCTGGCATCTAGACCAAGTCCCCTTTCGCCCCTGTGTACTCAGAGGGCCCTCCCTTCTACCTGCCTGAAGTTCCCCAGGGAGCCCTGTGCAGACTTTGGCATACTCAGGGTTGGATGGCATACTCACCATTGGTGTCTTGTACTTGTGGCTCACCACTTCTTTAATTTCAGGAACTAAAACCGGACGGGCAAGAGACAAAACAGAAAGTTCAAAACTAAAAGCAACAGTGCCATGCTCCCCCAGGCGGCAGCGCCTGGTACCAGGGTCCCCTTTCCCTCTGTGGCCTCTCACAGTGGCTGTAGCAGCTTAGGCTACGACAGGGCAGAGGCCACCAAGGCTCTATCCAGACTCCTCAGTGAGACCTCTGCAGTCTGCTATGGCTTTTTACTTGATGGCTGTGGTTCTACCCACTTTGACAGCCCCTAGGATGGAAGGGGGCTGGCCTTTCACTGGCCTGGTCACAGCTATTCTCCAGGGTCCCTGAGGAGTTCCAGTAGAGAATTCCCAGATTTTAGCTGGGAAAAGAGAGTTGTTTCTAGCCTATGCCCAGTCTTGCTGACACACCTGTGAACTAATCCGTCACCAGCCAGGTAATGTTAAACAGTTCCCTTTACACCCAGCCACATACACAGAGGGTCCTGAGGCTGGATGAAGAAGTAACATAACACTAAACCCATCAGACTTGGAAGTGTCCTCCCCTGAGTGGCAGGAGAAGCCCAGGCCTGCCTGTGTGAGGGAGAGCGTCAGAGGGCTCTGGAGCAGACACACTGAGCAGAAGACAGGCGAGTACAGCACCCAGGGAGGGAGGTGACAGGGGGCATCAGGCAGAATATACACACATGTCCACAGCCCAGAGTGCATGGTAAGAGTCACCCTGCCCCAGCCATGCAGGGGTTCTGCTTGGCCAGAGGAAGGAGTAGGGCCCCCAGCATCAGCCGCTGACACGGCTTCTTGAGACTGGGAGCAAAGGGTCATGGCATCCCCTTGGGGGCCAGAAAAGGCAGGATGAGAACCGGCCATACCTTCTTCTGACCCTGGGAGGTAGAATTCAGGGGAACCCAGCATTAGCAGGGAATAAACTCATCAAAGGTAGAGCAAGAAGCCCCAGGTCATTCTCTTGAGTTGGAAGATTCCCTCAAATATCTCTCTGGCAGAAGAGAAGGGAGCACACAGGGCAGAAAACTCAAAACCAGTGAGCCAGCAGGAGGGTGGAGGCAAGAAGTTGGGAAGGAAGAGGGTGGGGAGAGAAAGGAAGAAAAGACTTGGCAATGTGAACAGCTGTTTTAAAGGGAGCCCGCCCACCCACTGCAAGGCCCAAGGCAGGGACCTGGGGAGAGGCAGCACGAGCCCAGCCGAGCAGAGGTCACTTTACCTGCTGGAGAACGAAGGTTTTCATAGCAGCGATGAGGGGCACAAAAGAATGAAGCACAAACACAGCAGGAACTCAAAGCCCCAGGGTGAGAACCACTATACCACTCCTGAGTGCTAGCTGGGGGAGGCTGGCTCCTGGCTACAACTGCACCTTCTACCTCTGAGGCCCACTAGACTTCTCTGCCCCTTGAGTGAGAGTCTGCCTGCGATGTCCCCTCTCTAACTCAGAGGCCAGGTGGAGACCAGAGTGGTGCCAGGGAGGCTGGGTGGAGCACTGGATTGCTAGAGAGATCATAGCAGGCCACATGGACATAGCAGAGCTTGGAGGTCACCGTCTGCTCTGCCCTAGAACTTTCTGACCACCTGCCAACCATGGGAAGGTGGCACTACTTCACTGAGCCTCTTTAGTACCATCTCTAAACTCGTCTTAAGGTTACTTGTTCTTGTGAGACCCATTATCTATCTTTTTCTTCTCCTTCCCTTTTCTCACCTTAGGGCTCCCTTTTCTTCCCTGTCACTCATGCTCCTTCTGACCTCTCGCAGAGGTTCTTCTCTCTGACCCTAGACCCTCCTCTGGAGCTCCGAGGTTTGAGTTACTGCCATGTGAGTCCAGACCTAAGAGCAAAATAGTGTAATTACCAAATTCCTCCAGGACAAAGACGCCTCGAACTGTATTGCACTTTTTAATGTGATTCAGCTCTATGAAAACCTGCAAGAGAGGGAGGGAGGGTGGGGTAAGGCCCAGAGGCTCCACCCCTGCCCCACAAAGCACATTCTCCCAGCTACAGCCCCACCCACACGCAGAAAACCTATTTCCCAAAAGGAGGACAGAAGAAACCACACACACACAACTCAAAAGCGCTAAGAAGCGAAGATAGCAGAAAGGGCATGTACCTTCCGCTCCTGGCCGGAGGAGAAAGCATGGGAGAGAAATGAAGGCGTTAGTTTTAATGGTCAAACCCAACCCAAAGGCCCCTCTGCTGGCCTGGGCTACCTGCCATACCCTCTGCCTAGGGCAGCATTCATAGAGGACACTGTGCCCAGGAGCCCCCCCACTCAGCCCCTCAGGTCTCTACCCTTCCATGCATCCTCCTCCGGCGCAGAGGGCTGGCACAGGTGCAAAGCTCCCCTCAGACTGTGCTTAGGTGGGAGGTGTTGGTATCCTCCTTGAAATGGGATCCAGATCTCCCAAGAAGTATGTAGTGATAACAATAACGGCTACCACGTGCTGAACACCGACTTGGGAGTTTTACAAACCTTGCTTCTAATCCTTACACCTAGGTGGCACAGTGCATGTATATGTATTATCCCCACTTTATAGATGAGGAAACTGAGGATCAGAAAGTTTATTTGCCCATGAATATTGAAGTTGGGGTTCAAATCCACGCACGTTCTGACTCCAAAGTCTGTGCTTCCAGTTAGTCTGGACTCCATAATTCCATTAGGAGACTACAACTGATTACTGAGTGGTAGAAGATGGACCAAAGGCCAGTATTTCCTCATCAGACTACGATGTGAGGCTCTCTCTTCTAAGGGTCAAGCCTTCAACTGTGAACCCGTCTGTACATGCTTTGTAATTGTGAGACAATTAGGTGGGCCCAGAGGGGCTGCACCAAGGCAGCACAAGGAAGAGGGCAGAGCATCTGGGCATTGTTTAGCAAGATCTCATCTTCAATAGAGGCCACAGCACTAAAAAGTGCTGGCACCTTCATGGTCCAGGAAAGTACTTTGGCAACCCCCTCTTTGGGCTGGCCCTAAGGTATTTAGGGGCTTGCTGCTACCTAAGCCCTAGGCTGAAAATAGACTAAGGGGCTGCCAGGAAGCCTGGGCAGCTGCTTCCTGTTACACCAAAGCTGCTCAACTAGTCTGAAAGAAAGAGAACTAAAATGGCAAATGGAGGGAGAAAGCCACAGTCAGAGTCAAACGTCCACCTCCCCTGAGCTGTCTGCTGCCTGGCCAGAGGTTGTGGGGCTCCACACATTCACATCTGGCTCAGAGCCTCAGGGAGAGGAACCAGTACATTGGGGAAGGGGAAGGGAAGGCACTTGTGTGAAGAGTCAAGCTGTGAACGGACCTGGGATGATGCGCTGGCCTCAGAAAGGAATTAGCTTAAGGGATGTCCACTGAGAGAAAAAGTAACACTGTGTTAAAAGACCAAGAGAAAAAAAAAGTCAGCTCCTATGATGGAATCACAATGAGGGAAAGATGTATCCAGAAGTTCTACCCACTCAAAAGAAGGGGAATGGGGCCTGTGGATCAGGGGACAGAGTGGGAATACTCAAAGGAAGTAAAAGAACAGGAAAAAGAATCAGCAGGAGAAAAAGGCAAATAAACATAGACACTCCAGAGGATAGATACAAGCCTACTTACACATGTGTACACGCACATGCACGCACACACACACACACGCACACACACAAGCTTCAAGCGCACCAGAAATATGCAAGGAGACCAGCCAGTCTAGACTCTCAAAGCAAAACCACTGAGCAAAAGCACACCCTGGGAATAAAGGGAGGCAGAGACACTGCGAAGAAGGGCCAAGTGAGACGCTCCCACTCACACTGTGTGGAGTCTAACAGATAGGGCGGCATGGCTGCCAAGTCTCACTCTCTTTCCCAGCCTCCCCACAGGCTCCCTGCTGCATCTTCATGGCACCTGGTGGTCACCAACATCACTGTACCCTCCCCTGTGATTTTCCTCCTGAGTCCAGCTGCTCCAGTTCTCCCTCTAGCTTCAGAGGCTCTCTCTCATGCTTACTGGGAAAGCACCAGGGGCCTGGGCACTTATCTTTATTACAGATGGAACACTTGTGCTGCTGCACCTACCTGGTTGTGCATAAACTTGAGATTGATCCCTTCCAGGGTGACCTGCAGCAAGCCACCCTCCCCAGTCTTCATGTCCTGCACAGGGAACTCGCCACCCAGTTCAGGTCCTATGTGAGGGAGGAGGTTATCAGCTAACTGGTGAGGTGGGAGGCCCCACAACCTGGCTTCTTTGTCAGGCTTCTGACATGCAGGAGGACTGGTGAACACAAAAGAACACTCTCTTAGAGAACCCTTCTCTTCTCACCGGGTTTGATGCTTTGCTGTCGGGCGGCAGCACGCTCCATGCTGTCTTTCACACAGTAGTACAGTTCCCGACACTGTGGCACAGGGGAGAGACAGCTGTGTTGTCATGTAAGCTAGCCAGGGACCCCTAAACCTCTGCTCTGTAATGGCCACTGAAGGCTTGGGCTGATGCAGGGACGTCAGAGACAGCTTGAGGTATCCCACACAATAGCTGGAGACAAAAGCATGCCTCCAGACATGGATTTGGGAATCTTAACTTCCCAGTGAGGAACTCAATGCTTGGCCCTCAACACCTACCCCTCCCTTAGTTTGAACAGAGATCCTGGGTACCTTTTTAGTATAGAACTTGTTGAGCTGGGTCTCAGAGCCATTTCTACGCCATAAGCACAACACCTTGGTCTTGGGACAGTAGGTCATGTTGATGAGCTTCTCGTACCACCAGCGCTCATACACTGTCCCGATGTTACTGCGCAACACTACACAGTCATCACACACCTGGAGAGTGCACAGAGCAGTTCAAGGCTTTGTCTCCAATAGCCTGGTAGAGACCACACCGTACTGCTCCCCAGAGAGAAAGGATGGGACAGCTGGTCCTGGGAGCATCCCCATGGCCTGGTTTTTTGCCTGGTACTCATAGTCTCCCTAGGTGGAGACACAAACACAGACTACTGGACATACTGTTTGCTACAAGGATACAGAAAGAAACACAGTTACTAAAAATAAAGCTGTGTGTAGGAAGGAGGCTGATTTCTCAAATAGGTGTTTATTACCTCTTATGCGTTCCAAAGACTTTTTTCTTTTTTTTTTCTCTTAACATATTTTTTATTAAATCATAACTATACATTAATGCATTTATGGGGTACAATGTGCTGATTTTATATACAATTTGGAATGCTTACATCAAGCTGGTTAACACAGCCTTCACTTCACTTACTTAATTATTGTGTTAAGACATTTATACTCAGCTTGGCACCTGTAGCACAGTGGTTACGGTGCCAGACACATACAGGCTGGCAGATCAAAACTGGCCTGGGTCAGCTGAGGCAATAATGACAACTGCAACAAAAAATAGCTGGGCGTTGTGGTGGGCGCCTATAGTCTCAGCTACTTGGGAGGCTGAGGCAAGAGAATCGCTTACCCCTAAGAGTTTGAGGTTGCTGTGAGCTTTGATGCCACAGCACTCTACTGAGGGCAACATAGTGAGACCCTGTATCCCCCTCCCCAAAAAGGACATTTATACTCTACTCTTAATAGATCTGACTTGTACCCATGCAATATGCAACATTAGTGTTCCAAAGACTTAAAGTACTCAGAGTATATCTCATGCCTCCTTCTTACAATCTTAGGAATCATTGCTTTTGATAGCCACAAAGATAGGGGATGATGGCAGACTTAACCAAGGAGAAAAAAATGGAGCCAATGCATTTTCTAATCCTTTTTCTATGAAAAAAAATTTTTTAAATTATACAAGTGACACATGAACAGTGCTTATTGCATCAAAATTATATAATACAGAGTAATGTAAATTTTAAAAAAACAAAGTCTTTTTCACACCCTCTTCTTTTTCAATATTATCTCACAGGTGAACTTACCAATTCTTATGGCTTCAATTATTATGGGAGATATTAAAGCACAATGGTTAAGGGCACAGATCTAAGACCAGATGGCTTTAGATTCCAGTCCTACCATTGCTTAGATGTATCACCTTGAGCATGTTCATTTGTGCCTACATTTACTCATGGGTAAGATGGGGAACATTCTGTTGAGTTAGTGTGAAGACTAAATAAATTAATGTGGATAAAATACTTTATGTGCATTAAAAGCCAGGGGCACCCTAGTTAGCTGCTGAAATAATATAAGAAATATAATTTTATTATTACCAAGTTTATAGTTTTTAAGTCTTTCTCCACATCACACCTCTCTTCCTGAGCTCCTGAACCTCTCTTTATCTAGAGGTCTCACATGTAGCCCCTCAAACTCCTCATGCCCAAAGCTGCTCAACAGGTCCTCCCAGGTGGATCCTCCTTCTAAGTCACTATGTGAGTGACCGGCACCACCACCCACCCAGCTGCCTAAACTGAAGCTGCTGGTAGAGGTGTAAACTGGTATAGTCCTTGGGATGGCAATTTGGCAGAATCTATCAAAATTTCAAATGTATACAAATGTATATAAGCTTGATCTGGAAATTATACATCTAAGAATAAATCCTATAGAAATTCTCACGAGTGGCTCGGCACCTGTGGCTCAAGTGGCTAAGGCGCCAGCCACATACACCTAAGGTGGCAGGTTCAAATTCAGCCTGGGCTGCCAAA
>NW_003852396.1:72461287-72467482 GCF_000181295.1 Otolemur garnettii | reverse complement strand
AAAAAAAAAAAAAAAGAAAATTATGTGTATAAACACTATTTGTAATTTGACTCACTTTTATAAATGCCAAAACGAAATGCCATATAAATTACACAAATATGCACTTTCAAAAATTTTGAAAGGATCTATACTAAACTTTTAATAATGGTTACCTCTAGGCCAAAGAAGCATTATTTAATTTCACTACTTTATACAGGAGCTGTACCTGGTCCCTAAAATTACTTGAAAGGGACCCATTCAAAATAAAAACATAGAAATGAAGAAAACATGGCCAATTTTCTTTACAATCCTAGCATAAGGAAGGTTTTTTCTAACTGTTACTCAAAATCCAAAAACCATAAAAGAAACAATTGATCAATTACATAGACATAAAAAATTTCTGGATGTCAAAAAATACCATAGACTGAATGGGTAGACTGAAAAAAAAAAATACCATAGGCAAAATCAGAAGATAAATGAGGAATTTCCAGTGGGTAGATCAGGGTACCCACACCTGAATCCACTATACTACTAGGGGTGGAATGGTCATAATAGGCAATAGGAAGCATACAGCACCACTGCAAAGTCTTGCCAAAAGAGTGAATCTGAAACTGATCAAAATTCTGGATTGAACTACTAGATTATTTGTTTGTTTATTTATGTATGTATGCACTTATTTTTATTTACAGATAGGGTCTTGCTCTGTTGCCCAGGCTGCAGTGTAGTGGCACATTTATAGCTTACTGTAGCCTTGGACACCTGGGCTCAAGTGATTCTCTCACCTTGACCTTCCAAAATTCTGGGATCACAGGCATAAACCACTGCATCCAATCTGAATTATTAGTTTAAAAGAAATACAAATAATAGACAAACACATTACTGATACCAATCAGCAAAAACCCTAGAATGTGGCATATACCACAGGTAAAAGATCCAATTTCTTCAACAAAATAAACAGCAAAAGGTAGGGAGTATGTGTTAAGAGACAGGTAGGAGTCATGTCCACCAAAATTACAAATACATTGTTCCTTTGACCCGGCAATCCCACTTCTGGGAATTTTTAGACAAATGTATGAATGTATGAAATGTATGTATGTATGAAATTAAACAGGGACACAAAAAATTGCTGTTGCTGGGGCAGCGCCTGTTGTTCAGTGGGTAAGGTGCTGGTCCCATATACCGGGGGTGGCAGGTTCAAACCTGGACCCAGACAAATTGCAATAACGACAACAAAAAAATAGCTGAGTGTTGTGGCAGGCATCTGTAGTCCCAGCTATTTGGGAGGCTGAGGCAAGAGAATTGCCTAAGCCTAGGAGTTGGAGATTGCTCGTGAGCTGTGACACCACAGCACTCTACCAAGGGTGATAAAGTGAGATTTTGTCTCTATAAAAATAAAAAAAATTGCTGTTGCTAATAGTGCTATAATAAATGATGCTGTGCCTGCTTAACCCAAGGATCTATACGTACTGACTGGCTAAATAAATCATTGGCATGGTCACACAGTGGAATACAAGTAGTCATGGAAAGAATGAGAAAACTCTTTTTGCATTGATATAAAAGATCATCTAGATAATGTTTAATGAAAGAACTAAGGAACAATGGATACAATGTGCTACCTTTCTGTAAAAAAGGAGAAAAGTAAAGATTTATGTTTGTATTTTACTTGTATAAAATTCATTGGAAGACACAAAAGAAACCTATAAAGTGGTTACTTAGAGAATGAAGAGATGAAGTGAGTGGGAAATTAGATGTAAAGAGACAAGCATGAGTGTAAGACCTCCCAATGTATACTATTCTACATTGTTCTGATTTATGGACAATGTGACTATGTCATCTATTCAAAATACATATAAAAGTAATGGGGATATCATATGCTATATAAATTTAATTATTTGCCTAACAACTTGATAATTTAATGATAAATGCATCATGAAGATGAATGAGGTAAATGGGAAAAATATTCTAGCATTGGATCTAGGAGTTCCTAACTTTCAAATATCCCTTTGGGTCCCCAACATGAACTAGTACCTACCTCCATGAAAAAGAGATCTCCATTTGTGTCTGTCCCTGCATGTACTACAAACGTCTGCTTCTTCATATGTCGGCTGCCACTGGACCGGATAGAGAGATCACGTCCATTCTGATGAAAGAGATTTTTAGGGACATTCAACGTATTTCTTATAGTGGATTCTGGGGCAAGAATCCTTTGTTCAGCAAGTAAATTCATACCACCTTCCTTATCCCAGACTCATTGGCTTGCCACTGGCCACCGAGCCAGCAGTTTCTTAAAGTTAGTTGCAATGTAAAATCTGAAAATATTAATAAACGTTTTTTTCTTTTTCTTTTTTTTTTTTGAGATAGAGTCTCATTTTGCTGCCCAGGCTAGAGTGTCATGGCATTAGCCTAGCTCACAGCAACCTCAAACTCATGAGTTCAAGTGATCCTCCTCAGTCTCCCAAGTGGCTAGGACTATAGGTGCTGGCCATGACACCCAGATAATTTTTCTATTTTTAGTAGAGAAAGAGTCTCATTCTTGCTCAGGCTGGTCTTGAACTCCTGAGCTCAAGGAAACCTCCCACTTGAGCCTCCCAGAGTGCTAGATTATAAGCATAATCACACCCAGCCTTAATGAACATTTTATTTTATTTTTTTGCAGTTTTTGGCCGGGACTGGGTTTGAACCCGCCACCTCCGGCATATGGGGCTGGTACCCTACTCCACTGAGCCACAGATGCTGCCCTTAATGAACACTTTATACTGTTACATTAAACATCTATTTATCTGCCTTACATTTTGAGTGAACATTTTATCCATACTTGAATTTGAACATCACACATTAGTATTTGGAAAATACTGGTTCACTGAGTTATGCAGCTCTTCTAAATGTTGCTGTATTTCATTACACAATATTTTATAAGTCATGTTTGTTAATATCATTACAAAGCTCATTAGAAAAGTCTTAAAATATTAGGAAGCTTCAAGCTCAGAAGTCTCCCAAAATGTTCATTTTTCACTTAAAAGTTGAATCTTGTCATTGGTAACAAATACTGCCAATTGTTTTCCTCAATAGCTTGAGCTCACGAGTTCGAGACCAGCTTGAGCAAAAAGCAAGACCCCCATCTCTACTAAACAACAGGCTGACTTTAGTAATTTTAAAGAAAAATCGGTCAGTCACCCAACTATGAATAATCATAGTTTTTTTGTCATTCTTTCAAGTAAAAATGATGTTCCACAAACAAAGCTACTAGCTCACCTTGCAACTCAAACTGCCATAAGTTGTTCTTCCTTAAAGCAACCATCATACTTCGGTTTGCAGCAGAAATGGTTTATGTATACTTCCCATTTTGTCATATAGAATGTTAAAAAGATTTATAATCTATGACTGAAATTTAATAAAACTAATGGTTTTCACTGCTTCAAAAACATGCCTAAGGAACACTGGGAGATTTTTGGTTTTATTTTTTTTAGAGACAGGATCCCACTCTGTTTTCCAGGTTGGAATGCAGTAGCATGATCACAGCTCACTGCAGACTCAAACTTCTGGGCTTAAGCAATCTTCCCAATTCAGCCTCCTGAGTAGGTGGGACTACAGGCACAAGATACTCTGCCTGGTTAATTTTTAAAATTTTTTGCCCAAGCAATTCTCTCAAATCTCAGGGATTACAGGCATGAGCCACCATCCCCGGCCTGGCTTTTTAAAAAATCTACATAAAGATAGGCTGGGCTCGGTGGCTCACACCTATAATCCTAGCACTCTGGGGGGCTGAGGTGGGTAGACTGCTTGAGCTCAGAAGTTTGAGACCAGCCTGAGCAAGAGCGAAGACCCTGTCCCTAAAAATAGCTGGGCATTGTGCTGGTCGCCTATAGTCCCAGATATCTGGGAGGCTGAAGCAAGAGGATTGTTTGAGCCCAAAAGTTTGAGGTTGCTGTGAGCTATGACACCATGGCACTTCAGCACTTTACTAAGAGTGACAAAGTGAGACTCTGTCTCAAAAAAAAAAAAGAAAAAGAAAAAGAAAAAAACTGCATAAAGGTGAGGAGTACCAGTACAATGGCTGCTAGCACCATTTGGGGTCACTGCCTTCATTTGTGTTAAGGCTCCATCAGTTATACCCACCTCTGCTTTTGCACCATCAGTGCAATGTTAACACAGTCATAAAGGGAAGTAACATTTGAGTATGGTAATGAAAATAGTTTTCATCTTGCAGATTCTCAGAAGTCCAGACTATACACATCAAAACTGCTGCACTTCAGATGGTTTTGGTATAGAGATCCCAACACAGAAAGGCTGAAGCCTCATCTAGAATCAAAAATTACTGCCCCATTTTCACAAAAGTAGGGGTTAACTGCACTGCACAGTGACACAAGCCAAGACATGACCTGTAGGAAAGCCTCTGCATTTGGCCAGAAGGCCCAAACCAAGGAGGCTGACAAGTGTAGTGGAAGGGGAAGCTAAAGGAGGGCCCAGATATGCTTACCAGGTTCGCCAGCTGATCAAGCACCTCATTGATTTGCTGGCTGTAAACAAGCCCAATATGCGATTTTCCCATTAGTCGCCTCACCTTCTTACGGATGTCATTCTTATTTACCTGAAAAGCCAAAACAGTAATTTTAATAAGATATCTGTTCTCCTCTTGATGGAAGTAGACAGAAGAGAATGTACAAAGTAGGTTTCCTACTATCTGAGAGAAAGAGAATTCTGAAAGTCCACATCACTGAATAAAACTTTCTTTTTTTTTTTTTGAGACAGAGCCTCAAGCTGTCCCCCTGGGTAGAGTGCCGTGGCATCACAGCTCATAGTAATCTCCAACTCCTGGGCTCAAGCGAGTCTCCTGCCTCAGCCTCCCAAGTAGCTGGGACCACAGGCGTCCGCCACAGCGCCTGGCTATTTTTTGGTTGCAGGCATCATTGTTGTTTTGGTGGGCCCGGGCTGGATTCAAACCCCGCCACCTTAGGTGTATGTGGCTGGCACCTTAGCCACTTGAGTCACAGGCGCCGAGCCATGATAGAAAACTTTCAACTGTGAAGTCTGTCTACTACTGGGAAGAAAGGCCCTGGATCTGCCTCTATCTCTTACTATAGTTCTGGTTCCTCCCTATCCTCAACCACGACCACAACATTGCATCTAAAGGATCTCTAAAAACCTTAGGTTCCTAAGAATATAATTGGGAAGCAAAGGCCTACAGTGGCAACACTGGGATTCAGCTGTAGTCAAGATACCTTCTGAAGGTTGAGGATCAGCATCCTTTCCCAAACAGGTGATGATCCTTAAGCTTCAGAGAGGGTCTTGACTACAACTAAGTCTCAGTATTGCCATTGTACCCAACCAGAGTCAACTGGTACCTTAGAATTCAACAGAGTAGAGTGAACCTCACAATATAAAATGAAGCATATCAAGAGGGGCTGTAGGGTATTCTTTCATTTGATCAACTGATCTCTTCACATTTAGAGAGGCTGGGGAGAATGGAAGGAGGAAAAATCTAAGGACTCCTCCTCAAAACATCTGCTCCCAGCTATAATCCTAGCACTCTGGGAGGCTGAGGTGAGCAGACTGCTTAAGTTTAGGAATTTAAGACCAGCCTGAGCAAGAGGGAGACCCCATCTTTAGTAAAAATAGAAAAACTGAGGCAAGAGTATCTCTTAAACCCAAGAGTTTGAGGTTGCTATGAGCTACAATGATGCCATGGCATCCTACCCATGGCAACAGGCTAAGACTCTGTCTATAGCTCAAGCACCTAAGGTGCCAGCCACATACACCAGTGCTGGCAGGTTCAAATCCAGCTTGGGCCTGCCAAACAATGACAACTGCAACCAAAAAATAGCCAGGCATTGTGGCGGGTGCCTGCAGTCCCAGCTACTCAGGAGGCTGAGGCAAGAGAATCGCTTAAGCCCAGGGGTTGGAGGTTGCCTAGCTGTGATGCCACAGCACTTTACCCAGGGCGGTAACTTGAGGCTCTGTCTCAAAAAAAAAAGAAAAGAAAAAGGACTCTGTCTTAAAAAAAAAAAAAAAAAACTGCTTCCTTCTACCCATGACCCCAAACTTGTTTCCCTTAGAGAGCACTTCTTCAAAGTACAACCAAATAAAGCTACAACCTACCATTACTTTATTAATGGGTAGCTCTTTTTATAGGTATAGAGATTCTGTGCTAAAAAATGAATTCTGAGCATCCTCAAGTTATAGAACCTACTACTGTACATTTTTTTTTTTTTTTTTTTT
>NW_003852396.1:72457690-72461096 GCF_000181295.1 Otolemur garnettii | reverse complement strand
TGGATTTGAACCTGCCAGCTCAGGTTTATGTGGCTGGTGCCTTAGCTGCTTGAGCCACAGGCGCTGAGCCTACTATAAATATTTTTAACTCATTGTCTTCAGTGGGGAGTTTTATTGGCATCCCCAAACTATTCAGCCTATATGAAATTCAAAATAAACAGATAGTGATGCACCAGAATTTAGGCAATGCCCTAAATTGCCTTCGAGCCCTTCAAGCATCAGCAGTAAGTAGCTGGAGAGCAAAACTGACATTACCTTCATCAGCAGCATGTAGGAGATAAGGTTGTGCAAAAGTGTGGCCAGCAGGCGATCTTCATCATCTTCTAGGCGCTTCCGATCATGTTCTCCCAGAGATAGATATCTAAGCAAAAAACCAGGTACAAGTCACCCTCAGGTGGGATACCATAGAACTAACTGGCAGGAGGTTGAATTTGCATATTCTCAAGAGTTCCCAAAGCTCCATACCTGTCAATCATTTCCTGGGGACCCTGGTCCATACCCATCCCTTCTCTCTCCAACATCACAGCATCTAAGAATGCATCTTCCCAGAACTGCATTTGGTCCCACAAAGTAGAACGCTCTTTACCTGTGTGGAATCAAGGTTTTTTTTAGAAGCTTATTTAACATTTAAAGAATTGGCTGCCAAATGAAAATAAAGAGTAAACTCCAGATAAAAGGGAGTTTTTTTGCATATTCCAGGGCAAATAAAACACAAACTTCTCTACCCCAAATCTAATATTCCTGCCACCAGCCCCAGATGCCTCTAAGTAAGGCCCAGTCCCTCCCAAGAAGGAGAGATGAACACAGCACACAAAGAAATGTGGTTACTTATAGAAAAGGTCTCCATAGCAGCATCCTCTAACTGGTCCCACATCGATCCTTTGTCCCTTCCTGCCATTTTGTGAGCAGGAAGGATCATGGTAGCAAGAAAAAAAAGAAGACAGAAAGACAGAGGCTATTGATTAATACCAAAATCCAATTTCATCTAGTTTTTACCCACTGTTTGACTCCAGAAAGTCACTTGTTTTGGGTATAAAAATGCTATCTGGTGTCAGCATTGAGATCAGCAAAAAACCAAGCAGCTTGTTTGGTGCTATCCTCTACTCTCGCTGAGCTCAGGCTTCTTTTTTTTGAGATAAAGCCTCAAGCTGTCCCCCTGGGTAGAGTGCTGTGGCATCACAGCTCACAGCAACCTTCAACTCCTGGGCTCAAGCGAGTCTCCTGCTTCAGCCTCCCAAGTAGCTGAGACCACAGGCATCCACCACAACGCCCGGCTATTTTTTTGGTTGCAGCTATCATTGTTGTTTGGCAGCCCGGGCTGGATTTGAACCCGCCACCTTAGGTGTATGTGGCTGGCGGCTTAGCCACTTGAGCCACGGGTGCTGAGCTGAGCCCAGGCTTCTTAACAGTTCTAGGGGCTTCTCACCTAAGAGTCCCTCGTAGAGATAGACTCTTTGGCTCACATCTTCAGAAGAGCGAATTGGGCTGCCCACTAACTTCTCCTTTACACTTGGCTTCAAGCTGTGGGATTTACCCTAGAGAGAAGAGGTGGTAGGTCAGTTGTCAGAGTTATCAACAAAGAAAGCAAAGTAAACCAAGCATCTCACTGAGAAGACACTTAGACAGCAGTCACCATCCATTCACCACATAATCACCAGCAATCTTGCTTCTGCTAGTCTGTCTGGCCTAGGATTTGACCAAGCCAATCTGATACTCCTGCTTTCTGTTCCTGCCTCCCATTTTCTCTTTAAAAAACAAAAATAAATTAAGCTAATTTTCTGTGCAGTAGCATGACACAGAAGAAAGAACACAGGGTTTGAAAGGTTCAGATCCCTCCAATTAGCTATATGACCTTAGGCATAAAACTTAGCTTCTATAAGTCTCATTTTACTCATCTGCAAAAATAAGTTTATAATACCTACCTCATAGGACAATGATTAAATTTGAACATATACAAAGTACCTACTACCTGGCTGCTTAATTGCTAAATGTTAATTTCCTCCTTTCTATAATCTCTGTCTCTAGGAAATATCACCAAATTTATTTGCTACTACTTCTGTAACATTAGATTTATTTCCTTCCTTCTTTCCTTCCCTCCCTTCCTCCCTCCCTCCCTCCTTTCTTCTTTCTCTCTCTTTTTTTTTTTTATTTTGAGACAGAGTCTCATTCTGCTACCCAGGCTAGAATGCTGTGGTATCAGCCTAACTCACAGCAACCTCAAACTCCTGGGCTCAAGCTATCCTTTTGGCTCAGCCTCCCAAATAGCTGCAACTACAGGCACCTGCCATGATGCTCAGCTAATTTTTCTATTTTCAGTAGAGACAGGATCATATTCTTGTGTAGACTGGTCTCAAACTCCCACCTTAAGGGATATTCCCACCTTGGCCTTTCAGAGTGCTAGGAGCTGTTGCCCCACCTATACTTTCTATTTATTAAAAAAAAGACTGTCAGTGGACTCAGCACCTGTAGCTCAAGTGGCTAAGACGCCAGCCACATACACCTGAGCTGGTGGGTTTGAATCCAGCCTGGGCCTGCCAAACAAGAATGATGGCTGCAACCAAAAAACAGCCGGGTGTTGTGGCAGGCGCCTATAGTCCCAGCTACTTGGGAAGCGGAGGCAGGAGAATTGCTTGAGCCCAGAAGCTGGAGGTTGCTGTGACCTATGATGCCACAGCACTCTACCCAGGGCAACAACTTGAGGCTCTGTCTCAAAAAAAAAAAGATTGTCAGTGGCTCACACCTGTAATCCCGGCACTTGGGAGGCCAAGGTGGGTGGACTGCCAGAGATCAGGACTGCCAGAGACCAGTCTGAGCAAGAGCAAGACCTTGTCTCTAAAAAACAGCCGGGGAGCATTTGGCGGGTGCTGGTGAGTGGAGACTGAGTGGCTGAAAGTACTGAACTTTAAGCCAGGGCCTCTAGAGAGAACAGTCACCACACTTATGGCAGGGATTTTGTGTACAGTAGTTCAGAGGCCATTAGGTAGACTATAGACTGTGACAAAAGGTGTGAAGTCTCTTGTTTGTACAGATTGGATTCGTCACAAATTTATCAAGTCAAGAATTCCAGATAAAGCGTTTCAGCCTTCACCAGCAGACCATGAAAAGTATGGTGGGGATCCATAGAACACCCATAAACTGCATATTATTACTAGAATAAAAAGTACACAAAGACATCCATACTGGAAAAAAGATACAATAAAGATGCTTGGATTAGAAAAAGCACATACGGCTCAGTGCCTGTGGCTTAAGTGGCTAAGGCACCAGCCACATACACCTAAGGTGGCGGGTTTGAATCCAGCCCGGACCCACCAAACAACAATGACGGCTGCAACCAAAAAATAGCCAGGTGTTGTGGCGGGCGCCTGTGGTCTCAGCTACTTGGGAGGCTGAGGCAGGAGACTCGCTT
>NW_003852396.1:72455513-72456962 GCF_000181295.1 Otolemur garnettii | reverse complement strand
CTCTGTCTCAAAAAAAAAAAAAAAAAAAAAAATAGATTTTAGATACCAAAAAATAATAATAATAAAAAAAATAAAAAATAAAAAATAGCCAGGCATTGTGGTGGGCACCTATAGTCCCAGTGACCTGGGAGGCTAAGGCAAGAGAATCACTTGAACTCAAGAGTTTGAGGTTGCTGTGAACTAAGACACTCTGGTCTGGTGGTGTCAGAGACTTTGTCTCCAGAAAAAAAAAAAAAAAAAGACTGACTGTCCGCTAGGTAAGAGGTAGGTAATATATGTATCATGCCATTTCCCAACACATGGAACAGAATAACCAAAGAAGCAATTGATCAAAGGTTATTAGGCAAGTGTGATTAAATGCTGGTCTCCTGGTTCATAGCCTAATACTTTATTCAATGGACCACACTGACTTAGTATCATTTATTTCTTGTTAAAACAACCTTTTTGGGAAGTGCCTCCTTTGGCTCAAAGGAGTAGGGTGCTGGCCCTATATACCAGAAGTGGTGGGTTCAAACCCGGCTCTGGCCAAAAACTGCAAAACAAAAGCCTTTTCTAAGCCAAGAAATTCAGGTAAACTACTCTCAATAACTCAACTGTACAAAGAGTCCTTGCCCCCCAGCACAGGACAAGTATGAATCTGTTACAGGAAGGTGGCAGGTAAGGCACACAGCTGAATGGTTTCTTACAGAACCGATACTCTATCATATTTATCCTGATATCCAGAATGGAAGCACACTGAAATAACTTTAAATATTCTTATTAAAACAGGCTATTTAGAAAAATGACTTCAGCAAGGTGGTCCTCTAGAAGCCCCTAGTGCTTGTTCCCCTCACAAAGATAGCCCCAACAATGAATAAACAACTACATTTTAACCAAATAACTGAAGGAGAGAGCTGGAGTGCCCTGGTGAGCACAGAAACTGAGGATGGCCACTTAAAAGAACAAAAGAACACATGGGCCTCCACTGCCCCATCCTATAATCAGGACCAGCTGGGAACAAGCAATAACTACTGTCCATGGCAAGAAGGTAAGCGAGATGATCCCAGCAACCACCATCAACAGCTTGGACACCTGCAGACCTCTGGGATCCCCTATGGTCCTCAGGTGTAATAAGCCCAGCTGAGGGAACTGGCTGGAGTCCACATAGCTGTGCTCCCCCCAGAGAAGAAGCCAATATTGGCTCAGTGCCCCATAGCACAGTGGTTGTGGCGCCAGCCACATACACCAAGGGTAGCGGGTTCGAACCCCACTCAGGCCAGCTAAACAACAATGACAACTGCAACAAAAAATAGCCGGGCATTGTGGTGGGCACCTATAGTCCCAGCTGCTTGGGAGGCTTAGGCAAAAGAATCACTTAAGCCCAAGAGTTTGAGGTTGCTGTGATACCATGGCACTCTACCAAGTAGGGCAACATTGTGAGACTCTGTGTCCAAAAAAAAAAAAAAAAAA
>NW_003852396.1:72452002-72455327 GCF_000181295.1 Otolemur garnettii | reverse complement strand
GAGGCAGGAGACTCGCTTGAGCCCAGGAGTTGGAGGTTGCTGTGAGCTGTAATGCCACGGCACTCTGCACAGGGGGACAGCGTGAGGCTCTGTCTCAAAAAAAAAAAAAAAAGAAGCCAATACTGTGGCCCACTCTCTGTGGCCCCATGGATACTGTGCTAGGCCACCTTGAAATTGGAATGGTGGCTGGAGTATATTTTATTCTGGGGGTGAGACTCATCCCTGTGTCTAAGCTGCTACTGAACCACTCTAAACAATGACCTGACATTCCTAAGCCAAGTTGTAAGCAGCTGTTATACTATTCCCCATGGGGTGAAGCGAAGGTGGAGCTGCTCCACCTACCCCAGCCCTAGTAGGAGCTGAAGCAGTGCCCTATCTACTGGAAAACAGTTTCTACTGTTTTCCCACTGAGGGAGTCATGCTCCCTCAGTGCCTACATTTAGGCAGCACCCTGCATCCCAGGAAACAGTGCCTTGACAGCCCAAGGCAGTTATATACTCTAGTACCTATGCTGACCCAGTGGCCTGTATTCCAGGTAAACAGTGCCTGGGCCACCCAGAAGAGTTATAACCCCCAACCAGGGCTGAGCCGAATCAGCACACTGCCCCAAGGGAATCAATGTCTTTGCCAGGCTGAGCAGCTACATATTCCAGGGCTGAGTTGATACAGTACCCTGTGTCCCAGGGAAACAGAGAAGTAGCTGAGCTGAGACACCACCCTACAGGCCAAACACACCTGAAGTGGACTAGGCCCCTACCGTTTGAATTGCTGAGATACCCTTCTCATTAGGGAGCAGAATCACTGCTCTGCTGCTATCTGACCCCAACCAGGGCTTAAATGACATCTGTGCTTTGTCATTCTGGGTATTTACTATGATTGCACCTGGCCTGATAGAAGTCTGGGATACTGCCAAGCTCCATTATTATAGGTCTAGAGTCACTACCACATGGGGCTTTCCTCCCATGGGACCTGAGATGCCTCTCTCAGGAATACTATTGGCTCTGTTTCCTCAAGTGCAGCTGTGCCCTGCTGCCCAGACCCAAACCTCCAGAATATCCCCTTTTCCTTAGAGTAGGACCAGTACAGTGTCCTGTTCCCCCAGGGGCAGAATCACAGCTATAACCAAGCCCTCTCGGCCTGAGCTGCTAGCAGGAATCCTCAGAGTCATGGAGTTGCCCTCTATGGGCAACCCACATCCAACCCTGCCACAGAGACCTGCACCCAAAGATCCAGGTACAACAGATGAGTGAGGCCCTAAGCCTAGAAACCCAGCCTCACAGCTGCTCCAAACACCTGTACCTGGAACCCAGCACAGCTGAAGCTGCTTGTCAGCCATATCAGACCTGACATCAAGAGAGATCCCCCCCTTGGCTAAATTTCTCTATTATAAGGAAAACAAGAATAAGAGCCTCTCCAAAGGCCTTGACATCAAGGCTATTAATAACCTACACCACAATTGTGCAACCTTCTATAGCTTAGGTTGCTGAGGTACCCACACTTATTGCTAATGTTGAACATAGCTGAAAATGCTATATGGAGACTATACCACTGTATCTATCCAGAAATAGTCACTACACTCTTCCCAGCTGGCACACTAAAACCCAATTCTAGGTGAAAGTCTTTCTCTACCAAAAAAGACAAACAGGCTCAACGCCTGTGGCTCAAGTGGCTAAGGCACCAGCCACATACACCTAAGGTGGCGGGTTCGAATCCAGCCTGGGCCCACCAAACAACAATGACAGCTGCAACCAAAAAATAGCCGGGTGTTGTGGTGGGTGCCTGTGGTCCCAGCTACTTGGGAGGCTGAGGCAAGAGATTTGCTTGAACCCAGGAGTTGGAGGTTGCTGTGAGCTTTGATGCCACATCACTCTACTCAGGGGGACAGCTTGAGGCTCTGTCTCAAAAAAAAAAAAAAAAAAGACAAACAGAAAAAGAAAGTCTTTCCCTACAAGGACACTCTAAGTCTGGAAAAGGTGACTGTCCCACTAGATGCATGGACTTCAATGTAGGGATACACAAAACATGGAAAAGTGAGGACATACAACATCACTACAGGAACATCATAACTCTGCAGTAACAGATCATAATGAAAGAGAAATTAATGAATTGCCAGAAAAGGAATTCAAAATAATTACTTTAAGGAAACGCAACGTGACGCAAGAAAATACAGATAACAATTCAACAAAATAGGGCAGCACCCGTGGCTCAAAAGAGTAGGGCGCTGGCCTCATATGCCAGAGGTGGCGAGTTCAAACCCAGCCCCAGCCAAAAACTGCAAAAAAACAATTCAACAAAATAAGGACAGTTCACAAAAGAAATAAGAAATTTAACAGAGACAGAAACCATAAAAAAATAACTGAAGAGAAATCTTGAAGTTAAAGAACTCAATGAATAAAATAAAAAATACAACAGAGAGCTTCAACAGTAGGCCTGATCATCCAGAAGCAAGAATCTCTGAAGTTGAAGACAGGCCATTTGAAATTACTCCGAGGAAAAAACATAAGAATGAAAAAGGTGGAAAAAGCCTATAAGGTAAAGGGGACACTGTTAAGTGAACAAATCTTTGTATTATGAGGTTTCCAGAGAAAAGAAATGGCATAGAAAACCTATTCAATGAAATAATAGTTGAAAACTTGGGGAGAGATAAGGATATCCAGATCCAGGAAGTTTAACGTTCCAAAATATATTCAACCTAAAAAGGTCCTCCATGAGACACATTATAGTAAATTGTCAAAAGTCAAAGAGAGAATTCTAAATAAACACAACAGGAGAAAACTGTTAAGTCACATATAAGGAAACCCCACTAGACTAACAGCAGATTTAACTGCTGAAACTTTACAGACCAGGAGAGAATAGGATGCTATGTTTGAAGTGCTCAAAGAAAAAAACCAACTAGCCAAGAATACTCTACCCAGAAAAATATCCTTCAGAAATAAGAGACAAATAAAGTCTTTCCAAGACAAGCAAAAAAGGAATTCATCACCACTAGATAGGCCTTTTAAGAAATGCTCAAAAGAGTCCTTCATCTGGAAGTGAAAGACAATAATCACAATCATGAAAACACACAAAAGTATAAAACTCACTGGTAGAGCAGGTATACAAGGAGAAAAAGAATCAAACTTCATCACTACAGAAAAACAACAAATCACAATGACAGACAATAAGGAAGAAAGGAAAAATGATATAAAAAGCAGTCAGAAAAACAATAAAATGACAGAGGCCAGGGGGGGCGCCTGTGGCTCAAGAAAGTAAGGTGCCAGCCTATATGCTGGAGGTGGTGGGTTCAAACCTAGCCCCGGCCAAAAACTGAAAAAAAAAAAAAAAA
>NW_003852396.1:72445840-72451424 GCF_000181295.1 Otolemur garnettii | reverse complement strand
TCATTGTTGTTTGGCGGGCCCGGGCTGGGGATTTGAACCCGCCACCTTGGGTGTATGTGGCTGGCACCTTAGCCACTTGAGCCACAGGCACCGAGCCTAGAGATGGGGTCTTGATCTTGCTCAGGCTGGTCTCGAATCTGCAAGCTCAGGCAATCCATTCGCCTTGACCTCCCAGAGTGTTGGGATTACAGGCGTGAACCACTGCTCACAGCCTGAGACCCCAACTCTTATAAAAAAAATATAGCCAGGTATGATGGTGTATGTTTGTAGTCCCAGTTACTCAGGAGACTGAGGCAGGAAGATCTTTCTCTTGAGCCCAGAAGCTCAAGGCTACCATAAGCTATGACAGTGCCACTATACCCCAGCCTCCATGACAGAGTAGACTTTGTCTCTAAAAAACAAACTAGGGGGCCAGATGCAGTGGCTCATGCCTATAATCTTAGCACTCTAGGAGGCTGAGGTGAGGTGATTCCCTCCGCTCACAGGTTTGAGACCAGCGTGAGCCAGAGGGAGACCTCATTTCTAAAAATAGCCAGGCATTGTGGCAGGTGCCTATAGTTCCAGCTACTTGGGAGGCTGAGCCAAGAGAATCATGTGAGCCCTGGAGTTTGAGGTTGCTGTGAGCTATGATGCCACAGCACTCTACCAACGACAACAAAAGTGAGACTCTGTCTCAAAAAACAAAAACAAAATAGGGCCAGGTACGGGCGCTCATGCCTGTAATCCTAGCACTCTGGGAGGCCAAGGTGGCTGGATAGCTTGAGTTCATGAGTTTGAGACCAGCCTGAGCAAGAGTGAGATCCCGTCTCAAAAAATAGCTAGGTATTGTGGTGGGTGCCTGTAATCCCAGCTATTCGGGAAGCTGAGGCAAGAGAATCGAATAAGCCTAAGAGTTTGAGATTGCTGTGAGGTATGACACCACTACACTCTACTAAGGGAGACAAAGTGAGACTATCTCAAAAAATAAATAAATAAAAAATAAAGGGAGAGACAAACCTTTTTTAAATTTGACATTTATAGAGTATTTCATCCAAAAGCTGAAGAATACATATTCTTTTTGTCAGTACGTGGAACATCTCAGTCATAAAACAAGTCTTAAGAAAATTTATAAAAGTGCAATCATATCAAGTATCTTTTCTGCAGAATTCTCAAAATGGATTAAAGATTTAAAACTATGAAACTACTATATGAAAACAGAAGAAACACTTTAGGACATTGGTCTGGGGAAAATATCTCAAAAGCCCAGGCAACAAAAGCAAAATTAGACAAATGGGATTACATCCAACTAAAAATCTTCAGTATGACAGAAATAACAGAGCAAAAAGACACCCTGAAAAATGGGAGAAAATATTTGCAAACTATTCATCTGACAAGGGATTAATATCTAGACTATACAAGGAACTCAAAGAACTCAATAGCAAATAAACAAATAATTGACTTAAAAAATGAGCACAGGAGCTGAATAGATACCTCGGTCAGGGGTGTCCAACCTGTGGCCCAGGGGGGCTGCATGCTGATTATTTGAAGACTTTTTTGCTTATGTATGGTATCAGCTTGTTGCTCAGACTAGAGTACTATGGCATCATAGCTCACAGCAACCTCAAACTCCTGGGCTAAAGTGGTGATCTCCTGCCTCAGTTTCCCCAGTAGCTGGGATTAGTTGTATGCCATAACACTCAGCTAATTTTTTTTTTCTATTTTTAGTAGACACAGGGTCTCACTCTTGCTTATGCTGATCTCAAAACAGCTCAGGAATTAAGGCCCATTAACTTGAATAGGTCTCCTAACTCTCAATCCTAATCCCATGCTGATCCCAAACTCCTGAGCTCAAGGGATCGTCCAGCCTTGGCCTCCCACTATGCTAGGTTACAGCTGTGAGTCATTGTGTCTGGTTGGGTTACTGGTTTCCTTAAGGGAACAGACTATGCTCTTATATGTAATCTTTTCCATTTAAAGTTTTTCTTAAATTTATCAGCTATTCTTTTTCCCTGAATTCTTCTCAGGTTCTAGGACAAATGTAACAATATGTAATACTCCTCGGATATTTTTATGTGTCTTAATCTTGGTATTTTCCTCATTAAAAGTAATATTAAGACTGTACCATGAGAGAGACACCTGTGGCTCAAAGGAGTGGGGCATCAGCCCCATATATGGGAGGTGATGGGTTCAAACCCAGCCCTAGCCAAAAAAAAAAAAAAAAGACTGTACCATGAGCCTTACTTAATTTTTTGGTTTGATATAATCCCATTTGTCTTTATTTCCTCCTGCTTAAGGAAAGATGTCCTTTTTTTTTTTTTTTTTTTTTTTTTGGAGAGATATCCTCTTTAGTATATGAGCTATTCATTTTGTGAGGGAAATAAAAATTATTAATCTCAAATGACTCTTATAAACTACATGTAAATGTCACTTCTTCATTAGTCTTTGACATAATTTTTAAAATATTTACTTTGAGTCAACTCTTTCATTACCAAAGGCTTGAGATCTTATGTCTACCCATATAAGTCCCAATAAATTATTGGCACAAAGAAAAAAAAATAAAACAGCCTAGTTAGACTCAGCAGTTAAGGCCCATTAACTTGAATAGGTCTCCTAACTCTCAATCCTAATCCCAATTTTAACTCTGAGAAGTCACTGGCTCTATTAGAATCACATGTATAGGGTGGCACCCGTTGCTTAGTGTGTAGGGTGCTGGCCCACATACACTGAGGATGGTGGGTTCACACCAGGCCCTGGTCAGCTAAACAATGACAACTGCAACCAGAAAAAAAAAAAAAAAGCCGGGTGTTGTGACAGGCGCCTGTAGTCTCATCTACTTGGCAGGCTGAGGCAAGAGAATAGCTTAAGTCCAAGAGTTTGAGGTTGCTGTGAGCTATGACACTATATGGCACTCTACTGAGGGCAACATAGTGAGACTCTGTCTCAAAAAAAAAAGAAACACATGTACAGAAAGCCCTGGGGGTAGGAATGATCATCACTAGTGTTAAATAATTAATTTTTTAAAAATTGTATCTTTCATTCTTTCCACAGACCAAAGAGAGGGACCTATAAGCTCCTATGAAGAATATTCATTCTCCCATTCTAAAAAAGTGGGAAGTGAATCAGAGTGTTTTAAGAGGCACATACATACATGTATATACTGGAACACAGTGTGTCTAAAGCAAGAACTAAAAAGAATTCATCTCATTCCAGTGGATCATGAGCTTATTGTGTAATTAATCTAGGGAAGTCTCTTTTCCCTAAGACTTCATTCCCCTTGCCTATTAGAAGAGACCATTCACAGAGCAATATAATGAACTGCAAACATCTTAAAAGTGGGAATCATGCCTTATTCATACCTATTTCTTTCGTACAGAATCTGGTACTCAGTAAATCACTTCACAGACTTTTATTAATGAATGAAAACTTCCAATAACCATTAGGAATATACAAAAATAAAATATTATTTTAAGATGCTATATAAATACAGCAATGACCAGAGTAACACCGGACTAGTCCACAAAAATAGGTAGACTGGAACTAAATGAAAGCTGTAATTGTCCTGACATTGCCACCAAAGTATCATTTTGTCTGTTTTAAACCTAGGGTTATTACATCATAGGATCTTAAGCTCTTATGTCACTGGGCAGGCAGCCTAACTTATCAATGATTCAAGAAAGAGTTTTAAAAGCAGATCATGGAGTCAAAAGACTGTAAAAAGGCCTTAAGAAACATTTTCCTTTAAGGATTATCAATTTCTTATTTAACCATTCCCAATTATTATCTTTTTTTTTTTTTTGCAGTTTGGCCAGCGCAAAGCTTGAACCTGCCACCTCCTGCGCCCTACTCCTTGAGCCATAGGTGCCACCCTAATCTCTTTTTTTTGAGACCGAGTCTTAGTATGTCACCCTCGGTAGAGTGCCATGGCGTCATAGCTCATAGCAACCTCAAACTCGTGGGCTCAAGTGATTCTCTTGCCTCAGCCTCCCTAGTACTGTGACTACAGGTGCCCACCACAACACTCGGCTATTTTTTATTTTTAGCAGGCTGGGTCAGGTTTGAACCCATCAGCCCCGGTGCATATGGCCGACACCCTAACCACTGAGCTACAGGCACTGAGCCCCACTTATTATCTCTTACCTTTACATTTATTTCTAACCCACTTTCCTCCCCCACTAAATTAACTGTCTTTTGTTAGTAAATAAAGCTTACAAAGATGGTGCTTGTGGCAGAGTTGGTCTCAATTTCACTATCAGACAAAGTGCCCCGAGAGCCTGCCAAGTGGGCACTGCCCTCGCCACCTGGTCCATCACCTGCATTGCTGCTGAGGTCACTGTCTGCTCCAAGAGTCTCTCCAGAACTATTACTCACCTGGAAAGGAAAAAAGGTAGTAAGAGATATTCCCCAGAGATGGGTTCCAGAAATGCCAAGCTATTAGAGCTTTTGGTGATCATAAAAAAGTATCAAATTTCAAAGGTATATGTCAGATAGTCTCTGGAAGTACCTTCTTTATAAGATGAGGAGAAGCCCTGGGTGAAATCTCATGTAAGTTCCCCTATGACAGGCAAATATCTCCACTGGGAGAACCATGCTGACCTGAGACTACAAACAGCCTCCAAAGAGAAAGCAGATCCCTTTTCCAAAAGGGAAGTCCATACCCCACCCACCAAGATGCCAGTGTGGTGTTCCCCTACCACAGTGCTAACTTCAGAATCCTGACTTGAGCTGCGGATCATAACAGCTGGACTCACACCGATGGCAGAGTCTTGATCAGTCCTCTGAAACATGACACAGAACATACACACATTAGGGGGAAGTGTCCAATTGCCCTCAGTTTCCCTTAGAAATACTGTACCTTTTTTCTGTCCATCCCCACCCTTCTGCTATCATCCCCAGAAAGATCATGAGCAAGTTTTTTCCAGAAGATAAAATATATCTGACTTATACTATAATAAAAAAGAAATAGTACACATTAAAGAAATATGTGCTCACTGTAGAAAACACATGGAAGACTGAGGAAGTAAACATAAGATATAAATCTACCACCCACATTAACCACTGTTTTTAGTGTATTTCCTTTAGATCTTTTCTATTTTAAAAATAAAATTGGAGGGGGCGGCACCTGTGAGCTCAGTGGGTTTGGCGCCAGCCTCATATACTGAGGGTAGCGGGTTCAAACCTGACCCTGGCCAAACTGCAACAAAAAATAGCCATGTGTTGTGCCAGGCGCCTATAGTCCTAGCCTGTAGTCCTTGTGGAGGCTGAGGCAAGAGAATCACCTAAGCTCAAGAGCTGGAGGTTGCGGTGAGCTGTGATGCCACAGCATTCTACCGAGGGTGATAAAGTGAGACTCTGTCTCTAAAAAAATAAAATAAAATAAAAGATAAAATTGGAGGACAGCTCCCGTAGCTCAGTGGGTAGCGTGCCAACCACGTACACTGAGGCTGCGGGTTCAAATCCAGCCTGGGCCAACTAAAACAATGACAACTGCAGCAGCAACAACAACAACAAAATAGCCTGCAGTGTGGTGGTGCCTGCAGTCCCAGCTACTTGGCAGGCTGAGGCAAAAGAATTGCTTAAGCCCAAGAGTTAGAGGTTGCTGTGAGCT
>NW_003852396.1:72438368-72445285 GCF_000181295.1 Otolemur garnettii | reverse complement strand
TTTTTTTTTTTTTTTTGAGACAGAGTCTTACTATGTCACCCCTGGTAGAGTGCCAGAGTGCTACAGTGGCATAGCTCACAGCAACCTCAAACTCTTGGGCTTAAGTGATTCTATTGCCTCAGCCTCCCAGGTAGCTAGGACTACAGGAACCCACTACAACAGCCAGCTATTTTTATTTGGTTGCAGTTGTCATTGTTATTTAAGCTGGCCAGGGCTGGGTTTGAACCCACCAGCCTCAGTGTATACGGATGGTGCCATAACCATTGTGCTATGGGTGCCCAGCCAAAAACATAATCTTTAATGGATACTAATATTTGCATGACATGGAACTATATTTATTTAATCACAACCCTATTATTGGACATTTATGTTGTTTCAAGGTTATTGTTTCTTTTTTTTTTTTTTCATTTTGTTTTTAATTTAAAGAAGTATTCTGAGATAGCAATTTAATCCCTACAATTTTCAACAATGTTCACAAACCTGGGAACTAGATGTCAGGCTCACACCACTGTCTGCGCTGATCTGGGATTTCTTCTCCTCTGTTTCACCAAGGTCAAATACAGGTTTGATTACTTCAGGCCCTGAGTAGGGGAAGACTTCTGTTACTCAGTACACAAAGGCAATGGGCAGGTGGTGAAGGGAGTGGGACAGCAGTATAGCCTGAACCCAGACTTGTTCAACCTGTCCCAGTCACCTTTCCAGGGATTACCTGCCACTCAGGACCCACTGCTAGAAGAAGCCTTAAGAACCAAGTAGGACAAATTGGACCTGGTCTCAAGGGTTCTGCAGCCATCTTCTCAAACTGAGAAAATTCTGAGCAAATCATCTTAAAGTAGAAAAGCTCTGCAAACAACTGTCTAAATCACATTTTACAGCACTCAGAATCAAAGCTTCACTGGTGCCCAAGACCATTTAAGCAACCCCAGGACACGCAGTACTTCCCAAACAAATGTGTCTAAAAGAGCTAGAAAAGGTTAGGTCCCAGGAGGTAAAAGAAACATCAGCTGTTTCAGTGGGTACTGCTACCCCACCATACAAATTGGATTTTTAAGATAAAAACCACCCCCATTTTCCCCCGCCCACCCAAAATGGTATGGCAGAAGGACAGAATGACAGAAAGCAAGAAAGCGTGCCTAGGCAAGCCACCAGAGAGAGTTGGGCAGCTACAGACTCAACACGGAGGGACAGCAACCATCTCTGCCAACTTCACCCATAGGCCTTCTAACAGGTGAGGGAGATAACAGCCAATGAGGGAAACTAAAATAGGCAAACTTCTCCCCACCAGCTCTGAAGCAATACAGAAACAAGTTCTAAGGGGTTTCATTCAGTAGACACCTTGATTACAGCCTGATTGCTATGAGGGGAGGAGGAAAGAAGCAGCCTACAAACCACACCTACGAGTCACATACCACCTACCTGCTTTCATTCCAAATACCCTCCAAGAACAAATTTGGGATGGGGCTGACAAAGGGAGCCTGCCCCAAGTGGGCCTGGGGAGTTGGCAGGTATGGGAGACTTGGGAACAGGAAGGGGCATTTGTTCCTTACTCTGTTTTTCCAAAGCTTTTTGCTTTTTCACTTCCTGGTGCTTGTTCCACAATTCTACCCCAGATGCAATGCAAGCAGGAGAGAAAGAGAGAGTCAGAGGCTGGTCAGACAGACAAAATGGAAACCCACCCACCCAAGTTGACTTGGTTTCAGGCACACGATTACCAGTCAAGAGATATCTTCATAGGGAAGGGGTGGGGAACCAAGAGATCCAGTGCCTTCCCCGGACTCATGAACTACAGAATTCAAATTTCTAATTCTAATCCCAATGTGGCAGTAAAAACCCTGCACAATGTCAGGGCTAGAAGGACCCTTAACGAAGCTCTTTCATTTTTCCATGAGGAAACTGATCCTAAATAAAGAGGGTCTTCAGCCTTTGCTCAAGATCATGTGACTTAGGGTAAGTTTAAACTTCTACCACATCATGCCTCTGCCAAATGAGCTGGAGAATGGCAATTTTTACAGATTTCAGATGAGACAGTCATCACTTCAAGCAGTCACATGGTTTCAGAAGCAGGAGCACCAACCAGTTTGATTCAGTAGATTGGCCACTCATGCAGTCAGCCAGCATCCTTCCTTACTGCTATCGAAGAAACCAGTGTACCCTCAGAAGCAGCTTCTACACTACCAAGAGACCTGTACTTAGCCAGTCATCTGGTAAAAAGCATCTAATAAACATGATAGAACATAAAATGGTCAAGACTAGCATCTTAGCAGGAGAAAGCAGAAAGAATACCAGTCATAACCATTATTTTCCTGGAAGGAGCTTCAGAGTTTTCTGAGTATGATCTCATTTCCCAGCTGAGGAGATAGACTCTGAGACTCCAGACCTCCAGATTGGCAGGTCAGTACTTTTTCTAGAATATTATATCAGACAGGGGAAAGCCAGGGTTGACTGCCTCTAGAACTGTATTATGCTGGCTAGGGAAGTATAGCACCCCTAAAAAGGAAACTGGTTCTTTGGTTCCACTGATAGGAACACAGGGCAACTGCTAATGGTCATGGCAAAAGGCATCAGCTGGAAACACAGTGCCCAGGGACCTAGAACCATAAAAAGAAAGATATAACCTAGATAACTCAAGGCCCATAGTAGGAAGTAACCCAAACAGATGACACCAGAGAGTGCAAATAGAGAAACCAAACACAAGCAAGACTAATCAAGTCTAGTAAGGAGGAGTTCAAAGAAGAGCTGACTCAGAAACCTATGCTTCTAAGGTACAGAACCCAGCAAATGAGGTTCCCAGACATGCCCTAGAGCAAATTCCAGGGCAGTGTACCGCCTAGATGGGTTAAAACTGACTTCAGAGACCCAGATGATCATAATTTTACAGCCAGATGATCATAATTGTACAGCCTCTGTAAACTTCCTGACAGCTTCAAGGAACTCACATGGCCTCTTGATTACATGAAGAAATGTAGAAGTTAATAAAAAGAGGGACCAGGAGTATAGCTCAGACTCCCTGCACTAAGCTTCATGGGGCCCTCTAAACAAAACTACTATTCCTCAAAGATGTAGGAGCGGGTGGCTGGAGATGAAGCTTAAGAAATAGAGTAGTACAAAGAAATGCCGTTAGAAGTGGACACAGACCTATCTCCTTCTCTAGAAAGCAAAGCATGGGGAAGAGAAAGGCGGAATTCTGGATGAATTGAAAGTAGAGAGGGATATTTAAGAAGTCAGAACCCCTCTACCACAAAATACAGTGATACATACCAATAGATGCTACAAAGTTCTCTTCCTTTAAACTTCTGGTGTCCGGTTCCTTAGGACCCTTTCCTGTGGCACTTGATGCCCGAGGTCCCAGTTGGGGAACTCTCAGCTGTGCCATAGCCTTTGGGTCCCCCCGCCCAGCCAGGCCAGGATCCTTGCTAACTGGGGTATTTATACTTTCTGTTGGACTTCTCTTTCGCTTGTCTGGTTCTGAGAAAAAAAAAATTCAATACAGAAAGAGATTAAAAGAGGTAGTGAGTAGGAATCAAGGCACAGAGATAAAGGGGGAAAAGCCAGGATACAGGAGGATATGGAATGGATGTGCAGGAAAAGAGCTGACATTTTTCATGACAGGAAAATATCCACTACATATAAACATGCACTAGAAAATAAAATCCCAAAGCCTGAGGGGAAACAGCTTTAGCACTGACAAGAGGGGAAACTCATCATAGAGACAAGTACATTTTCTCTCTTTTAGAGGTAAGTAGGAGAAGGTGTGATGCCCAGCTCACACAATCCCTACCTTTGCTATAGTAGTGGGTGTGGGCGATCTCCAGAAGCCCAAAGATGCTAGCCATGCCGCCCAGACCTGCATGGGAATAGGACTGCTCCAGACTGAGGACTGTGCACTTGAGGAGATCTAACATTCCCTTGTATACCTTACGACTGATCTCCTGCAACAACAACCCAGGGGCTAGAGTTGGCAAAATTACCTTTGGTGTCCACATCCCTTTCCCCAGTTTATTCCGACTCTCTACCCCAAACACTGACCACATCCGGGATCATGTCCTGTCGGGCATCATCCTCTGACTGCACCGTGCGGTTCAGCTTGCTCAGGACAAAGACTCGCAGTTGCTCACTTTCCAGCAGCCGGCGCACTTTCTTCATGTTGAGCCAGCCAACCCCCTGGCCATCCAGCACGCTGTGCACCACCTCCTTCAGAAACTGCTGGTTCTCACTACAGGGTCCACAGAATACTCTGGTCATCAGCTCCTTTGCAGAGTATCCCTCCCAACTCACCAGACTAAATTTTTGCCTTTAGGGGCAAAACATAAAGCCAAGTCTCTGAACATGCTCCAAATCCAGCACATCCCTCAGTACTCTAGATAATCTGGTTTACTCAAATACCCACCACTGCTATTTCACCCTCCTCAACACTGTAAACTCTAACTACTGCCTGTGGATTGAGTCAGAATAGGAAGTGCTGGTAAGAAACTGATTTCATTTACCCTACTGAGAGCTTCTCTCCTACTCTTGAGTATTCCTGAAGTTTTTTTTACAGGACTTACTACTTGAGAACTTTTAAATCAGCTCTTCCATTTATTACCTAGAATTGCTGGATCGACCCTGGGGTGATGGAGGTTCTCTTTTCACTGTCGGGCTGTGTTTAATGACAGATGACTTCTGATCCACTAAAGCCCTCCTGTTTCCTATATTAGGGAAGGTAAGAATGAGAGACATCACAATTACAGATCAGGAGCTAGCATTAGCACAGCCCTGAGTAGCCATGTTCCACATCCATTACCCTGAAGGGCTGGGTGAGGGTGGCCCCAGGGCATCACACATAGGTAGAAACCAGCCATGGCAATGTGAGCAGGTGGGGATGGAAACTCAGGCCACTCCACATGCACCAGCAGCCCGCACCATGGGCAAGCATGGGCGTCATGGGGGATGGGGGTGGAGCAAAGGAGGTCATTCATGTGACACTGCTTGCTCCACAAGGAAGATGGCCCTCAGGCAGGCATGGAAGATGCTAGAAAAAAAAAAAAGATCATGCATAGCTCACGGGCAAGACCCACCTTCACCACTCCCAGGGCCGGCTTCAGTAACAATCTCCATTAGAGTATTTAGCCCAAATACTGGGACACAAAATACACAATTAGTAGGTGCACCACAATACCATATCCCCTATACCCCTCAGTGGAGCAGTAAGTTAGATAATCTGAACATTCTCCCAAAGCTTGTATGGTGCACATAACCTTGGTTCTTGGGCACCTCAGAGCTGGAAGCCAAGTGACCAGGAGACAATCAAGGCTGTAAGAAAGACCATCTTTAAAAGATGGTGGCCTCTCAAAGCCAGGGGCAGAATAAATGACATAGTGAGCCTTCAGGTACTAAACAGACACATGCATGAAAGAGGGACCACTGGTTTTCATGAAATATCTGGCACAGGCATCCAGAAGGCCTGTAGGTATGCACAGGAAAGCATCTTGCAGATGCTGTTGTGAGGGGTGGACTTGGAGTATGAGGATGGGGGGTAGGTGGGAGGATAAGTGCAGCAAATGAGATGAAGCACAGCATGCAATGAAAGTCTTCAAATACAGCAAATCAAAGCCAGTGACACCAACACCTTGCCATCCCTATCTACCCAACCTTATGTGAGCTCGCTGTAGCAGCACTAGTCTGTAACAAATATAAGTAGATCCATTATCTCTAGTCAGTTCCCTATACTGCCAGCTCTGCATCTTGCCTATCTATCTCATGGTCCCATCCCCACCAAAGAACATTCCTTAAGACTCCTGACATTTTTAATCATTAGGAGTGAGAGGTCAGTTAAAGAATACAGAGTTGCTTCTCACTATACATCCTACATAATTAAATGCAAGTTAAATTCAGAAGATTCTCTTCATCTCTCAGAGATCACAAATAAAATTCAAATAAGGTCTTAACTGCCCCTAGAAGCAAACCAAAACTATCTGGCATACTCATAAGCCCTAAGTTGACATGAAGCTGCAGTAAGGTAAGAGGCTGGACTCTGCTAACACCACCAGACTCTCCACAACCATCCTCTAGTGGGCCAGCTCCCTGGGACTGAGTTCATCCTAAATTCATGTAGCAGGAACCCAGCAGATGACTAGGGGCAGGTGATGATGTCTATTTAATCACGTCCCTCTGACAAGATCTCCACCCCCAGAAGCACTAATCCCACAATTGTTATTATACTAAATGATACAACAGGGCCTTCTCTAGCTACAAAGACAGTTTCCATCTGACAACCATCAAGAGCCCATGATGTGCAGTGAAAGCCATGAGAAGCGATATGAGGGCAACAGCCAGATCAAATGACTCATCATACACAGGGATCCTAATAAGCACCCCTATCCCTGAAACATCTCAGAAGAACCTGCTTTGGCAAAAGGAGGGTTGGAGTTACCTTTCAGACTAGGGAAGGGTGTGGTCTTCTCTCGGGCACCTTTGGTGGGCAAAGTAAGGTTTGAAAGACTAAAACTTGTACTGTGGTTCCGATACAGGCTGCCTATCAAGGGGAGAGTGCAAGAATAAAGAACAGAATAAACACAAAGTGTTATATATACTCCAATGACTATGCCATCATCTTCACCTCCCTCCTTTTCTCTTTTCTCCTTTCTTAAATCTAGCATAAAATATAACATCTCCCTCCTCCTCAAACATAATCCAAATCTGGCAGATCAGACAATCTCTGACCTATCACAGAAAGGATCAAGTCTAGGGCAGCGCTTGTGGCTCAGTGAGTAGGGCGCTGACCCCATATACTGAGGGTGGCGGATTCGAACCCATCCCGGGCCAAACTATAACAAAAAATAGCCGGGCGTTATGGCAGGTGCCTGTAGTCCCAGCTACTCAGGAGGCTGAGGCAAGAGAATCACCTAAGCCTAAGAGCTGGAGGTTGCTGTGAGCTGTGA
>NW_003852396.1:72431261-72437456 GCF_000181295.1 Otolemur garnettii | reverse complement strand
AAAAAAAAAAAAAAAAAAAAGTCCTTTACTACGCAAAGAAGATATCAGATATCAAATCAAATTTGAGCAGAATATTTCCTAAGAGGGGTGGCACCTGTGACTCAGTGGGTAGGGCGCTGGCCCCATATACTGAGGGTGGCAGGTTCAAACCCAGCCCGGGCCAAATTTCAACAAAATAGCTAGGTGCTATGCCGGGTGCCTGTCGTCCCATTCCAGCTACTCGGGAGGCTGAGACAAGAGAATCGCCTAAGCCCAGGAGTTGGAGGTTGCTGTGAGCTGTGTGATGCCACAGAACTCTATCGAGAGCGATAAAGTGAGACTTTGTCTCTACAAAAAAAAAAAAAAAAGAAGGAAATTATTGGGCAGCACCTGTGGCTCAAAGGAATAGGGCACCAGCCCCATATGCCAGAAGTAGCGGGTTCAAACCCAGCCAAGGCCAAAAACTGCAAGAAAAAAAAAAAAAGAGTATTTCCTAAGAGATTTTGAATTTAATCCCTATTTTTCTTCTTTTTTTTTTTTTTTAATTGAGACAGAGTTGCCCTGGGTAGAGTGCTGTAGCATCACAGCTCACAGCAACCTCCAACTCCTGGGCTTAAGCAATTCTCTTGCCTCAGCCTCCCAAGTAGCTGGGACTATAGGCGCCCGCCATAATGCCTGGCTATTTTTTTTTCCCAGCTTTTGGCCGGGGCTGGGTTTGAACCTGTCACCTCCAGCATATGGGGCTGGCACCCTACTCCTTTGAGCCACAGGCGCCACCCAACACCTGGTTTTTTTTTTGTCCTTTGGCAGGCCTGGGCTAGATTTGAACCCGCCAGCTCTGGTGTATGTAGCTGGCACCTTAGCTGCTTGAGCTACAGGCACCCAGCCTTAATCTCTATTTTTCAATTGACCACTAGGCTATCTTCCCTGAAACAGACTGAAACCGCTAGGTAGAGTGACAATGACTCATCTGTCCCTGGTCCTTTATTGACCTCACTTGAAAATACCTTATCCAATATCACCCAAATGATCTGAATTACAGCTTGATAATGCTAACCCAGCCCCACAACTGAATTTCCAAGCATTATTTGGCATAGTCAGGCCCTACTGGCAGAGAAAATGGAAGAGAGGAATGAAAGAGCATTAAGACACTTACTGGCAAAAGACATAATGCCCCCGAAGCCCTCGGTGCTGGTGTTGGAGACGGTGGAGTTGGGAGAACTTGCCCGAGAGTCTGAATCTGCATCTGAATCACTTGCCAGTTTCAAGCTGTTGGGCCGCAGCATCTTTTGAGCCCTTGAATGCACAGTGGCACCTATGAGCCCCAGGCAGGGGTGCCTAATCTTGGGAGTGTAGGCCTTATGCTATACTGCAGTATTGCTCCCTTCCCATAATTCCTATCTGCCCTAGATCTAAGCACCACCCTCTGGGGATGGCAGGACCACAAGAGCACTCAGATTTCTCAGATATGCTGATTAACCTTCACCCAGGGTCCACTGTAGTGAGGTTCTTCAGTCACCCATCTAGAAGGGATTCCCAGGCTCTCACCGATTGCCATTGACAGGTTGGCTGAATCGGGGAGTATAACTTTCCCCCTGCTCATCATCATCTTCCTCAGGGGGAAAGCCATATTGGGGCTCGAAGTATGGATTGTCATAGGGTCGCCGGTGCACTGACCCCTCTCCAATTTCTGTCTGACACCTGTCCACGTTCGATTTGCCAATGCTGGGAGGCACGGAAGAGAGGGACTTGGAGATGCCTACTGCTGCCTTATCATCCATCTCTGTAGAGTCAGCAGGTTCCTAAAGGTCACATTAAATAAAAAGGAGTCATCTGGTGCCCAGTGAGGCCTTTCCATATTCTCAATCTGACAGGGTTTGGCCAGGCCTGACAGATTCCTATCTATCCTAAGGAATGTATGGGAAAAGATCTATATGGCACTCCTGTTCTCTGTCCCCACAAACTATGCAAGGAGGATCTTAGTTACACCCTGAACATAATTTAACAACCTCCTTCTGAGGTCAAAACTATATCTCATAGACCCCAACAACCTCCTTCTGAAGTCAAAACTATATCTCATAGACTCTAAGCTCTGGGGCCTATGGAGAGGAAGATAGGAAAATTGTGAAGAGAGAAGCAAATTAATAACTACATCATGGCTTTCCTACTGTAATCAAGGCCCACATCCCAAGCAATGGTTCTCATTCATCCACCTCTCTCAGTCCTCACGTACAGAGTTGGCTCCACGGATGATGGTGCTGGGGCTACTGCTGGCGGTGGTGCTGGAACTAGAGCGCAGTGGGAGGTTTTCCAGAGAGTTCTCGCTGTCTGGGCCAGGCTCCTCTGCTTCTTTCTGGTTCTGCAGCTCATCAATCTCCACTTCACTGGCATCCCCCAGTGCTGCATGTGTCAGAGGGTCCACATCTGCCAAAACCCAAAGGAGGAAAGTACAGACCACCCAATCACTGAACCCCAACCCCTGCCCAGAGCTAGCCAATCTCCCCAAGCACACTTACTGGGAGTATCACCATTGATGTCACATTTCATCATTTCACTGACAAAGTCACCAAGGGAGGAGTAAGAAGAGCTTGAGTCATCATAGTCCATACTATCACTGCCACTGCAGAGTGAGGAGCATAAAAAACAAAACAGAAAGGGGCAGGGAAAAGAATCTGCAATCAGCACTAGTTAGAATAAAAGGGAGGCACTCTTCACAAAAATGGAAGAGCAAGAATCCAATGTACTCAATATTAATATGAAGCCAGTAGACAATCTAATATATACCCACACAAGAGAAAAATGCAAATCAATGCATGTGGGGAGGACAAGATAGCGAGGATAGTGGAGGAGGGTGGGGGATAGGTGTGCTCCCACTTAATGGGCACAATGTTAGGGTAAATAGCACATCCCTTGGGAGCAGGATACAATTATAAGAGGGACTCTACCTAATGAATGCAAATATAGTAACCTAATTCTTTGTGCCCTCAAATTAACCTGAAACAATAAAAATGAAAGAAAAAAAGGGAGACACTCTTAAGTCAAGGCCAGGAAACAAGATAAAATAAAGAGGGGTAGAAAAACAATCAACCAGGCTGGGCATAGTGGCTCATGCCTATAATCCTAGCACTTTGGGAGGCCAAGGAGGACTGCTTCAGCTTACAAGTTTGAGACCAGCCTGAGCCAGAGCAAGACTTCTCTCTAAAAATAGCTTCTCTCTAACACGCCAGCCACATACACCAGAGCCAGCAGGTTTGAATCCAGCCTGGGTCTGCCAAATAATGACTACTACAACCAAAAAATAGCCAGGCATTGTGGCGGGCACCTGTAGTCCCAGCTACTCGGGAGGCTTAAGCCCAGGAGTTGGAGGTTGCTGTGAGCTGTGATGCCATGGCAATTTACCCAGGGCAATAGCCTGAGGCTCTGTCTCAAATAAATAAATAAATAAATATAAATAAAAATAAAAATAGCTGGGTGTTGTGGCAGGTACCTGTAGTCCCAGCTACTTGGGAGGCTGTCTACCAAAGGGCAACAAAATGAGACTCTGTCTCAAAAAAAAAAAAAACAACCAAAATATAATCCAAGGACTCAAAAAGTGATATGTAAATCCTATGAGATTTTGCATCCTGTATGCTGAAGGGCTAGTGAGAGCCTCTTTACCTTAAAAAGCGCTGTGCTGGCTCGGCGCCTATAGCTCAACTGGCTAAGGCGCCAGCCATGTACACCTGAGATGGAGGGTTCGAATCCCCAGCCCGGACCGCCAAACAATGACGGCTGCAACCAGAAAATAGCCGGGCGTTGTGGCGGACGCCTGTGGTCCCAGCTACTTGGGAGGCGGAGGCAGGAGACTCACTTGAGCCCAGGAGTTGGAGGTTGCTGTGAGCTGTAATGCCACGGCACTCTACCCAGGGGGACAGCTTGAGGCTCTGTCTCAAAAAAAAAAAAAAAAGTGCTGTGCTGCCACAAGGACTGCTCACCTGTCGTCAGTAGGTTCGGAGTCAGAGTCTCGCTCAGGTGGCATACTCAGTGCCTCAGCCAGCTGAGAACTGCTATCATAGACTCGATAGTGGATGGGCTGCAGCTGATGGGCATACCACTTTGGCTTGTCACCAATCAGGGCTGGATCAAACATATCTACCCCACGAGGAAAAAGAATAGTTAGCAGCAAGGAAAGAAAAGCAGAAAACAACACATAAAAGGCAGGAAAAAAGTCTGAAGCAAAACAAGGGTAAAAGATTAGCAAAAGAAAAAGTAAAGGCAAGAGCCATCGGGAGGAGAAAGGCAGGCAGACTTACTGTTGTGAATTCGCTGAAAGGCATAGTTGGTGGGGTTAAGGATCCATTCTCCAAAGTACTCCACAGCCTGAGTCCTGGCCAATTTCTCGGCAAAAGGAGTCTGCCGGGGGCGTGAGGCCAGAAAGGAGCCAGCTTGAAAAGCTACCACAGGCCGAGGGAAGAGACGCAGGGTACGTGTATGCATCTGAAAGCCCTGCAGCACGTTGGCAGAGTTGAAGAAACGCACCATGGCCACTCTAGAGAAGGAGGGGATGATGAGATAATACGAGATCCATATCCATAGAAGTAAGGATTCCTATGATCCAAGATCTTAGAACAACTCCCAGAGCCATCACTCAACAAGCTTCCAACATCAAGCGGAGAGATATGTTAAAGAATCATCAATCCCCTTCTTCATCCTGAGAATGATTTGTTTTTTCTCTTTGCTTTTACGTAAAGGTAGAAAATATAACCAAATAGCATACATATTTTATATAATGAAACTCTGGCTCAGGAAAATAATCTGCTCCAAAGTCACTGAGAAAGCAATAAGACCAATTTAAGAACTCAGGATTGTATAGTGTGCTTGGTCTTACCTGGTTGCAACATCCACAGAATCGACATCATTGCCATAGATGAGTGGGTTGAATTCAGTGGAAGGTGTGGACTGTAGGTCATTAGAAGATCTTCCCAAAAGAAGTGGGATTTCTTGGCCCTCATGAAATTTCTCCAGATTGAGGATGGGCTGTGTGTTGAGACTCATGCTCGCTAGAGCCTGTGGAACAAGAAGAAATTCCTCATTTTAGGCAGGTTCCTGGGCAGCTAGTCAATCTAAGATCCTAGGAAAGAGCCTTCTTGAAGACTTCTACATCATACTCTCTGGTCAAAAAGTTCTGCAACAAAGAAACTGTGGTAACTTGCAAACCCATTCAGACCCTTCATCTCTGAAATGATAATACAAATATTTTAGTCTTTAGCTTTTCATCTTACTCCAACCTAGCCCCAAGGCAACCTGATCAGATCTCAAGTCCAGGACAATAGTTTTCAAATTTATTTTAGTCACGAAATGTCCTTCAAAATTGAAATATAAATAAATAAAACGTAAAAACAGGCTGGGAGTGGTGGTTCATGCCTATAATCCCAGCAAAATGGGAGGCTGAGGCAGATTGATCACTTCAGGCCAGCCTGAGCAACATAGTGTATCTACAGAAAATAGAAAAGTTAGCTGGATGTCGTGGCAGGTGCCTGTAGTCCCAGCTGCTTGGGGAGAATTGCTTAAGCTCAGGAGTTCAAGGTTGCAGTGAGCTATGATGATGCCACTGCATTCTAGAGCAATACTCTGTCTCAACAAATGAACAGCTTCTCTGAAGGACACAAGGAACCACAGCCTGACATGCTCAGTGCTCCCAACCTGAATCAGCCCCCCAAGAGCAGTTTGAAAACCACTGGTCTAGATTACAGTGATTCTTATGGCTAGTAAATAAAGGAATCACTTGGGATATTAAATATGTTTGATTCAACATGCGTGGGTGATTCTGTGCCACCAGCCTTGACTCTGCTTTTAATAAGCCCAGGTGATGCTAATGCTGTTAGTCTGTGGGCCACACTTTGAGTAGGAGGGGTCAGAATACAGGATCAATGAACCTAAGAATCTTATCTCCTACAAACATTTAAAAAATAATTCCGTATATCAACATCTTCCTATTAGTAGTCATACTAAAGTAATTGCAAAGAATGAAGCAATGAAGCCAGCCAGAGAACTTTGGATTTTTCAATTTTCACCAGACTGTACAGTAACAATGTATCATATTACATGAAGTGTGATGAAGCAAGTAAGAATGAGAATGATGGCTCGGCGCCTGTGGCTCAAGTGGCTAAGGTGCCAGCCACATATACCCAAGGTGGCGGGTTCGAATCCAGCCTGGACCCGCCAAACAACAATGAC
>NW_003852396.1:72424446-72430584 GCF_000181295.1 Otolemur garnettii | reverse complement strand
TTTTTTTTTTTTAAGGCAGATCTTACTTTGTCACCTTCGGTAGAATAACATGGCATCATAGCTCACAGCAACCTCAAACTCTTGGGCTCAAGCAATTCTCCTGCTTCACCCTGCTGAGTAGCTGGGAGTTCAGGCACTTGCCACAACACCCAGCTATTTTTAGAGATGGGGTCTCGCTCTGGCTCAGGCTGGTCTCGAACTTGTGAGCTCAGGCAATCCTCCCACCTTGGCCTCTCAAGTGCTAGAATTTATAGGCATGAGCCACCAAGCCCAGCAAAAGAGCAGGGATTCTTATAAATAAATACAGTGCTACATAATACACAAGGCAAGGGATAGGAACAGATCCTAGTCATGTTTTACCTTCAAGTACTGTGTTCAGCATGCAGAAAAAGAAGAAAATCAATCAATAAAAATTAAATGTAAGGGATTACTCAAAAAAGGAATTTTTGAAGAAAGGATTCTATAGAACCTTGGGATCAATTCTAGATGATAAAATAAAAGAACCCAGACTGTCCAAACTACTAACTCCAAACTAATAAGACTAAGAAAATGCTCCAAACTCATAAAGAATGGCATGCATGGTGGAGCCTATGGCTCAGTGAGTAGAGCGCCAGCCCCATATACCGAGGGTGGTGGGTTTGAACCTGGCCCCAGCCAAACTGCAACAAAAAAATAAAATAAAATAAAATCTACCACAAATACAAAAATAAAATAAAATAAATAAAAAAGAATGGCATGCATGACAAGAAACAGAAAGTGGAGTGTTGGAGAGGGTTATAAGGCATACAATGAATTAGAAGAAATCTAAAAAAGCTTTGTGAAATTCACCTCCCACCCAGAAATGGGATACATTTCGTCTTACGCCCGTCCAAGGCAAAGAATATATTCTCCACTTCAAGTTTGAAAGGAAAGTGGTTCTTAGAATAGCTGTCTTCCTGTAGCAATCCCACAGCATCTATTATCCCCAAACTTTTCTTTCATTCTTCACTTACTTGCTTTAAATGTTTTTTCAGCTCTAATGATTCTGGTTCTGGCAGGATAGGTAGCACTTCTGCATTGGTAGGGGCAATTACCTATCAGAGTAATGATAAAAGACATGACCTTAGAATTTATTGCTTAGGAGTTTCACTTACATAAGGGCAAATCATTTTTAAAAAGGAAGATATATATTCAATATTATCATATACTGTGTATGTGAATATATACATTAAATACCTGTACATATAAAATATGTATACAAATATATGATCTACATATACATCTGAAAAGAAATAAATGTTATTTGTGATTATTTCCAGATAACAGGGTTATGGTTTTTGTTTTCTTCTTTACACTTATTTTTATTTTTTATAGTTTTACAACAAACATATCTAAGTTTGAATGTACTTGCACTGCAGAATATTAATATTAATTTTTAAGTCTATATTGCAAAACAGTTTCCTACTGGAAACTATACCTGAGGAAAACCATTAGGAGATAATGGTCCTGAAACCACAACTGCCCTACTGCTCCTGGAGGATGCAGGGCACTTAAGTGCTCTTAATTCTGGCAAAACTAAATCCTGTAATTCTTTTGAGTCCTAAAAAAGGCCTATTTAGCCAATAAATTAAACAGGATTAAAAAAATTATTTCAGGGCAGCGCCTGTGGCTCAAAAGGGTAGGGCGTCGGCTCCATATACCGGAGGTGGCGGGTTCAAACTCAGCCCCAGCCAAAAGAACATTATTTCAATACAGTTGCATAATAGAAATCATCCAATAACTTAGGACCTTCCTGAGAGTCATCTAGAAAAACAGATCACAGGATTAGGTCCTATCTACAGGGTCTAGAATGGGATTCTGCACCTTACAATGCCCTCAGCCAAGAACCTTACCCTATTACTGTCCAGATCCACTAGCCATACATCATCAGGCATTTTGAAGTCCAGTTTGTAGAGGAAGAAGCTGGCAGGGACCCCAATAATGTATGGGGTTGGAGCCAAGAGCAGCTGTGGAAAATGATAAAGAGGATAAGAAACAAAGACAAAATCTATCAGGAGCACTTATCGTGTCAGGACTTTTTCTAGATAAGAAAATGCAGCTTCACAATCACTCTTCCAAAATTCTTGAGGCCAGATATACTTCAAAATTTAGAATTTTTCAGATTTTTAAGGTAAGGTAATATGGTACATTTTATATATAAAGTAGTTCCTTTTTTTTTTTGAAACAAGAGTCTCACTTTGTCACCCTGGCATCATAGCTCACAGCAACCTGAAAATCTTGGCCTCAAGTGATCAATCCTCTTGCCTCAGCCTCCTAGTTAGATGGGACTACAGGCACCCACCACAATTCCAGCTATTTTTATTTTTTTATTTTCTTAGAGATAGGGTCTCACTTTTGCTCAGGCTGGTCTTGAACTCCTGAGCTCAAGCAATCCACCTGCCTCAGCCTCCCAAAGTTCTGGGATTACAGGCGCAGTAGTACCTTATTATCTATTGTTTTGCTTTTTGTGGTTTCAACTACCCAGAGTCAATCATGGTCCAAAAATAATAAATGGAAAATTTCAGAAATAAACAATTAATGGCTTGGCACCTGTAGCTCAGTGCATAAGATGCCAGCCACATACACTGAGGCTGGCAGGTTCAAGCCTGGCCCAGGACTGCTAAACAACAATGACACTGACAACTGCAACCAAAAAGTAGCCAGGCACTGTAGTGGGCACCTGTAGTCCCAGCTACTAGGAAGGCTAAGGGAAGAGAATCAATTAAGCCCAAGAGTTTGAGGTTGCTGTGAACTGTGACACAATGGTGCTGTATCCAGGGTGACATAGTGAGACTCTGTCTCAAAAACAAACAAACAATTCACAAGTTTTTTTCTCCCAGGGTAATAAAGAGAGATTTTATTTACAAAGAATGAGGAGAAAGTTTAGAGCACTTCCAAAGAGAGTTGGAAGTGCATCTCTCTTATGTTGGAGAGAAGGTGGGAGAGATGGACATGCAAGGGCCGTGCGGGGATATAAATACTCTCTCTGTAAAGTTCGACCAAGGCATGGTGGTAATCAAAAGCGAAAGCAAGGGAAACTGAAAATAAAACTGAAGCAGCTCAGGCAGTGTGGATTGAAGACAAAAGTAACCTACACAAGTTTCAGGGTAACAAACAGAGATTTTACTTAGGAAGAACAAAGAGAAAGTTTAGGGCACTTCCAAAGAGACTTGGAAGTGGGTCCCTCTCATGAAGGAGAGAAGGTGAAAAAGACCAATTCATGAGTTTTAAGCCATATGACACTCTGAGCAGCATGCTGAAGCCTCATACCATTCCACTCTGTCCCTCCTAGGATGAGAATCATTTCTTTGTCCATCACAGCTATGCTGTACATGCTACCCTCCAGTTAGTCACAGCTGTCTCAGTTATCACATCAACTGTTGCACTACCACAGTGCTTGTTGGTTCAAGTAACCCTTATTTTACTTAATAATAACACACAAGAGCTGTGAAGCTGACCATTTGGATATGCCAAAGAGAAGTTGTTATCCTCTTACTGGGCCTAATTTATAAATTAAACTTAATCATAGGTATGTAAATATAGGAAAAAAATAAAGCATGTATTAAGTTCAGTATTGTCCAGTTTCCGGAATCCATGGGAGGTCTTGGAACATATTCCCCACAGATAAAGATGGCGGTAATGTAGCCAAAAAGTCAAAAAGTGTATAATCATCAGCTGCGATAAATAAAAAGTACAAACAGGGGCGGCGCCTATGGCTCAAAAGGGTAGGGCACCAGCCCCATATGCTGGAGGTGGCAGGTTCAAACCCAGCTCTGGCGAAAAAGAAAACAAAACTACAAATAGCATAGGTTTTGCTCCAAGATCAGTTCAAATCAGTCAGATTTTACAGACAAATTAATTATGATAAGGTACTGAGGACCAACACTGACTTACTTCCCCCAGGAAGACAGAGGTTACAAAGCCAGAAGACACCTTGAGACTCACCTGCTCTGCTGATGCCATACAAGTGGGAAGCAGTGGGATAACAGGAAACATATATTCCAGGGGGTAGATCATTGCCACAAATGCCATCACAGACATGGAGAGTGCATTGTAGTCTCGGGACTGTAGTACCACCTGCCAAAAGCCATACCGTAAGTATCACTCAACAAACATAAAATAAGGTTTATAAGAAAACAGCTTCCAGGCTTGGCACCCATAGCTCAGTAGTTAGGGTACCAGCCACATGCATCAGGGCTGGAAGGTTCAAGCCTGGCCAGGGCCTGCTAAACAACAATGCCAACAATTACAAAAAAATAGCTGGGCATTGTGACGGGCTCCTATAGTCCCAGCTACTGGGAGGCTGAAGCAAGAGAATCACAAGCCCAAGAGTTTGAGGTTGCTATGAGCTGTGATGCCACGGCACTCTATCAAGGTCGACATAATAAGACTCTGTCTCAAAAAAAAAAAAAAATAATAAGAAAGAAAGAAAACAGCTTCCAATATTACAATTTAATTTCTATTTTGCCATGTCTATAGCTCCAGCTTGATTTCCACAATCATACTGCTCTATGCCCTACCATACCTGTCACCTCTCAACCCAAGCACTGCAGTAATCCTCCCTCAATTAACTCCCTTACATTCCCAGTTTTTTGCGGGTTTTTTTAGTTTATTTTTGTAGAGACAGTCTCACTTTATCACCCTCGGTAGAGTGCTGTGGCATCACAGCTCACAGCAACCTCCAACTCCTGGGCTTAGGTAATTCTCTTGCCTCAGCCTCCTGAGTAGCTGGGACTACAGGCGCCCACCACAATGCCCAGCTATTTTTTGTTGCAGTTTGGCCGGGCCGGGTTCGAACCTACCACCCTTAGTATATGGGGCCGGCACCCTACCCACTGAGCCACAGGCACCTCCCACCTTCCCAGTTTTTATGCTTTCCATTCCAGGACCACTCATTGCAACAGAACTACTATTATTCCAAAGAATCAGATCAGTATAATTAAGGATAATTCAGCTGAATGGTAAGCTTTGAATATATCTCACATGATACCAATGTCTTAATTTAACCCACATCTACCAAGTACCATACAAGTGGGAAGCAGTGGGATAATAGGAAACATACATTCCAGGAGGTAGGTCATTGCCACAAATACTTTGGCATCATCTTACTTCTTGAAGACAAGAATACAAAAAAAAAGCCCTGTCCTCAAAGAACTCATAGTCTAGCCTCTGCCATATTTCAAAGCTCTTTCTCTAGAAAGGTCTGTAAAGCTGGCCTCTCACCTTGTGCTCTAACAGGATGCAGGTAAGCACCTGAAGACAGGCATCCACACCCAGAAGTTCCAAGGGAAGGTGCAGTGGGAAATCCACTAGGGTGAATCGAGAGGGGTCTGGAAGCGCAAAGGTCAGAGCTGGCTGGAGCTCCTGGGGTAGGACCTCAATGTCTACTCGCTTCTGCCCCGAGACAGGTACTGGGGACCGCAATAATCTATAGATCCAGGCCTCAATCTCTCGAAGGTCATGCAGAAGGGCACTTGACTTTTCCTCCACTAGCAGTGATCCAGTAAAGATCCGCCACATGGTGTCCCTGAGGAGCAGACAGCAGGAATGAGACACACATCTGCAATAGAAGTAAACAGCCCAGTGCAACCCAATATAACCATGGACAGTATAATGATGCAAAGTGGGAAATTATTATGAAAGCCCACCCTTTGGATTGTGGGTTTTTTTTTTTTTTTTTTTTTTTATTTTGAGATAAAGTCTTGCTCTGCTACCCTGGGTAGAGTGCTGTTGTGCCATAGCTCACAGTAACTTCAAACTCTTGGGCTCAAGTGATTGATCCTGTTGCCTCAGCTCCTGAGTAGCTGGGACTACAGGTGACCACCACAAAACCCAGCTAGGAAAGTCTACTCTTTGAGTTCATATAAGACCAGAGGGTTTATACAAGGGCAAAGACAAGTATAACAATGTATATACAGTGGGACTTAACCATCCTGCCCACCATAAAACATCAAATTCCTCATCATTTCTCCAAACACAATTATGGTAGGAAGTCTATCTCTGCAGCAGTCTTTTGCTTAGTAAAGACTAACACAATAGGCTCGGCGCCTGTGGCTCAAGCGGCTAAGGCGCCAGCCACATACACCTAAGGTGGCGGGTTTGAATCCCCAGCCCGGGCCC
>NW_003852396.1:72415676-72424348 GCF_000181295.1 Otolemur garnettii | reverse complement strand
AGCCCAGGACTTGGAGGTTGCTGTGAGCGTGATGCCATGGCACTCTACCCAGGGGGATAGCTTGAAGCTCTGTCTCAAAAAAAAAAAAAAAAAAAGACTAACACAATAGGGCAGTGGCTGTGGCTCAATAGGTAGGGCACTGGCCCCATATACCGAGGTGGCAGGTTTGAACCTGGCCCTAGTCAAACTGCAACAACAACAACAAAAAATAGCCAGGTGTTGTGGTAGGTGCCTGTAGTCTCAGCTACTTGGGAGGCTGAGGCAAGAGAATCGCCTAAGCCCAGGAGTTGAAGGTTGCTGTGAGCTGTGACACCACGGCATTCTACCAAGGGCAATAAAGTGAGACTCTCTCTATTAAAAAAAAAAAAAAAGACTAACACAATATGCTTAAATAGGTCTAAAGGACCTCAGGCTATAAAGGAAACCTCCTATACCCCTCACAGAACAATTATACCTAATCTTTAAATGCGTCCCCTCATTTCTGAGATCAGTGGCAAACTGTACCTTTGTACGCCTCGAGGGATGCCCAGTTTCTTGCCCAGTAGTCGCTCACTACAGCAGTCCACCAGACGTTTGAGGGTATACAGACACTCTCGGAAGGTGGAAAAGAAGGGGTAGTGGCTGAGCACACACAAGGACGTCAGAGTACTGTTGCGGGAACGGCTGCCCCCCTTGGCCCGGCGTTTGCCCCGAGGAGACTGGTTCACATCGGGGGTAGAGTCAGCACTGGGAGGCTGCAGGGATGAGCCACTCTCTGAGCTCTCAGTGCCAACCTCTTCTGAGGAACAGGTGACACGGGTTCCTTCCTTCCCACGGGACCCTGCCCCACCTTCCCCCTTTTCCTTAGGTATTCGCTTTTGGAAAGAGCGATAGAAGTTAACACAGATGCCATAACGTGTGACTCCTGTGTCCTTGTCAGTGAGGGTAAAGACAAAAGAGGTATCATCCCGGAGGCTCATGCGCCGCTGCCGCACACTCAGACAGCCCTCTGGCTGGCAGAAGAATACCACATCTGGGGGCAGGGGAAACTCAGCATGATCCTCTAATGGGTATCGCCGTAGTAATTCAGGAGTCTGGGCCACACTATCACTGCTCGGGTGCCTGAAGAACATAAAGACAATTTCAGCAGCCTGAAGTGATAGAACTATCAAATTTTAACCACAGTCAACAAATAAAACTCAAAATGTGATTTTGGATAAAGTAACCTAACAGTAAGACCTTGAAAAATATCTGTGGCGCTTGCTACATTTAGCGGAGGCTAAATGAAGTCTGCACTATCATGAAGATACCTATCGTGAAATGAAAGGAAAATTTCCACAACAAAATTCTCACTAACACGTTAAGATGATTAACACCTTGCAAGGTGCATTAGATAATGAATTACCAAAAGGGCATATGTAGGTAGAGAGGAACACAATGTACTTTTCCTTTTTACAAAATAAGAAACCTGGGGTAAATAAAATGAGCATATTTGCTCAAAATCACAAAGATGCCCATTAAGAACAGATTTGCTCTATTTTTGCCCAAACCAATACTCTCAATCCACCTGACCATGTCGTTTTTCCTACTGGCAATAGTGCTCCCATCAGGATAAAATAATAGGGGAAGAATGAGATAAACAAGGCAATATGGACATAAGGAAATAATTTGGGTTTTATCCCACAAGACAAAAATCAGTCCCCTCTTGGTTACCTGGCCCCTACGATCACCAGATAGTCAAGTAACCGAGGACAGAACTTCTTCTTTTGCACCATGGTTCCAATTCATCAGTTCATCTCAGAGCCAACTTCAGGGCACCAAGCAAGGAGTCAGCAGTCCCAGGAGGAATTCTGATATTATCTGAAAATCCAAGTCTAATAGGAAAAAAGTACCGATAAGATCCACTGCCATGCCTAAGGGGCTCATCTCTCTCAACTTTATCCCAGCCAGGGGCACAGGTCAAAAGTCCTTCCACTTTAGAACTAAAGATAGGAAAACATGATGCATGCTTGTTCTAGTATCTAGGTTTAAGAGCTCACAGAGTCAAATGTCAAGAAGTAGGTTAGAGGGTGGCGCCTGTGGCTCAAAGGAGTAGGGCGCGGGACCCATATACCAAAAGCGGCAGGTTCAAACCCAGCTCTGGCAAAAAAAAAAAAAAAAAAAGAAGTAAGATAGGGCAGTGCCTGTGGCTCAGTGAGTGGGGCAGGTTCAAAACCAGCCCTGGACAAACAACAACAAAATGGACGGGTGTTGTGGTGGGCGCCTGTAGTCCCAACTACTCGGGAGGCTGAGGCAAGAGAATCGCCTAAGCCTAAGAGCTAGAGGTTGCTGTAAGCTGTGACACCACAGCACTCTACCGAGGGCAACAAAATAAGATTCTGTCTCAAAAAAAAAAAAAAAAAGAAGTAGGATAAATAATGGCTCACCATCTCTACCAACTACCCGTAGCTCATTTCCAGCCTAACCTCTGTTTTCTGAAAACAGACCTAGGCAGTCTCATCCGGACTCAGACATTATGATAACAAAAACGAGTCATTTTCAGGATCCCTACAGGGTGGATCAAGATCAAAACTTTTCTTTTCTTTTTTTTTTTTTTTGAGACGGAGCCTCAAGCTATCCCCCTGGGTAGAGTGCCATGGCCACACAGCTCACAGCAACCTCCAACTCCTGGGCTCAAGAGAGTCTCCTGCCTCAGCCTCCCAAGTAGCTGGGACTACAGGTGCCCGCCACAGCGCTGGCCATTTTTTTGTTGCAGCCATCATTGTTGTTTGGCGGGCCCGGGATGGGGATTCGAACCTGCTACCTTAGGTATATGTGGCTGGCGCCTTAGCCAATTGAGCCACAGGCGCTGAGCCCAAACTAAACTTTTCAATTAGCACTAATCTGTACTTATAGGTCTAGATGGAAACCTAATTAATTCTGTTTCAACATTCTGAATTCTGCTTAATGCGAAACCACCATATAGCCTGTCTAGTTAATTGCATTCAGACAACAATTGGCTATTCTACCTCACGCGATCTCAGATGACGAATGTCCATGCCCCAATTGCTCATATGAACTACTTTTGTTCCCCTTCAAGCAAGCAAGAGACCCACTAGCTCTGCCCTTGGTGCTGAATCATAGTCTTTCTCTTGTATTCTGGTCTCAGGATAGGACTCAGTAACAATACATATAGATTTGGCCTTGTTATCATATATATTACACAGGTTACGAATTAGATGCAGGATAAGGAGAGGTGCTCAGATAAATTTCCAAACCATGTCCTAAAATTAGGAAAAGTTTACATGGTCTTAATTTTAATTATTTTGCTCTTAGGTCCCCACACACTTCTGTAAATAAAATGCTTCACTCCACTACAGGACTATTTCCAGTGTTCTAGGATTCCACTCTGTGCTCCGCATGTGGCCTTACTAAGACCTTGTTCAATGTACACATAGAGAATCCCATTCCTCAATTCGTCATCTGCTGCTGTGTGCATGCCCATACATACACACATACACACTCCCTGTGTGCTTAAGGCCCTCTTTGATTTAGATAATGTAAAGTTCTATCTTTTTTCTCTCTGGCTAATAATAAACAAGACTCATTTGCAACACCTCTCAACTCCTCAAAATACTGCTCCCCTTTTTCCCTTGCTCCCAGTAGAGGACCTGCAGGTAATAGGATTCAGTTTTATCTCCATAGCGACTCTGGCTCCCAGCACTATTTATAGCAGAGCCACAGCCCCTCCCCTGCTTGGTGACCGCTCAGTGCTAGCAGCTGCTACTCAGAGTCAGCCAGGGACCATAACAATTCACTCTCTCCTTGAGTCTGGAGACACCTCTTTGACTGACAGCACTTGCTGATAATTAGGCTATCTTCTCCCACATCTGTCTTTAGTTTGCATTTTGTCCTAATTCTGACTTTAAAAAAATTTTTTTAGTTGAATTTAATATTTTTAGACTAGTCAAGTGCCGTAGTAAGAAGGGCGGGTAAGACAAGAACAAGGAGTTCAATCTGTAACTAACTGTCAACAATCAACTGAGATAACTCACTACCTTCGGACCAGGTATAACTCCAACTTTTCACAGCAATATCTCCTCACAACCAAGTTCCTGAATATGCCATATATTCAGTTCTAGAATCACCACTACTTAATGAAACCATCAGTCCTTTCTCCCACCTGCTACAAACCCATAAACATACTGCAGAAGGTGGAGCACCAGCATAAAACTGAGCTCAGCTCCTCCTAAGCAGAATAAGGGAATGATGTGGATGAAATATGAATGACACCACAATTTCTTCTACAAGAAATTATGAAGTTAATGTCATGGGATTAGGAAAAAAAGGAGTATGTAGAAAGGTCCACAGTGAGAGCCAAAGTAGGTTAAAGTAAAACAGAATTTACAGGACCAGACCTTTAGCCTAAGCTTTGAAATCTATGTTTACACTGAACACCAGGAGCCCTTTCCAGCCAAAATTTCAAAGATCAAGACTGAAGTATCTCCTACTAATATAGTATTAGGATGGCGCCTCTTTTGCCTGATGCTGTCTCAGCTCCTTTCCACTGAAAACTACTTGATAAAACCCAAGTCATTCACAGTCCTCCTTTTCTCCCACAGCCACAAGGACCCTGAGATCTTGTGACTATTCTAGCTACAAGTGGTAGAATAGATTTTTAGGCACAGAGTCATATCTCATCAGCAGGCCCTGCCTTCAGTTATTCAGATTGCAGAGATAACCAAGATTTTCCTTCTTATTTTCTCCTCTCTTCCCTCCCCACAAAGACTAAAGCCTCCAACACCATCCACAACTCACACTCATTCTTCATAACCAGCCAGGCTCAGACTCTGCCTCTTGCCTCAACCCTGTTTACTAAGGTGAAGCCCCTCGTTCCTATCTCCTTACGTTCCAAAGGCATACCTCTACTGAAATCCTACATCACTATCCACTTCATCCAGACACAGATTCAGAATCCACAAACCTTTAAGTTACCCATGCCTTTTCAACCTACAATGGCCATTTGGGTCTGTCCCTCCCTCGTTTTAGGCAGGTCTCATAGTAAAACCGTAGGAACCAGAGAGAGATATGACATCTTTGCTGATGTGAGCACAACAGGAGGCTCTCCTTCCCTCCTTCCCTTCCCCAGGCAGTGACCTTGCAAGCTCATCAGCACAAACTGGTCCAGCGTGAGGGTGAACTGGAGCAATGAGGCAAGCAATTGGCAGGCTTGGGGAAGAGGCGAGGAGAGGAGAGGACAGGAAAAGGAGGAAGAATTTAGAGATGCACGAGGATGGGGAGAGGAGCGGTTGCAAGAAGATTATTAAATGGTGTCTCCACTCTCCAACAAGTCAATTTGAGACGTTAAATTTTTAAAAAATAATCTTTATTAAGAAGCCAAACATGGTTATTCAAATCATAACCAAAAATGAGGCGCACACAAACACAACGCCAAGTGCTGTGCAGACTTGGGCCCAGGGTAGGATGGCTCTGTCCGCCCCCTCACCTGCTGGACAGTTCTCCCCCGCCCCCGCCCCGGCACCAGCGGCGCCCGCCCGGCGGAAATCGAACCAAGCAGCCCTGAGCAGCGCCCGATCCTCCATCCTACACCCCAAAGGAGACTCGGAGCGCTCCCACTGACCCCGCCCCCTTCTCCGACCCAGGCCTCACTCCCTCTACGCCCTTTAACTCACTTAGGGCCTCTTCAGAGACCCTTTCCTCCTAGAGTCCCCGTTTCCTTGTAGAGCCCGTCTCACCTCTAGGAGTCCCTAAAATACCCAAATACCAGTCTCGGACCCCAGCAGCCCGGATTGTCCTACCTCCCGAGAGTCGGGGGACCGGCCAGGCCCGGCCCGACGTCCCCCGGTAGCGCAGCGTCAGTCACTCCCGCGCTAGGCGCCGCTCCGGGTGAGCGTCAGTTCCGCGTCTGCACCTGGGGGCGCGTACCACTCGGACCGTGCGGAAACGCTAGGCTGCGGGGGGCCCGGGCCGTACCATTCACTCCTGCGGGAACAGGGCTGCACCAAGCCCAGCGCTGCAGGGTGCAGTAGACCTCGGGAGAAAGGCGGCTACGCACACACCTATCCGTGTGGAAATGGGAACGAGATGGGGCACGCTGGGCCAGCCCAGTGCCACGGAGTGCCAAGGGGAGGACCCGAAGGAATACCTTTTGTTTAGGTTCCTCCCACAGATTTTAATCCGACTCGGTAATAGAGCCCATTTAGACGAAACACCGATTAATCCCAAACGACTTCTCAGGATAAGGTGGCCGTGAGCGCTCTCATTCTTTCTCCACACCTCACCTCCCTCCCCCCGCACGCGTCTTGGAAGTGCCCGGCCTCCGGGGCTGGAAAGCCGGCTGCCCAGGCAGTGGAGCCTACCAATTCTAGGGCAGCAGAGGGGCTCCAGGCTGGAGGGCGAGGCCGCGGAATCACCTATACCGGCGCGCACGCGGGAAAGGGGCGTGAGCAGTGCCGCGGTGCCCGCTGGGAAATGGAGTCCAGTTCTTTCTAGAGGCCGAACCCTCCACAGGGCAGCCTGCCGGCGGCTTCAAAAAGCTTTCCTTCCTGTCCCATGAGGCCTGGGAGTCGAAACTGGGCCCTGGGTCTTTAAGGTTGTGCCCTTTTTTCAAACGTCAACCGGAAAACGACGCACTGTACACACGCACGTGAGGTACACGGCCGAGGCAGCCTGAAAATCCAACACTTCCTCCGGCACATAAATATGACCCGATCCCACCTGGAACACTAACGGGGAAGGAGGGGGGCGTCTAAGCCTCAGCGTTTCATTTACGGCGCGATGGACTAGTAAAGGGAGCCTCCCCGCGCCCCGGGCCCGCTGTTTCTTGTGACAGGTCCCCCTCCTCTGAGTCTGGAGGCGGATCCTAAAGGACGCAAGCTTCCTCCTGCCCTGCTGTGCCCCACCCCCAGTCCAGAAATTGGTTTCTCTCATTCTGTGTTCATTTTGGTCTTCTTTCTTGTGCAAACAGCGCCAGACTATCAGTGAGGCAGCCCCGAGGCATTTATGGCCAAGCCACAGAGTGACAGTGGAGAATTTCTCTTGGGGCCTTGAGGGGAAAACAGGAAGTGGTAGAGGCAGGATGGGCAGGGCGGTGGAGAAGCTTGTGCAAAGTGGCCCCCAGGCTCAGGGTTTGGTGGGGTCAGGACAGTCTTCAGAGGGAGCACAGCGTTAGCATGCTCCTCACTGCCCCGCAGCCACAAAACTCTCAACCCTTTGACTCTCCTTTAATGCCAAGTGAGGATCTTGCCGGGCTCCCAGGAATGTTTGTTTGCCCTTCTCAGTCAGCTCCAATTCTCGGAGGCAGAAGAAATGGGGGCAGAAGTCATTCGTTCACATCCCAGATCTCAGAGAGCAGAGGGGGGAGCTTTTTGTCCTGCAGGCGAAGTGCGAACACTTGCTCCGAGTGGACGCTGCTCAGGGTCCGGAGGCTCACCAGTTTCATTAGCATCCGTGGGAACATCAGTTGGTCCTGGGGAAAGGAGAAGGACAAGTGCAGCTTTTGCCTCTCCCCAGGGAATGACATGGCAGGGAAGTTGTGGGAAGGGTGGAGAATCTCATTTGTGCATGATGTAGTCAGAGAGGGATTATTAAAGGGAAAGTAGGTGGTAGGTGTCAGGGAATGGGCCTATTGGAGGAGGAGCGTGGGCACTATGGGGAAACTCACATGGGGGTGGTGGATGGAGACGTAGGCATGCAAGGCCTCCACGTATGTGTGTTGCAGCCTCTCTACCTGGAGCTGGTCCTGCACGTTGGGCCGGTCTGTAGGTCACCAACAGAGTTGAGGAGCAGGTCTTGCCAGGGTCTTAGTTCCATACCCCAAATCACAACCAAGAAAGAGGGACATGCCCCACCCAACCTCTCCTATCCCAAAATAACACAGGAAGAGCCCTCCCACCCCTCAGTGCAAGTCCTTGCTTGCTTTCCTCTTGCCCCTCCTCCACACCTGCAGAGAAGATGCTGATGGCAATGAGCAAAGCAAACTCTGCGTCATTGAGTTGCAGCTCATTCATGGCTCTGGAAAACTCAAAGATGGGGTTGATGAATTCCACCTGCAGCCCTGAGGAGGAAGAAGGAGGGCTGAGGCATGTGGCAGGCACAGCAGAAACTTCCTTCCCTCATCCAACTCCTCAACTTAGGGAACTACAAGAAGCACACTAAGAATCTTCAGGACTCTGCCATGTAACCTTGGCAAGAATGAGGATAGTATCTGAATCTATTCATAAAAGTGTTGTGATAGTTCCATGATAAAGCCTGCAGAATACTTAGCACTGGACTTGGCACGTAGACTGTGCTAAATAATAAAACAAATCTGTTGTTCTTTTTCATTTCATCTTATTTTTTTGGAGACAGGGTCTCACTCTGTCACCCAGGCTAGAGTGCAGTGGCACAATCAAAGCTCACTGCAGCTTCAAACTCCTGGGCTCCAGCAATCCTCCCAATGCAGCATCCTAAGACCTAGGACTACAGGTGCACACCACCGCACCACGTCCAGTTCAATTTTAAGTTTTTTGTAGAGATGGGGTCTTACTATGTTGCCTAGGATGGTCTTGAAATCCTGACCTCAAATGATTCTCCCACCTTAGCCTCCCAAAGTGCTGAGATTACAGGCAGCAGCCACTGCACCTGGCCAATTCTGTTACTAGAATTCTTAAGGCACATTTCTAGAATAAAGGCAATTCTTTTTTTTTTTTTTT
>NW_003852396.1:72403244-72414633 GCF_000181295.1 Otolemur garnettii | reverse complement strand
AAAAAAAAAAAAAAAAGTCTGCACCCCACATGTTCCCTAGGCTTTGTCAGATTTCTTTCAGCAACCATCTGCTATACTTTTCCATTTGAGGCTTCTTGATTAGTCACTTCCTGTACTTTTACCCTGATGTTTATCAAGATTTGTGTATTGGTCCATTTAATGGGCAACTCCTATTTTATAAAGCATTTCTTGGTGAGGTTTTGAGCCTCAAAGTGTGCCAAACAGCCCCTTTTTACAGAGGTACAGAGGAAGTTCTGGAATTGGGTTATGCCCCTGGGAGGGTCTGCTAATGCTCACTGAATGAATGCCTCAAACATGCTCAGTCTGTGTCATTAGTCATCCACCACGTGCAGCAAATGGTAGTGGATGTAGAGGGGGAAGAAGACCTGACAGAATAGAGCCCCTGTCCCTTCTCCTCAAGACCTCACTGATGAAATGAGAAAGACAAACATGATGACATCAAAACTGCTTATGTAAATAAATCTATAAATAGGTACAGATTCAGACAGCACAAGTTCACGAGTGCTGAAGGAACACAGAGACCTTAGACCTGGGAAGGGTTTAGAAAGGAAGATGTTCCAAAGAAAAAGAAGGCCCTGGTTGAGAAGGTCTGGGATAATAACAATTTAGGGGAAGGGTGGGTTGGTAGAGAAGTGGGCCTGGGCTTTTTTCTTTTTTGAGACACTTACTCTGTCACCCTGGGTAGAATGCCAGGGCATCATAGCTCACAGCAACCTCAGTCTCTTGGGCTCAAACGTTCCTCTTGCTCCAGCCCCCCAAGTAGCTGGGACTATAGGCACTCACCACAACACTTGACTATTTTTTTGAGATGGGCCTTGCTCTTGCTCAGGCTGATCTTAAACTCCTGAGCTCAGGCAATCCACCACCTTAGGCTCCCAGAGTGCTAGGATTAGAGGTGTGAGCCACTGCACCTGGCCTGGGGCTGGGCTTTAAACCTGAGCACAGTCATCAGATTACCCTGATTAGGTGCCTATATATTCAGGCAGCACCCTAGGCACTAGACAAGGCAAGAGGTACACAAACAGCCCTGTCATGTCCTATGTTAAAAGAGGCCTTTCTAGAAAGTTCACTGAGTGGCCTGTGTTGGGATAAGAGGTACATGAACTGGCCTGAAACCAGGGAAGGCTTTATGGACTCTGCCCTAGAAACAGATCTACCATCCCTGAGAATGGAGGTACAGCATCAACCATATTTTACAGACCTATTCAGCTATCAAGCTACAAGGTCTCCTGTGCAGGCTCAGTTCCAGTTACTTCCAAACTCTCAGCCTCCCATCTATTCCCAGCCCTGCTCCTGGAATACAAACATTACCAACAACTGAATATGAGGGGGCCGTGTGCTTAGCCCCCAAGCAAGCATCAGCTAGAGAGTGGCAATGTGAACTATTCTTTTTTTTTTTTTTTTGAGACAGAGCCTCAAGCTGTCCCCCTGGGCAGAGTACCGTGGCATTACAGCTCACAGCAACCTCCAACTCCTGGGCTCAAGCGAGTCTCCTGCCTCCGCCTCCCAAGTAGCTGGGACCACAGGCGCCCGCCACAACGCCCGGCTATTTTTTGGTTGCAGCCGTCATTGTTGTTTGGCAGGTCTGGGCTGGGGATTCGAACCCGCCACCTTAGGTGTACGTGGCTGGCGCCTTAGCCGGTTGAGCTATAGGCGCTGAGCCAATGTGAACTATTCTTGGAGAAGATACTCCCAATATAGGATGAGGATAGATGCATTCACTCTTACAACTGCCCCTTCTGGACTCATGTGCCACATTTCAGCTCCAGTTTGCCAGTTTATTAGAAAGAGCGATTGAAATAGAGTAGGGAAAATCAGCCTCCAAGATCCCTAAAGAGCACATCTGAGAAAGATTTGTCCATTTTTTGACTGCTAAAAGGTTTTTGCAGTAGTTTTCAAACTTTCTTTTTCTAGCTGTAAAATCTTTTAAGCAAAATGTTATGCAGAAGCGTAATATATAATGCAGATTTAAATGGAGCTTCTTGTTTGGTTAAAGTAAGGATGAAAGACAATTCCTATGCTTCCTTGTTTCTCCTCCAAAGTGACACTTCCAGAAACCCCTCAGATTCCTTGGAAACAGTGTGAAAAACCACTGGCGTAAAGCAACACAGGACAAAGGTCCATCAGCATTCTAATTTTCTGTCTTCAAAAAACAAGAGGAGGCTCAGCACTGTAGCACAGTGGTTATAGTATCAGCCACATACACCCAGGCTGGTGGGTTTGAACCCAGCCTAGGTCAGCTAAAACAACAATGACAAATGCAACAAGAACAACAAAAAATAGCCAGGCATTGTGGTGGGTGCCTGTAGTCCCAGCTACTTGGGAGGCTGAGGCAAGAGAATTGCTTAAGTCCAAGAGTTTGAGGTTGCTGTGAGCTGTGACACCACGGCACCCTATTGAGGGCAACACTCTGTTGCAAAAAAAAAAAAGAGGATCCTTCCCTTTCTAGCCACCTAAAACTTGGACCTATGTCTCTGTAGTCACTATGGGCCCATGACCAGAATCACTTGACCATCCAACCCCAATCCCTTTGTGATCTCAGTTCCCACCTGCTTTGGCAAAGTCTTCCCTGTTATAACTGAAATCCTTGAGGAAGGTGATACTCTCACTCCCAGGGTTGTACCTCCGAGATGTCTCCAGAAGCATCACCTGCATACAAGTAGCAGATCTCAAACACAATCTAGGAGGGCTGGTCTTGCTACATAGCCCCTTTGAGGGAAGATCGATTCTCCTCATCCCCACTTCCCACTGGATTTGGCTCTCCCAGTGGGATGTCTGGAGGCCCCTCCCACAGATAACCCCAATCTGGTTCTCCCTTTATCCCTTGCCCTGTTCTAGCCACCTCAATTGCAGAGGTCTTCAGCAGGGCAATCTGGTCCTCCCGGCTGAGCTGCAAGAAGCCAGGCAGCTGTTTGGCAAAATCAACGATCTCCTGTACAGAGATGATGGCCAGCTCCGTAAAGTGGGCAAAGCGCTGCTGACGGGCCTCCCGGCTCTGGGGATCTGGTGCCATGGGCCAAGGCTACTTAGCAAGGCAAGGAGGGAAAAGGCAAACCGCTTTGAATCAGACGTCAAGAAGCCCACTGATGCTCTGGGTGCAGCCACCTCTTCCCAGATCTGTCAAGTACCGTAACTCGAAGCTGGTCAGAAAATGAGCGCCTGTTACACTGTTGTTGGGCAGCAACCAGTTTCTCGATCATGTCCAATTGCTCTGGGCTGAGCTGCGGCAGGACCTGGGGAGGTGAGGAAGCCCTTGGGGGCAGGGATGTGGCCTGAGTCTGTTCCTCCTCTTGCCGCTTCAGTTTCTTCAGGCGGATCTGTTCTTCTGATAAGACACCTAAGGACAGGAACAGGTGTAAGGAAAGAAGAGGTGAGACAGGAAGCAAGGATGGGGCATAGAGGGGTGGTATGGGCTCCAAAAAAGCGGAGATCGCTGGAGAAAGGCAAGAAAAAGATCTTTTTTTTCTTTTTCTTTTTTTTTTTTTGAGACAGAGCCTCAAGCTATCCCCCCTGGGTAGAGTGCCATGGCATCACGCTCACAGCAACCTCCAACTCCTGGGCTCAAGCGAGTCTCCTGCCTCAGCCTCCCAAGTAGCTGGGACTACAGGCGCCCGCCACAACGCCTGGCCATTTTTTGGTTGCAGCCATCATTGTTGTTTTGGCAGGCCCGGGCTGGATTTGAACCTGCCACCTTAGGTTTATGTGGCTGGCGCCTTAGCCGCTTGAGCCACAGGTGCCGAGCCAGATCCTTTTTTTCTTAGAGACAGAGTCGCACTCTGTTACCCAGGCTGGAGTACAGTGGTCCAACGATAGCTCACTGCAGCCTCCAACTCCTGGCCTCAAGGGATCCTCCCGCTTCAGCCTCTTCACCCTGCAGGCTCAGGTGCCCGATGCCCTCACACCCCGACCCACCTCTTTCACTCAGCCTCTCCCTCCACTCCAGTCCTGGACACTCACACTCCTCCCGCATGCCAGCCTGGCGGCATTTGCGAAACCGACACTCCTGGCACTTTCGGCGCATGTAGGTGTCCATGGGGCAGTGGCCACCGCTGTGGCAGATGTAGCGTGCTCCTTTGATGACACTGCGGCGGAAGAAGCCCTTGCAACCCTCACAGCTCAGCACGTTGTAATGAAAGCCGGAGGCCTTGTCCCCACACACACTGCACAGCTCATTCCCCAGCATTTTAGGCGCTGGCCCCTTTTTTCGCTTTTGTGGACGGAACTCTGGAAACAGGGAAGGGTCTTAATGTTCTCTCCCAAGGAAAAAGTTTACTGTTCTCTCCCACCCAGCCACTGCCCTGCATTCCCTTCATGATACAGTCTAGTCTCTCTATTATAAACTCTGATTCACCAATTGCACTTATGCCCTGCACACTGCATGAGCCCTTTATATGGACTGATCCTTATAACAACCATATTACTATTTCCATTTCACAGATAAGGAAATTGAGGCTTAGAAAGGTGTAAAGGTAGAGACAAAATTCACACTCAGATCACTCAGGCCTAATTAACTCCAAAGCCTTTGGACCCCACCATGATATTATAAGGAACCCCTCCCAGATCCAGGGAGCTCCTACCTCCTTCAAATCCAGAAGCTCCTCACCTGCAGGTTCTGAAGGGGGCTCTGCCCTGGGGAACAGAGTTTTGGGTTCTGCTGCCTCCAGTCCCATCTCAACAGATTGGGGCATCCTAGCTTCTCCTCCAAGGATGCAGTTGCTGCTCACATCTTGTGCATCTGGCTCCCACAGCTCCACTGCAGTGTCTGAGACCCAAAAGGGCAGCAGAAAAGACTCTTAGGCTCCATCCCAGACCGCTTCCTCAGCATCATAGCTGGGGAACTGCAAACTCAGCCCCACGCTTAGAGGGCAGCAAAGCCCCAGCTCAGGCTTGAGACCCTAGGGTTTGTGTGGGTTCTAGGACTAGTTACTTATAGTCCCTTGTATCTCAAGACCTTAAATTAAAACGTTAACCTCTGTCCCCCTGTGGGACTGGCATGCATTCATCTCTGATCAGACAGAACTCTTTAAAGCCCGAGCTGGGTAAGCACCAGGCATGCCAACTCTTCCCAGCAGCAAGCCCAGATTGGGGAGGATTGGGCGGGTACCTGCACAGGCCAGCACCAGAACCAGGACAGAGGTGATCTGGGCAGGAGGCAGGCAAGGCTAAGAATGAGCTCTGTACTGCTCTCTGTAGGAGAGCAGAATGCAGGTAATGAGGGAGATTGCTTTGTAAGGGAGGAGAGGAGCCTAAGATCTGGGCTCAGGGGAGAAGGCTGGAATGGAGAAAACTTACCAGGAGAAACATCAGGCACCGGGGCCTCCAGCCACAAGGACATCTCTTCCTGGAGTCTTGGACATTACCAAGGCACTGCCCTGCAGGAATGACCCAGGTTATTCTCTTCTGGAATTGGGCTCCTTCCTGGCCTCAGCTCCCTTTTCCTCCTGATCCTGTCTTTTATTCACACTAACAACATCAGCCAACTTACTTGCCATACACTATTAGTCTACACTAAAGCTCTATGTGCTTTACCTATCACTATGAAATCAAGACTATTTTTTCTTTGAGATAGGGGTCTTGCTATGTTGCCCAGGCTGGAGGTACAGTGCAATGGCTATTCACAGGCACACTCACATACTCTTATAGCCTTGAACTCCTGAGCTCAAGCAATCTTCCTATGTCAACCTAGGAGCAGCAAAGACTACCAGCAAGCGACACCATGCTTGGCTCAGGACTATTCTTAAACCCATTTTAGAGATGAGCAAACTGAAGTTCAAAGAGATTCACTAGGCTCGGCACCTGTGGCTCAAGCGGCTAAGGCGCCAGCCACATACACCTAAGGTGGCGGGTTTGAATTCCCAGCCCGGGCCTGCCAAACAACAATGATGGCTGCAACCAAAAAAATGGCCAGGCATTGTGGTGGGCGCCGGTAGTCCCAGCTACTTGGGAGGCTGAGGCAGGAGACTCGCTTGAGCCCAGGAGTTGGAGGTTGCTGTGAGCGTGATGCCATGGCACTCTACCCAGGGGGATAGCTTGAGGCTCCATCTCAAAAAAAAAAAAAAAAAAAAAAAAAAAAGAGATTCACTACACTGCCTATAGATAACGGTTGGGCAGTGGCAGAGCCAAGACTCCAGGCCTGGTCACCTTGACTCCAGAGTCTGAGCTCCCAGACACCATGCCTGCCTTTCTCCCCAAATTCCCCCTCTAGGCCATCAGGAAATGTTTGGGTACATCTGCCCTCCTTCTGTTGAGGCCCCTTCCCCCTCACTCCAGCAATGACAGCCAAATTGGGCAAGATCAAGAGATAGAATTGAGGCTCCCTCCACCAAGTGAAACATGCTGCTTATTAGAGAAACTCAACTCCTGCCACTTTCCAAGATCCCAGCAGCAACTTCTTGCCTCTAAGTCTTCCCACTTTGTATACAGGACCTCCTCCTCCCAACCCCTCATGAGTTATTCTGGGATCTAAATAGACCCTCATCCCTGTCCTGGGCTTCCATCACTATCACCCACCCACCCACCCACCCCTACTTCTTACTGGAGACCCCTTTCAAAGATCCCTCCACCCCAACCCACACACAGAGACCAGGCTGCTGCTAAGAAGCAGACCCACCAAATCCCCAGGCCACCAGACTTCCTGGCTGGGCAGTCTCTGGAGCCCCCTTGCTGGGAGAAGAGAATGGTGCAATCCCTTGTCCAGAAGTCTAAGCGCGGTGAGCTGGAGCTGAGCACAAGAGGGACCTGGCGTCCCAGGGAAGTAGCAGTATAGGGAAAGGCTGAGGGGAGGAACTGCCAAGGGGTCGGGCCACCTCTCCTTCCTGCCTGGCGACCCGGAGCCGGAGCCGACTGGAGCCCTCGCCTCCTCAGCCCCCGCCCACAGAGCAGCTTCCCCACCAGCCTGACTCCTCCCCAGCTAGCCACCCCCTCAGCCTAGCGCCACCCCTACCCTCTACCCCCAACTAAGACAGTAATAGTTCCTTGCAGACCGGCACAATTCCAGGTCTCCCCCTTTCCTCTTCCTCACCCCAGCAGCTCTAAGCTATTCTTACAGAAGGACTGCCTCCCAGGCACCCCCACCCCAATCCCAGCAGCCTCCAGAGTCAGCGTTCCCTCCCCTCTATGGACACCTCGCAGAGCAAAGGTCCCAGCACAGCCTGGAATTGCAACACCAAGCCCCAGCCTGCTTTCCCAGCCTCCCTCCTCCTCCACTGCCTCTGGGAAGGGGCCAAGAAGCTCTCCCGACTAGCTCTAAGCCTTAGCCAAGCTGGTAGAACTCCAGGGGTGGAAAGAGGCAGGTGCTGGGCCTTGCAGGGAATCTCTGTATGTGGGTGCCCAGCAGGGGCCACAGAGAGATGAGGCTAGGAGAGACGGGCTGGTAGGAAGTCAGCTGTGAGCAATGGCAAGCCTGGGTTAGGGGTGGGGTGGCAGGTGGCCAGCAACCCAGGTGCCATCCTAGAATGGACCTGGGAAGGTATGCAGGTTGCCTCATCTGGGGACAGTCCCATCTGAAGTAATGGCAGCCTCTATCCGGCATCTACTGAGACTATAGCCATAGTCTTCCTGCCCTGCGTCTGGGACATGAAATCTATCCCTGAAGGCAGACACCACGTTTTATTGATTTTATGTGCCAAATAACCCTGGGAACAAGGGCTGGCACAGAGGAGGTAACAGAGTAGGTCCTGGGTTCCTGTTTGTTAAATGAGTAAATAAACAAGAAAAATCTGATCCTCTTCCATACTATACTTGCTAGTTATAGTCAATTTTAACTCAGCATGGTGAATTAGCATTTGGGCTCTGGGCCCAGAATTTGGGTTCAATTCCTGGCTCTGCCTCTTATTACCTGTGTGATTTTGATCGAGCAAGTTACTTGATGACTCTGAATCTTTGTTTCTCTATCTTTAACATAGGAATAGTAATAATAGTTTTGTCACATAAGGTTGTTGAGAATGAAATAATAGATCACAGCAGTGTGTAGAACACAGTGTTCAAGAAATGCAGCAGTTATCGCTACCTCTTCACTCCAGCTGAGTCTTCCCATCACCTTGAATCCATACATGAACCTTGTGCTTGTTTCCATATGTGGTATAAACACCTATTTTTTCTGGTCCTCAGAACAGTCACAAGATAGGGGGAGAGTAAGCAATCAGAGCCCCATTTGACATAGAGCAATGAAGCTCACATGAGGGCCTCTTCCAAGACTACACAGTTAGTGGACAAGCTAGGATCAGAATCCAGATGTCCTCACTCTACTCTGTGCTTTTTGTGCTATTTCAGAGTCCAGAGCAATGGTGTCTTATTGCCTCTTGTGTCTGATGGGCCAGGGAAGGGCTGAGATGGAAGAAACCAGGGCTGGTGGGCTGCAAGGAAGAGGCTGAGAGCTCTACAGATGCTTCGGTCCAGATGTGGGCGGCAAGGAGCTAAGGTTACTGCTGGTCGCTCACCCCCTGCCCCATTCCCAATTTCCTGCTCATGGGCTCTTCCTGTTTTGCTGTGAACTCCAGTTCCCATGGGCCCCACATTAAAGCATAGGACAAGGGCCAGGGCAGGCAGCCAGAGGGACTGAAACAGAGATGAACAGGGCACCAGGGAGAGAAAAGAGGAAAGAGGGAAAGAGTGGACATAGGGCCTGGGGTGGGACAGAAGGAACAGGATGAGAAAGGACAGGGAAAGGTGAAGCAGGGGAGGAAGCACAGAGCGGGGAGGGGAACAGGCAGAGCCTGGGGAGCAGATTTGAGAAGACAGCAGGCTGGGTGGTGTTGCAAAATCTGCCCATGTATTCATTTTTACATTTAAGAAAAACCCCTCTGACACTCCCATCTCAAACTTCTGCCTCCAGCTTTTGCTCTTGTTCCCCCTCATCACAAGGCCATCCCCTCACTGAGCCCCCACCCTGGTCTGGGCATCTCTGAGTCATGAGCACATGGCTCTTCATTCCTTGTGTTCCTTCTCTGATTTTCACAAGGCCTCAGCTGGTCTGAGAAAGTAAAAGCTGGGGACTCCAGAACCACTGGAACTGTTCTGTCCCAGCACCCACATAACTAGTCCAGATTCCTCTTCTAGCCCTCAGCCCATCTTCTGAAACTCCTGCATGGCAGCATAGTCAGAAATGTCCCTAAGACACCTGGTTTCAAGGAACTTGCGATATAACACTGGTCTGAAGCCTGGTAATCTATCTTCTGGGAGCTAGGAAAAGCCTCCCTCATCCACTTCTGACCCTCAACTCTACCTCCTGACACCCGAGTCTCCCCATAGGTGGCTTCTCAGGACACAGGACCACATATAAGCCCTGCCTGGAACCCTCTAACCCAGGCTGAAGCCAAATGCTGAACAAGCAAGTCAGGGCACCAACTCCCCCAAGCCAGGGAGTCAGCCTCAACCTGTCTGCATTACCGATACTGCACTGCCAGAGCTATTCCACCAGGTTATAGGGAGTTCAGGAGCCCCTTGACCTTTACCCATGAAGAGGGAAAGGGAAAAGAAAACAGGAGAAGTCCAAAACTTGGTATTGGCCTTCTAGGTTGGTATTTCCACAGGGTTTCTAGAGACCAACTGCTAAGCCAGGACAAGCAGCTGGAAACACATGTCCCACTTCAACAGTGCCACCTCCATGGCAAGTCCCACCAGCCCACAGGTGTTAGCTCCACAGGCTCCGAGTCCTCTGGGCCTCTCCTGTGTTTCCTTGGCGCCTATAGGAGGCAACATCCCTGGAAACACACTCCAGGCTTACCAAGTCACATTTCTGACTCCCAGAACTTCCAGAGGCTACTTCTTGAAAAGCAAACCCTGAAGGAGAAATAGGAGCATGTACCAGCCCCAAAGGTGCTCCAGGGTGGTTGGTGTTACAGCCGTAAGGCAGGATCTACAGGGATAGACAGTGGCATCTGTTTCTTTCTTTCTTTTTTTTTTTTTTGAGACAGAACCTCAAGCTATCCCCCTGGGTAGAGCGCTATGGCATCACTGCGCACAGCAACCTCCAACTCCTGGGCTCAAGTGAGTCTCCTGCCTCTGCCTCCCAAGTAGCTGGGACCACAGGCACCCACTACAACGCCCAGCTATTTTTGGTTGCAGCCATCATTGTTGTTTGGTGGGCCCGGATGGATTCGAAACCGCCACCTTAGGTGTATGTGGCTGGCACTTTAGCCACTTGAGCCACAGGCGCCGAGCCATGGCATCTGTTTCTTACTCCCTCCTTTATCATTCTGAAGGATGGAAAGTGTGAGGATCATCTTGCAGACCACTGCATACCTACTCAAGTTAACTTCCACCCAACCTCCAAATCAGAGATAGGGAACAATCCTGGAGTTCCTGCTTCCAAGACTTAGGAGTTCAAACATAATATAGAAGACAGAAAGAGAGAAGAAAAGAACATTTGTTTAGGCCCTACTACATACATTTATCTTTACTTGTATTATTTATCCTCACAATAAGCCATAGGAGATAGTTATTAGCAAGGAGCAAATGTCAAATTTGAATATAGGTAGAGCTGATTCAAAAGCTCTAACTAAAAGAAAAAAAAAGAAAGAAGGAAAAATCACACAAAAAACACCTCACTTCATTTCACAAAACTGCCTCCTTAGATGGGAAAAAATGGTTAGTTCAGGATTTAGATTTGTTCTGCTAACACAGAATAGAGTGGTGGCTCCCAAACCGGCCTAACCTTAAGAGATTCTGAATTATTTGATCTGGGGTAGGCCCATGTGTCCATCTATCTATCCATATGACTTTTTATTTTTTTGGCATCAAAGTAGTTAGGAACTAAGGTGTGAGAACTACAGAATCTTCTGGTAGAAAATATGCAGAAGCTGGGAAGGGGAGGGCCAAAAAACTAGAACTGAGCTCTACTCATGGTGTGTAATCTCCTTTTCTAGATTTGCTTCTTACTATAAAAATTGAAATAATAAGCCAGGCATGGTAGCTCACACCTGTAATCCCAGCACTTTGGGAGGCTAAGGCAAGAGGATCACTTGAGGTCACAAATTTGAAACCAGTCTGGGCAATAGTGAGACCTTGTCTCTATGAAAAATAAAACAATTAGCTGGGTGTTGTGACGGACAACTACAGTCCCAGCTACTTGGGAGGCTGAGGCAAGAGGATAACTTGAGCTCAGGAGTTTGAAGTTGCAGTAAGCTATAATGACACCACTGCACTCCACAGCACTCTACCCAGGGGGACAGCTTGAGGCTCTGTCTCAAAAAAAATAAAAAAAATAAAATATTCATTTTGCAAGGGTACAAGTGAATCTTTCTATGAGTAGAATTTGAATGTTTTGACATAATGACTAAGAAAGTTACATGAAGGCTATGTTAACCAGTTTGATGGAAGTGTCTTGGATTGTGTATGAAAACACCACACTGTACCCCCAAAGTGCATC
>NW_003852396.1:72397287-72401038 GCF_000181295.1 Otolemur garnettii | reverse complement strand
TTTTTTTAAGAGACAGAGTCTCACTTTACTGCCCTCGGTAGAGTGCTGTAGTATCACAGCTCATAGCAACCTCCAGCTCTTGGGCTTAGGCGATTCACTCAGCTCAGCCTCCCAAGTAGCTGGGACTGCAGGCGCCCGCCACAACACCAACTATTTTTTTGTTGCAGTTTTTGGTCAGGGCAGGGTTTAAACCCGCCACCCTTGGTATATAGGGCTGGCACCCTACTCACTGAGCACAGGCGCCACCCCTAGTTTTCTAATCTGCAAGTAAGAGGACTAAGTTAGATCAGGGATTCAGAGATTTATGAAACTTATAAATGGTTTTTGTGAACCTCTTGGGATTATACCTGTGTCTGTAGACATTTTTCTGAAGGGCAATATTTTCATCTGATTCATAAAGGGGCCTGTGACCAAGGTTAAGAATGCTGCTGGACATTGTGGTTCATGCCTGTAACAGTAGTGATCTAATCTAAGATTGGAGGAACACTTGAGCCCAGGGGTTTGAGGCTACAGTGGGCTATAATCATACCACTGCACTTCAGGCTGAACAACAGAGCAAGATCCCCGTCTCCTGCTCTCTCTTTTTTTTTTTTTGAGACAGAGTCTCATTATGTGGCTGTAGAGTGCGGTAACGTCACAGCTCACAGCAACCTCCAATTCTTGGGCTCAAGTGATTCTCTTGCTTCAGCCTCCCAAGTAGCTGGGACTACAGGCACTCACCACAACACCCAACTATTTTTTGGTTGCAGTTGTCACTGTTGTTTGGCAGGCCTGGCTGGATTCAAACCCGCCAGCTCCGGTGTATGTGGCTGGTGCCCTAGCCGCTGAGCTACAGGTGCTGAGCCTAGATCCCCATCTCTTAAAAAAAAAAAAAAATTATTTTAACTATTTGGCTACCCAGCCTTCAGTTCTTATTCTACTTGCTCCATGACAACTCTGGAAGCAAAGTTTAGATACTGAGTTACTTCTAATTAATGAATCTGGAGTCCTAGGGCAAAATCAAGAGACAGTAGTGGGCAATTCTGTTTCCCCAAGATCTGAGGTGGTTTGCTTCTAGTGGGCAGATATGAATCAAAGCATCCACAGAGGCTATGATCTAACCTTGTGCAACTGTGTGTAACTCCAAGCTCAGGGTCACAAAGTCCTGAATCCAAACTGGCTGCATCTAAATCCTAACAGCTAATGCCAAAGGGGCTTCTGATTCTGCGGAAACTCTACTTACTCCCACTTCATAATATGACAGCCCCATTGCCCAGAATATCTCCCCCATCGGGTCTGAAACTCCTTCCCTGCGGATTCAATGGGTTTGGAAAGCCTGAACATCTTGTGCAACCCAACTCCTTTGGGAAGAGGTATGACTCTAATTAACTAAACCTTGGAAGTGGACCCGAGGGAAAACAGGAAAAGGACTGGAAGGGGAAGCTCTGTTCGGTGCATGAAAAGTAGGCTAGACTGGAAGCAACCTCAAGAACACAGGGAGTCCAAAGGACTGTTTACACGCTGTGCCCCGCACCCCCAAACAAGACCTATCCCAGGAAACAGGAACAGGGCCAGGGCTCCACCCAAAGGCAGGCTCGTGGAGAGGGGCGCTCGCCGGTACTGTGCATCCACCTTGGCTTGGTCGCGCCTGGCAGCACCCGAGGCGGCGCTCGCTCCCCCTGCTATGGTCCAGCCCAGTGCAAGCGCCACCTTGGTACAGAGTCTTCCCGGGCCGACGCAATCCCGAACTCATGGCCCTCTTTATCATGTTGAGGTTGTCAAGTCCTGTCTGCCGCGCGAAGTCGCGCTATATTCCCATGCTCCTCTCCCGCGGCCAGATCCTGAACCTCCTACATGAATTCTCTAGCAGATAGCGCTTTCTTTTACAACCCCTGCCCATCCTTAAGCAAGATGGCGGCGAGAGTATTTCCGGCGTGTGTTCTTATGGCTGCGTCCGGGTGGCTGCGGCAGGTAGCACCGAACGGGTTCCATCCCTTTGGCTGCATAGACAACGGCGATGGCGGGCAGACGGTCGGTCTGCAGCCGGGCCGCACTTCTCCAGCTGCTTCTTGGTGTGAACCTGATGGTGATGCCACCCACCCAGGCCGGGAGTCTGCGCTTCGTAACCTTGGTAAGGAGAGACGGGGTCACGAAAGAGTTTGCTGGAGCTAGAAGTGAAAAGGCCTGCTGGTGGGTGTCCAAGGTCTGGAGGAGGAGCTAGCAGAGGAGCGGACGACTGGCCTTGGAGTTAGGGGGTTAGGTTCACTATTGATCTGTAACCCTGGATTTTTGGGAGGAGCAAAGTGTCCAAGTAAGTCTTCTATATTAAGGGATAAGTTGGAGTGAGTCTACCCCGGGACAGGGAAATTGAATGGTTGAGACTCATCCCTAAAGAAGCGTTGGGATCTTTCTCTCCCGATTTTCTCCATCGCATACATTGCTTTCACGTCTCTTTTCCCTTCCTTCCTGTACCTTTGGTCTCCAGTGGCATTGCTTAGCCAAATTAGAATTTCAGGAGCTTGGAAGTAGTTACTGACTCCTGAACTGGGGTCTTTTGCAGTGAAGGCTTCCTTCCCTAACATGGGACAAAAGGTAGGTGCTGTGTCTTCCTCAAGGAGACCCTTCTAAGGTATAGACAAACTATTTTCTTTCCTCAGCTGTATCGACATGGAGACCGTTCACCAGTGAAGACATATCCCAAAGATCCCTATCAGGAAGAAGACTGGCCCCAGGGGTTTGGTCAGCTAACCAAGGTGGGTCAGCAGCCAGCCTTCCCTCCATGTGAACTGTAAAATAGGTGCCCTCTAGAGCAGGCTAGAGAACTTGGGACTCCACTAAACTGCCATTTCCCACATGGGTGCGGACTTTGACCAGATTTCATAACCTTACTCTGTGCCAGGCACAACTGGCCACTTAATAAAAGAGTGACTTCTAGGATCAGATTAACCCACTCCTACACCAGCCACAGATAAACCTGGAAAGCAACAGTGCCTAAACCCATGGGGCATGTGAGTCATCTCTTCTCTCCAGACCTTCTTAACCCTTGGGTGTGCCCACAGGAGGGGATGCTACAGCACTGGGAGCTGGGCCAGGCTCTGCGACAGCGCTACCGTGGCTTTCTAAACACCTCTTACCACCGGCAAGAGGTAAGGCTGGCAGCTTAAGAGATAATAGGAATGGGTGTGCTGTCCTCATCTTATGTCTTCAGGGAGCCTAAGGGTGGGGCTGGGGCCTTTGGCCTCCCTCCTGCATTTCTGGTTACACCTATAGGACAAGACATTTAAGAGCTGTCTGGAACATAGCCTGGAAGCTGAGTTGCCCCTGCTTGGCTGGGAAGAGGCAAAACTGATCAAGCATCCAAACTCAGACTTAAGGAAGTGGTTTCTGACTTTTTGAAATAACAGGCTTTCCATTCGAGACATTTACTGAGTACCTATTAAGGGCCAAACACTGTGCTAGCACTTTGCACACTTTGCACCACCCAGAAGTGATCGCTTTCATCACAGAGCTTAGAATGTAATGAGGGTGTCAGATGAAACAAGGCCCAGATAAAGGGTAGCAAGGAATATGTAAATAGGGCACATCAGGGAAGACTGGCAGGTGTACTGGCTCCTTGAAGTCCTCTCCACACCCCAGGGATGAGGATAGTTTTTTTTTGTTTTTGTTTTTGTTTTTTTGAGATGGAGCCTCAAGCTATCCCCCCTGGGTAGAGTGCCATGGCATCATGCTCATAGCAACCTCCAACTCCTGGACCCAAGCGAGTCTCCTGCCT
>NW_003852396.1:72388172-72397069 GCF_000181295.1 Otolemur garnettii | reverse complement strand
TTTTTGTTTGAGACAGAGCCTCAAGCTGTTGCCCTGGGTAGAGTGCTCTGACATCACAGCTCACAGCAACCTCTAACTCCTGGGCTGAAGTGAGTCTCCTGCCTCTACCTCCCAAGTAGCTGGGATCACAGGCGCCCACCACAAGGCCTGGCTGTTTTTATTTTTGGTTGCAGCCGTTATTGTTATTTTTTGGCGGGCCCAGACTGGATTCGAACTCGCCACCTTAAGTGTATGTGGCTGGCGCCTTAGCCACTTGAGCCACAGGCGCCGAGCCCTGGTTACTACTCTCACCCACAAATGTCCAAAGAGTCCCTAGATGTTATTGTCCCCTTGAGGCCCATCTCTGTTGTGAACTTGTCCTTCTCCACTTTCCTCCTCCCTTTCACAAGTGACTATCTCTGTTCTTTATGTTTTCTCCCTAGTCCTAAGCCAATTTGAAAGGGGGGTTGGGGAGTGACTGGGGGGCAGTGTCTGCTCTCAAAAACCTTGGTCTAAATAGGGAGACAGTCTTTGTTATAAAATCTGGCAGACAGACCAGAAAGCCTTGCTGACTACATACTTTGGCTGAGAGGAAGGGGCATGTGAGCTAGTGCCATTCCCATGGCAGTTTGGAATAGTGACAACCCCAGTGAAGTGTTGGGGCCTTTGAGAGACCTAGAAGGCCAAAGGGATTGGGAGGGCCAGATGCATGGTGGGTTTACAGTTTGCTAAGTAACCATTTAGAACAGCTTCTCCCCCTGGGCTTCAATGAGGGGCCAAAGAAAGCACCTCCCCAAACATGCACAAACAAGTAAGACTTGTGTTGCCATCTCTGCAGGTTTATGTGCGAAGCACAGACTTTGACCGTACTCTGATGAGTGCTGAGGCCAACCTGGCTGGACTCTTTCCTCCCAGTGGGATGCAGCGCTTCAACCCAAACATCTCATGGCAGCCTATCCCTGTGCATACTGTGCCCATTGCTGAGGACAGGGTGAGACTGGCCAGCCCTTCCCTGGAAGTGGTGACAGTTCTGGCCTTCGACTTGCAGATACCAGACCTTTTCTCTGCTTCGTTCCCTGCTTCGGTCTGCAGCTGCTGAAGTTCCCGTTGGGCCCATGTCCCCGCTATGAGCAACTGCAGAATGAGACCCGGCGGACACCAGAGTATCAGAACGAGAGCACTCAGAATGCAGTGAGTGAGAGCTGAGGTCGGGGTCATCAGACTGCCCTTCCCCCCAGGGCAGGACTGATCCTCTGATCCATTTTTCATAGCAATTTCTAGACATGGTGGCTAATGAGACAGGGCTCACAGACCTGACGCTAGAGACTGTCTGGAACGTCTATGACACACTCTTCTGTGAGGTAAGCCCACTAGGGTGTCCGCTGTGCTCTCTTCTCTCCACCCTCAGCAGGCCCAGGTCACCAGGACAGCAGAACACAGTGCCTGGACACCATCATTCCCACTGGGGAGGTCCAGGCAAGCTGCTGCTTGTGAAACATAGGAACTTCCCTAATAAGTGAAAAAGAACCTCGGAGTGGGAAATGGTTTACTAATTGTCAGCAGTCCCTACTCCTCTCCACCCAGAGCTCTCATGGTGTCAGACTCCTTTCTGCTGAGTCTCACTTCTCCTGCCTGAGCTTTCTTCCCTGTGCCCTGCAGCCTCAGTGCTGTCTGCCATGCTACTTTCCCAGCCCCTTTTCCTCACCTTTCCTTTCCTCTCCTCTCCCTCCGTCACACACACAGGCACCTTCCCACTGGGGAAGAGAGCTACCCCGGGAGAGGCTCTGGCCTAGGTCCAGGGAGCTAACCTGCCTGCTGCGATACACAGCAAACACATGGGCTGCTCCTGCCGCCCTGGGCCTCACCCCAAACCATGAAGCGTCTGAGCCGGCTAAAGGACTTCAGCTTCCGCTTCCTCTTCGGGATCTATGAGCAGGCGGAGAAGGCCCGGCTTCAAGGGGGTGAGTAACAAGAACAGCATGTCACTCTCCTCAGGAGCCTACAGCATTAAAAATATGCTATCAAGGGCTTCTCGCTAGCTTTCTTCTCTACTGAAACATTCTCTACTCTTTCAAATCCAGGTTCCCCCATTACCCCATTAGCCACCAAGCCTCTCCATTTCTCCCAATGCTTAGCCCATGTGATACTGTATGACCACAATCAGGTTTGCATGTTCTTTTCTGCCATTTGCATCCTTAAGCTTCACCCACATCAGAAGACCCTCCCTCTCCAAAATGAATAGCCACCTCTAGAGAGCCACCCAGGGCCATTTAGGGAGAAGGCTGAGAGCAGCACAAGTGGCAGTTTCCTAATTTGAGCACCCAAGGGTGTGCCAGCTGTTAAACCTTTCAGACAGCTCAGTTTTCAGAGCCTGCATAGAGCAGTTACCTTGTCATGGAGCCACCCTCAGTATGTTTAGAAACAACCTTAAGTGTATATTTCTTCCGAACTGAAGTTATTCTTCCAACATGGGCAGGGACTCATAGCTTATTTGTGAATGAGCAGGTTTCTATATCCGTGTTTAAATTTTGATTGTTACCGTTTCATCTTGCTTCTTTTTTTGAGACGGAGCCTCAAGCTATCCCCCTGGGTAGAGTGCCGTGGCTTCACAGCTCACAGCAACCTCCAACTCCTGGGCCCAAGCGAGTCTCCTGCCTCAGCCTCCCAAGTAGCTGGGACTACAGGTGCCCGCCACAACGCCTGGCCATTTTTTTTTTTGGTTGCAACCATCATTGTTGTTTGGCGGGCCCGGGCTGTGGATTCGAACCCACCACCTTAGGTGTATGTGGCTGGCGCCTTAGCCACTTGAGCCACCGGCGCTGAGCCTCATCTTGCTTCTTTCTGAAAATTTGAGAGTTCTTAGAAAATAGGGATACTACACAGTCCCCATAAACTGCAAGTGTTCTCTGTGTTGGTATTCAGACCCAGGACTAGCAGAGGGCAAGAGAAGCACAAATAGGTCTGATCAATGGTAACTGTAGCCACTGATACTGGGGACTTCTCTCCTTCAGGAGTCCTGCTGGCTCAGATACGGAAGAACCTGACCCTAATGGCAACCACCTCCCAACTCCCTAAGCTGCTGGTTTACTCTGCGGTAGGCTTCTATACTCCCCAGCATGCTCATGTCTACCAAGGAGCTGGGTTTCCTATTTGATTTCTGGGGGTGTAGGCAAGCAGTGCTGATGGGAACCTCTCTTACAGCATGACACTACCCTGGTCGCTCTGCAAATGGCACTGGATGTCTACAATGGTGAACAAGCCCCTTATGCCTCCTGCCACATATTTGAACTATACCAGGAAGATAATGGGTGAGTGGAACTGCCAGCTGGTCCTGTACAGGGGCCATCAGGTGGTAGCAGAGGGTAGCCCAAGGACTCAATCATAAGCATGCTGAGCAGCTCCCATCTTGCTTCCTGTCAACCCTCAGGAATTTCTCAGTGGAGATGTACTTTCGGAACGAGAGTGAGAAGGCCCCCTGGCCGCTGATCCTGCCTGGCTGCCCTCATCGCTGCCCACTGCAGGACTTCCTTCGCCTCACAGAGCCTGTCGTTCCCAAGGATTGGCAGCAGGAGTGCCAGCTGGTGAGCGGGCCTGCAGACACAGGTAGCTGCCTCCTGCCTCCGTGCTAGTAACATCCCAGACCAGCTTTCATTTCACATCCACAGATCTGAGAGTTGTGCTTCCAGCATCATACTGCATTTCCCTGGCAGTTCCCTTTCCTATGCTGAGACCGTTTTATACCTTTTTTCTTCTCCTCACCCTCAGGTGATGCCCTCCCTTCTTTTATGACTGAAAAAATAAGAGCAACCAGGAGAGACGTGGCTTATTCCCTTAGCCCAGCTCTAGCAGCTTCTGTGCTGGTTTAAGTCACTACTTAGGGCCAGCCCCTCTCCATTCACACACTGGGCCCATCTCCTCTCACCACTGCAAGGAATCCTGATGCCTCAGAGCTTCCCTCTCTACTGGATCATTCCCATCTCAAAAGTCTAGTGAAGACCTGAGACCCACATCTTTGCTCAGCTAGCACTGTTTCTCTGTTCCCTTTCAGTGTAGAATCCTTCAAAGAATTGTGTAGACTCTGGCTTTCCTTCCCATCCTCCTAGACTCACATCAGGCAGTCTTGTCACCTTCCACTGCATTGAAGCCACTCTTATCAAGGTGACCAGTTCTTAGCTTCTCTTACTTTTTAGCAGTATTATGCAGTTGGTCACTCCTTCCTTAAACACTTTCTTGGTTTCTTTTGTTTTTTCTCTTAACTTGCACACAGCTTCCTTACTGGCTTCCTCTCCACACTGAACAGTGACTGGCCTAGGGCTCACCCTGGCTCTTTATCCATCAGTACACATTCCCAAGCTTATCTTGTCCAACCTCATGTTTTCACACACCAGCTCATGCTAAGTTCAATCCTGATGTCATGACTTGCGATTTATGGCCTGAGCTACATACTCACATCCAGCTGCTGACTTGAGTCTACATGAGGATCAAATAAGACATCTCAAAGTTGCTATGTCTAAAACCAAATCTAAAAATAAATAAATAAGTGCTCTTCCCCCAAATCTGCTCTTCTTCTAGGCTTCCCTATTGTAGCAAACTCCACATTAGTCATCTAGTGGCACTATAAAATCCTCAAGTTGTTTTGAATACCTCAACGTCCAGCCAGATCCTCTCACCTAAACCTTTTATACAGATGCTTCTGTCTCCATAGTCCCATCTACTATCAGCTCTAGTCTGAACTGTTGAAAAGCTTCCTAAAGTTCTAATCCTGTTCTTTTTGCCACCAGTCTTTTAGCACAGCAGAATCGATTTTTTTTTTTGAGGGTAGAGTGCTATGGCTTCACTGCTTACAGCAACCTCCAACTCCTGGGCTCAAGCGAGTCTCCTGCCTCCACCTCCCAAGAAGCTGGGACCACAGGTGCCTGCCACAACGCCCAGCTATTTTTTGGTTGCAGCCATCACTGTTGTTTGGTGGGTCCGGGCTGGATTCGAACCTGCCACCTTAGGTGTATGTGGCTGGCACCTTAGCCGCTTGAGCCACAGGCACCGAGCCAGAATCGATTTTTTTTTTTTCTTTTTTTTATTGAACGGTAACTATGTACATTAATGCACTTCTGGGGTACAGTGTGGGGTTTTCACATGCAATCTGAAATACTTCCATCAACTGGTCAACACAGCCTTCATGTCATTTTCTCAGTTATTGCTTTACAGAATCGATTTTTTAAAACATAGATCAGTTTATATCATTATACTTCTCAGAATCTTCCAATGGCTTCCGAACACATATGAAGTAAGATCCAAGTTCTTTTTATTTTTATTTTTTTTGCAGTTTTTTTTTGGCCAGGGGTGGGTTTGAACCCGCCACCTCTGGCATATGGGGCCGGCGCCCTACCCTTTTGAGCCACAGGCACCGCCCCAAGATGCAAGTTCTTTTTTTTTTTTTTTTTTTTTTTTTTTGGAGACGGAGCCTCAAGCTATCCCCCTGGGTAGAGTGCTATGGCATCACAGCTCATAGCAACCTCCAACTCCTGGGCTCAAGCTAGTCTCCTGCCTCAGCCTCCCAAGTACCTGGGACCACAGATGCCTGCCACAACACCCGGCCATTTTTTGGTTGCAGCCATCATTGTTGTTTGGCGGGCCCAGGCTGGGGATTGAAACCCTCCACCTTAGGTGTATGTGGCTGGCGCCTTAGCCGCTTGAGCCACAGGCGCCGAGCCAAGATCCAAGTTCTTGACCATGGCCTTGCAGGTCTACTTGTCCCTTGCTTACTCTGCTCTAGTATACTGACTTTCTTGCTGGTCCTAGAACATGCCAAGCTTATTCCCACGTCAAGATCTTTTACATTTGCTTCCTGTCCCCCGCCCCAACACTCTTCTCTCAGATTTTGTCTCACTCATTGACTTTAGGTCTCTTGAAATTCTCATTTCCTCCATGATGCCTTCTTTGACTGACCTACCTTGCTTTTTTTCTTTATAGTATTTGTCACTAAGTTTATTCCTCTCATTTGCTCCTTTATCAGATCTCCTCTCGTACAGTGTAAACTCCATGAGAACAGAGACTTTGCTTGGCTACCTTTGTATATTCCTGCATGTCAGAACAGTACCTGGCATGTGGTAGATGCTCAGGTATCTGCTGAATGAATGCTGACGTGACCTTTCTCTTCCCCTCCCCCCATGCCCAGAGGTGATCGTGGCCTTGGCTGTGTGTGGCTCCATCCTCTTCCTTCTCATAGTGCTGCTCCTCACCGTCCTCTTCCGGATGCAGGCCCAGCCTCCTGGCTACCGCCACGTCGCAGACGGGGAGGACCATGCCTGACAACCACTCAGCCCGCTTCCCTCTACCTCCTAGGGGAGGTGGGCTGGGCCCTTGCTTCTGACTGTTGCTGCTCCCCAGCCATGGATAGGAGACCCTAGGCTGGGCCTCCCTCTCATCACCCTGGCCAGATGAGTGAGTGGGGCTCAGCTTGGTCATGGCACCTGTCACTCAGCATTCACACACCTGATGTTTACCAAGTACTGTGTTGGACACTGGCTTTCTCCAAACAGGATTTGCCTTCTCTATGCTCCCTAAGCACCTGAGATGTAAACAGAAATTCAGTTTACAGGACCTGGGATAAAGAAACTGACGGAGTGGTGCTTGATCCGCCTTGTTCTTCCATCAAGCCCTGCTTTCTCTTCTAGCCTGGAGTTTTTGGCAAATAGCTGAGGCCAGTCCTGCCTCTCAGTGCTTACTTTAGTGGAAAAAACTGCACAATGCTAGGGGTACAAACACTGGCTACCAAGGAACTGGATCACCCAACAGCCAGCCAACTGACTTTCCCTTTGTCTGGCTGAAGCTACCATTAGAGTAGACATAATGCTTCAGGCATTTCTGTCACCTCTTCAGCTTGAGCAGGACAAAGGGTACATGGACTTAGAAGAGCATGGGGGGAGATGGGAGGGAAGTGGATTGTCACATAGAATCATGAAATGTTTTCCTTCTCATTGGAGCTGGGGTCTCTGGGGACCTAAAGTCAATGCAGGTTGTGAGCGGCACAATTCCTGACTGTGGCCCAGAATAAGGCTGAGGCAACTCCCAGAGAATGAAAGTTGTGGACTCTTAGCACTGTTTCTATGTCTCTTCTTCATTTCCAAGACCCACAGAGCGGAGAGCCCTCTGAACCCCTTGACGGCACTGCTGGAAGATCCACTCAGAAGCTCAAGTGGATAAGGTTTTATTGGCCATATCAACAGTGAGCACAAATCAAACATACTACCTGATCACTCTGTTACTGTACATCAGAAAAAAGAAAAGCAGCTTGGATTGAGGCTATACAGCAGGGACCCTTGGGGCAGCTGGGTCACCAACTCTGGAGAAGCTGAGTCCAGAGCAGTAACATGTTACCGTCCCACTCCCACAATGCCCCATGCCACAGTGCACGTGCTTCAACCCTAAGACATGAGTACTTCTAAACCTTTAACAAATAGCCATCTCTTCTTGTAGGACGTATTCCCATTGTGGACGCCAAGCCCTTGTTTGGCCCATACCTTCTTTAATGTCTCTCATTTCTGTGTCCCAGCTTCCTCTTGGCTCCAAATAAGAATGTGATAACCTGAGAGGAGGGAGACCAGTCTGACTTGCAGCTTCCATTTTCAGCCTCTGAGATTTTGGGGCTGCCCCAGGGGACCCAGGATTTGGTAAAGAAATACTAGAAAACTGAACAGCAGCCAGGCAAAGCCAGAGGGATGGAGGGCCTAGGCCAAAGAGACCATCATCTCCCAGTCATCATCTTTACTGGCTATTGCCCTGGGGCGAATGCAGCAGGGACAGGCTGAAGTTTGCTTCCAGTGAAACTTGCAGGGGCAGGCTTGGCCAGTGTGATAACATCCTGCTTCTACTCACCCATTGCAGAGGCCAGTGTGTCCCCTATGGGATTGAACTCATTGAGCTGCAGAGACAAGAGTATCAGCATGAGGAGGGGGTAATGCTATTGACAGAAAAGGGTAAACAGGACTAGTATCTGGTTATTTTTGGTCAATAAGGTAGGTTGAATCCCTGCTTCCTCCCATCATTTAAAGGCCCAAGTCTCACCGAGCTGATACCAGAATATTCTGGGTCATAGAGCTGGCACATCATCTTCCCTGAGTTTCCATCAAACACATCAATTGTCCTTAATTCATAAGGGGTACAACTTTTGAAATTAGGATCTGGGTATCGGCCCACAACAATGAGGTTATACCGAGGATGCCAGGTTGCCTAGAAGATGGAGAGGCTGGTTATGAGAGTAAACAACACTATTAAGACAGAAACTAGAAGTATTCTTTGCTACTACCAACCTAACAATAACAGATCTATATGAAATTACAAGAGTGGTTTTCAGTTGTGAGTGCATCTATGTAGCATTGCAAATCTTTAATCCCCAATTGGCCTCCCTAGCCCTTAGGACACCTTCACGTTTTTTCACTCCTTTGCATTTCCTAATATCATAACCAGGATTAATGTTTTAACATCAGCCTGACTCAGACATTGACCTCAGAGGTAAGCAACCTTATAACAAACAAAAAGGCTCTAGTAACCAAACCCAAGTGGAACATAAGTTCTGAAAGAACCCCACTAGTATCCTTCCTCCCCCAACATGAATAAGATTTGGGTATAAAATGTCTAGTGGCTAAAAAGGAGAGGCTACCTATGTTCCCCAGAAAACCCTAATGAAAACAAATTTGGCAGTTATTGGAATGACAAAATTGGATGGGATTTTCCCAACAAAACTTGTCAAGGAAGTTTGCAAAGAAGAAACACAAGGTGGCTCGGTGCCTGTGGCTCAAGCGGCTAAGGCGCCAGCCACATACATCTAAGGTGGCGGGTTCGAATCCCCAGCCCGGGCCCACCAAACAACAATAATCGCTGTAACCAAAAAATGGCCAGGCGTTGTGGCGGGCGCCTGT
>NW_003852396.1:72376591-72387944 GCF_000181295.1 Otolemur garnettii | reverse complement strand
CTGGGACCTCAGCTCTCCAGTAATCTGGGACAAAATCAGGAGTAAAATCAACAGTGGTTCACCAAGAATGGGAATGGGGTGGATAAAACAAATAATTCAGAGGAATGGTAATCAACGGTATATTTAGACAGTGTCCTAACTTACTCCCAAATGTTAGATGATTCTTTGGAGGTGGAAAGTGGGATAATGCTTTGCTCACAATTAAGATGGCAAGGAGACTAACAGAACTGGCCTGGCACTGTGGCTCATGCCTATAATCCTAGCACTCTCGGCAGCTGAGGCAGGTGAATCACCTGAGCTCAGGAGTTCAAGGCCAGTCTGAGCAAGAGTGAGACCCCATCTCTACCAAAAATAGAAAAATTATCTGATTGTTGTGGCAGGTGCCTATAGTCCCAGCTACACAGGAGGCTAAGGCAAGAGGATCGCTTGAGCCCAAGAGTCTGATGTTGCTGTGAGCTATGAGAATACCATGACACTCTACTCAGGGTGACAGAGTGAGACTCAAAAAAAAAAAAAAAAAAAAAAAAAAGAAATAAACAAATCACACATGGGGGTGGTGGATTTGAACCCAGCCCTGACCCTGGCCAGCTAAAACAGCAGTGGCAACTGCAACAAAAAATAGCCTGGTGGTGTAGCAGGTACCTGTAGTCCCAGCTACTTGGGAGGTGGAGGCAAGAGACTCGTTCAAGCCCAAGAGTTGGAGGTTGCTGTGAGCTGTGATACTACAGCACTCTACTGAGGGCGACAAAGTGAGATTGCCTCAAAAAAAAAAAAAAAATTACACATAGGAAGATGCAGGGTGATCTAGCTAGATACAGAGTAGGAGATGAAGACAGATGGAACACCAACTAAGGCAAGATTCTTGACATTATTTATTAAGAGCCTGGATTTGATTTGAGATACATGGATACCACTCAATACTAAGTCATCATTTGTTGAATACTTACCAGGAGCTAGGCATGGTGCCACGTGCTTTAAGTATACTGATTCAATCTCACAATAACCCTATCAGTTAGATACTATTATTCCCTTTTTATAGATGAGGAAACAGATCCAAAATATAAGGAATTTCTTGAGAGGCTGAGGTGAGATCACTTGAGACCAGGAGTTTAAAACCAGCCTGGGCAACATAGCAAGACCCTGTCTCTAAAAAAATAGAAAAGATTAGCTGGGTACAGTGGTATGTGCCTATAGTATGAACTACTTGAGAGGCTGAGGTGGATGATGTTTGAAACCAGTAGTAAGCTATGAATGTGCCTGTGAATAGCCAGTGCACTCTAGCCTGAGAGGTACAATGAGACCCTATCTCAAAAAAATAAAATTTAAGTAATTTGCCTAAGGACTCTAACCTAAGGATATTTAACTGCCTAAAGCTGGTGCTCTGCTACCACTATGTGACACTGACAAGAAGTACAGGCATGAAACCTGACCATCTGAAGAAGATCTGTGGTTCTGGATAAAAATAAACTACTAGAGCACAACTGGCAGATTTCACGCTAATGGGGGCTTGGGAAAGAAAGCCAAAGAACTTGAAGGCTATAAATCTTGGGGACTAAGGATAGGGAAGCCATTAGCAAGAACCTGAGAATAGATGGGAAAATAAAGGGCTTATTTCCATTATCAGAAGCCCCCTAAACCTTGAAGTCAAACTAAGATGTGAAGATTAGTTTGTGGATTAAGTGTATACACAGGCACCCAAAACAGAAGACAGGACAGAGGATCGGGATCTTAGAAAATGCCCACAATGAGGCTGGCGCAGTGGCTAACACCTGTAATCCTAACACTCGGGCCAAAGCAAGAGTGTTGTTGGAACCCAGTAGTTTGAGGTTGCTGTGAGCTAGGCTGATACCACTGCATTCCAGCTTGGGTGACACAGTGAGACTCTGTCTCAAAAAACAAACACACACAATGAGATCAGGGCTGAACTGAAAATAAAAACGTAGGAAAACAGCTTATAAGAGAGACAAAGAAAACCCAATAAGGGGATGGCATCCATAGCTCAGTGGTTATGGCGCTGATACACCATGGCCACATACACCAACGCTGATGGGTTCAAACCCAGCCCAGGCCAGCTGAACAACAATGACAACTGCAACAAAAATATAGCCAGGCATTGTGGTAGGCACCTGTAGTCTCAGCTACTTGGGAGGCTGAGGCAAGAGAATTGTTTAAGCCTAAGAGTTTTTTGTTTTAGGGGTTTTTTTGGAGACAGAGTTCCACTATGTTGCTCTCAGTAGAGTGCTGTGACATCATAGCTCACAGAAACCTCAAACTCTTGGGCTTAAGTGATTCTCTTGCCTCAGCCTCCCAAGTAGCTGGGACTACAGGCCCACCACAACGCCTGGCTATTTTTTGTTGCAGTTGTTTTAGCTGGCCTGGGCTGGGTTTGAACTCACCAACCTCAGCGTATGTGGCTGGCACCATAATCACTGTGCTACGGGTGCCGAGCCTAAGCCCAAGAGTTTGAAGTTGCTGTGAGCGATGATGCCACAGCCCTCTACCAAGGGCAACATAATAAGACTCAGTCTCTTTGAAAAAAAAAAAAGAAAGAAAGAAAACCTGATAAAAGGAGCAGAGCGAGCCAAAGGTATAAGAGATGCTTTGTGTTGGGGCAAGAAGAGATGGGGAGGTCACAGGCTTACCATACCTGCCCCCTCCCCAGTGTGGGCACACCTGGCTGCCCTCATGATCACAGCTTCCTTTTGTGAGCTTCTTTGCCCCATCACTCACCTTGATGGGTGTAAGGTGCTGGAAGTGACGGTGAGGGTGTGGGATCAGGCCCAGGGGACAGTCCCACTGGGAGACAGAGTAAACCCGGATCTCATTCTTCTGGTCAGTGGTCAGGAGTCGGGCTCCGTCAGGGCTGAAACAAGCTGGAAAAGTGAAAAGCCCCTGAGCTAAAGGAACCACAAGGCCTCTGGTATCCTGGGCTTCACAGGCCTTCTCTTGCACGGGTACCCTCCCTCCCACTCTTCTCCAGACAGGAGTGGAAAGGAAGATGTGAATCTGTGCTGTGAATAAAAATATTCTAGAGGTGGCGCCTGTAGCTCAGTGGGTAGGGTGCCGGCCACATACACCAAGGCTGGCAGGTTCAAACATGGCCCAGGACTGCTAGAACAATGACAGTGCAACAACAACAACAAAAAGCCAGGCATTGTGGCAGGCTCCTGTAGTCCCAGCTACTAGGGAGGCTGAGAAAAGAGAATCACTTGAGCCCAAAAGTTTGAGGTTGCTGTGAGCTGTGACGCCATGGCACTCTACCCAGGGCGACAGCTTGAGACTCTATCTAAAAAAAAAAAAAAAAAAAAATCTAGAAATTCAGCACCCAACATTGGCAGCTGGAGCAAGAAAGCTTTTAACATAGCAACTTGGCAGATGCTATCAGGGGCAAAGGTTTGATCTAGTGGCTTCTGAACTGAGGAAAAACCCCAGTAGTGGTCAGACAGGCATGGTCTGCAGCAGAGATGAGATATGGGATATCACACCTGCGTTGACAGGATGCCTGTGCGGCAGCGAGTGCAGGAAGCTGGCTTTCCCTCTAACCTGGCGCAGGTCCCAGATTTTCACTGTTTGATCTACGGAGGCTGTGGCCAGCAACCAATCACAGCATGGGTTCAGGGCCACATGGGTCACTTTCTTTTTGTGCATTCTGAGATTCCAAAGCTGCAGAGAAGAGCTCGGTTCAGGTGGGGACACAGAACCGAAGTGGGGGTAAGGGAGGAAAAGGGTTACAGACAACGCACCTCCTTGCCATCCATGTGCAGCAGGACCACGTTCCCCACATTGTCTCCTGTGACCACCATTCGGCTTCCAGCAGACACATCCAGGCTACAAAACCAGACACTGGAGGGAGAGACTGTGTTGTAAGATTCTTAGGGACAAAGATAGGTCCATTTATGTACTGTTGCAGCTCTAGTGTCTAACCCACAGTTTTAGGTATTTGATAAATATTTGTTGAATGAATGAATAATGCCTTGCCATGGATTCCCAGTGAGGAACACTCTGACTTGTTTACTATCTATACAGAGGGACTTGGATGATGGGGGCTCAGAAACTTGTCTAGTTACTGCTGGGACCAGAATCTTCAGCTAGGAGGAGTCCCTGAAACAGGCAAAGCTCAGAAATGTGAGACAAGCCCCAGGCATGCTTGTGCCCCACAGCCTTGCGTTCTGTGGAAAACTCATTTACTGCTCTTTCCCATCACTCTCCATCCTATGGGCCAAAAGAGATGACAAATCAAACAGAGATTGCCCAGCTCTGCCCCTAAGAGCTGATGGAAAGGAACTACTGCCCCCTTCAAAGCATTTATGGAAAAAAGTATATACAACCCAGAGCTCTTTAGTCCCTCAAACTACTTGAAGATGGGAGGATTGGATGGGAAATTCAGGGATGCTGATACCCAGCCAGAAGAGCTCCAATTCATAGTTTTTCTATCGAACCCTCAAATCCATGCTGTACTGCCATTTGCCATCCCTACGGACATTTTTTGGGGGTGGGGGAGGGACAGAGTCTCACTCTGTTGCTTTGGGTAGAGTGCTGTGGCGTCATCGTAGCTCACAGCAACCTCAAACTCTTGGGTTTGAACAATCCTCTTGCCTCAGCTTCCCAAGTAGCTGGGACTATAGGCACTTGATACAATGCCCAGCTAGTTTTTCTATATTTAGTAGAGACAGGTTCTCCCTCTTGCTCAGGCTGGTTTCAAACTCCTGAGCTCAAGCAATCCACCTACCTTGGCTTCTCAGAGCCACCACACCCGGCCCCCCTATGGATATCTTTAAGTGGAAAGGTTTAGAGTAACCTGTAGTTGAGTCTTTCCTAATTGCACACATACATATTTCTTATGCATGAGGCAGCCTAGGACATCTCATGCTAGTGAGACCCCCACAACTTCATTTAATTCCTCAGGGAGCATTGAGAGTCATGTCTCCAGCTAGAAAGCAAAGTGACAAGCATTTTGTTAATTTCTCCAGCCCTTGCTCCTGTGGAGTCCAGAGCACTTTTGAACAAGATTCTATCCACTTAAGCATCTTTCACCTATCCATAACACCCCAGTGAATGGAGGGAATTAAGTCTGAAGTTCTTAGTTCCTGCTCCATTCTCTAAGTGGCTTTCTTAGCCAATGCCATGTTGACTTGTCTAGTGAGTGTCTAAGTGAAGTCTAATACACTGGTAGGTATGATGAACAGAAAAGCTGAGGCTCCAGAACACCTTCTCAAGCAGCAGTGCACCTGGACCAAAGTAAGAGCAGCCAGAAGAGTTTGAAAAAGAGAAGGAAGAGTAGAAAGTGTAGAAGGTGGCTAATACCTTTCCTTTCTTCCTGGCAACATGTTTGGATAAAGGAAATGAGATCTGGACACTCTTGCCAGAACTACACTTAGAGCTTAGAAGCCCTTTCCCCTACTAGTTAAACTACTCACTTGCAGGTGTCTGAGCTGGTAAAAACTTGTAGAGTGTTGCCTTTAAAGTCTTGCAGCCTAGTTGTTCCCTCCATTGAGGAGGCGAAAAACTGGTTGGTATTGAGAGGGTTAAACTTCAGCCCCGTGATGCTCCCTCCAGCTCCAATCTAACATGAGGAAGAAAAAGCCAGTGAGTAATGATGGGTTGGGGGCCAGGAAGCCAGGAACCAGGCCTGGACACATACTGTGCTCCCAGGGAAATGCCAGTTGGCTAGCAGGTAGGGTCAGGCCAACTGAGACACCTGGACACTAGGATGCTTGCCACAGGGCCCTTTACTTTTTTCTTTAAGAGACAGAGTCTTGGGCGACACCTGTGGCTCAAAGGAGTAAGGTGCTGGCCCCATATGCCAGAGGTGGCAGGTTCAAACCCAGCCCCCAGCCAAAAAAAAAAGAGACAGTCAGTCTTAACTCGCCCTCAGTAGAGTTATGTGGCATCACAGCTCACAGCAACCTCCAACTCCTAGGTTTAGGCAATTCTCTTGCCTCAGCCTCCTGAGTAGCTTGGGACTACAGGCCCACCACAATGCCTGGCTATTTTTTGTTGCAGTTTGGCCAGCCCGGGTTTGAACCCGCCACCCTCCATATATGGGGCCGGTGCCCTACCCACTGAGCCACAGGCACCGCCCTAAGGCCCTTTACTTGTTAAGGCTTTGTTTTTACTTTTTAAAAATAAGCCTACTATAAACTTGACTGTTTGGGGTATACAGTTCTATGAATTTTAACGCATGCATAGATTTGAATAACTACCACCCAATCAGGAAGCAGACAAAAAACTCCCTCATGCTATAGCAATTCAATCACAGCCTCCCCTCATCCCCAATCCCTGGTAACCACTGATCTATTCTCCATCACTATCATTTTGCCTTTGTATGAGGACAGCTAATTAAGTTCGAGAACTCATACTAGAAAAAGTGCTATGTACCTCACTGGTGAATATCAATGTGTCTCCTTTGAAGTACTTCCCTTGGAAATCTATTCACCGATGCCAGTGCCTGGTCTACCTTTCAAAGTATGTTTTCTAGGATGAGTACATGAACTTAATTGTCATTATCTTATATGACAAAAGCTCTGGTAAGTCATTCCAGAAAATGAGTTCCAAAATTTGGTGTCAGTGTATAGTTTCCCACAGGGAATACTTCAAAGGTGACTGTAGTGATATTCAGCAATGAGGTATGCAGTACTTTTTCTAGGATGAGTCTGTGAACTTAATTGCCTGACCTCATAGAAAGTCCTATAAATGAATAATGCAACCTCTTGAGACTGTCTTCTGCCATTTCACTCAGCAGAATGCCTCTGAGATTCATCCAAGTTTTGTGTATATCAATAGCCCATACCATTTTATTCTGAAAAGCATTCCATTATGTGAATGTACCACATTTAGTTATTCCTACAATGCTCTTTTTAGAAGAGCTTCAGTTCACAGTAGGATCTGCATTAGAGGGACAAAAGTCAGATCTATGCCCCTTCTTATTTTCCAGACATCCATATGATGATAAAAGTAATCATGGTACTATCAATGGCTTAATTTTATCAAGCTGCTTATTATATACCTGACATGGTTTTCTTTTTTCTTTTTTTCTTTTTTTGCAGTTTTTGGCCGGGGCTGGGTTTGAACCCAACACCTCCGGCATATGGGGCTGGTGCCCTACTCCTTTGAGTCACAGGCACCGCTCACTGACATGGTTTTAAGAACATGACTTTCCCAAAAGTACCTTCTCCACTTCTTATGTCATAGCTATCCCAGCCTTGCAGACCTATACAAGGTCTCCTCTGCAACAACCACTTAACTAACTCAGCATACTGATGTACTCCATTCCCTCTACAAAACATGCCGACCAACTAAAAGTTGACTTTAGCATTATAAAATTCACCTGTGTAACAAAAAACACTTGTACCACCTAAATCTATCAAGTTTTTTTTATTTTTATTTTTATTTTTGAGACAGAGCCTCAAGCTATCCCCCTGGGTAGAGTGCTGTGGCATCACAGCTCACAGCAACCTCCAACTCCTGGGCTCAAGCGAGTCTCCTGCCTCTGCCTCCTAAGTAGCTGGGACTACAGGCACCCACTGCAACACCCAGCTAAGAAAAAAAAAATCTTTTTAAGAAAAGACATGCTGGTTCGGCCCCTGTGGCTCAAGCGGCTAAGGCGCCAACCAAATACACCTGAGCTGGTGAGTTCAAATCCAGCCTGGGCCCGCCAAACAACAATGATGGCTGCAACCAAAAAATAGCTGGGCATTGTGGTGGGCGCCTGTAGTCCCAGCTACTTGGGAGGCAGAGGCAGGAGACTCGCTTGAGCCCAGGAGTTGGAGGTTGCTGTAAGCTGTGATGCCATGGCACTCTACCCAGAGCGACAGCTTGAGGCTGTGTCTCAAAAAAAAAAAAAAGAAAGAAAAAAAGAAAAGACATGCTAACCAATGTCCATGGTCTGCCAAACACAGGCTACTAATAAGATAATCTGCTCCCTCCAGTTTAGTTCAATGCTTACCAAGCCAAAGGCTGATTATATTTGTTCTCAAACCTGTTTATGTCATTGTACTGTTTATTTTTAATTATATGACTTAATTAAACATGTAAAGTGATGAACTGCATGCAAAAAGGCCATTGTTATCTCTATTTATGATTAATATATTAAAAAATAGTCCTAATTTAATAATAGGCAAAAGATTTGAATACACATTTCTCCAAAGAAGATACACAAATAGCCAGTAGCACATGGAAAGATGTTCAACATTAATCACTAGGGAATGTAAACCAAAACCACAATGAGGTACTATTTTACACCCACTAGGTGGACTACCATCAAAAAGATGGACAATAACAAATGTGGACAAGGATATGGAGAAACTGAAGCCCTCCTACATTGCTGGTGGGAAAGAAAAATAGTGCAGATGCTTTGGAAAATTTTCTGGCAGTTCTTAAAAATATTAAATATAGGCTTGGTACCCGTAGCTCAGTGGTTAGGGCGCCGACCACATGCACTGGGGCTGGAGAGTTCAAACCTGGCCAGGGCCTATTAAACAACAATGACAACAATAATAAGCAGCTGGGCATTGTGGCAGGCTCCTATAGTCCCAGCTACTGGGAGGCTGAGGCAAGAGAATAGCTTAAGCCCAAGAGTTTGAGGTTGCTGTGAGCTGTGACGCTACAGCACTCTACCAAGGGTGACATAATGAAACTCTGTCTCAAAAAAAAAAAAAAAAGAAAAACTAAAAGTGAATGACTTAGGCATTTACCTCAAGAAGTTGTAAAACAGGGTGCTAAACACAAAGAAAGCAGGAGGAAGAAAGAAAAGGAGCAGAAATTAATGAAACAGAAAACAAATATACAGTAGAAAACTCAGTGAAGCCAAATGTAGGTTCCATGAAAAGTCTAATAAAATTGATAAATCCCTGGTGAGACTAACTAAACCAACAAGAAGGCAATTTAGGCTCGGTGCCTGTGGCTCAAGTGACAAAGGCGCCAGCCACATACACCTAAGGTGGTGGGTTCGAATCCAGCCCTGGCCTGCCAAACAACAATGATGGCTGCAACCAAAAAATGGCCAGGCATTGTGGCAGCGCCTGTGGTCCCAGCTACTTGGGAGGTGGAGGCAGGAGACTCGCTTGAGCCCAGGAGTTGGAGGTTGCTGTGAGATGTGATGCCACAGCACTCTACCCAAGGGGACAGCTTGAGGTTCTGTCTCAAAAAAAAAAAAAGGTGGCAATTTAATGGATGGAACAAAAAGAAATCACTATACAAAATACATTATCATTCACAATAATAAAAGATACCAGGAACAACTTTTTGTCAAAAAATCTGAAAATTTAGATGAAATGAGCAAATCACTAAAAACATACAAACTCACCAAACTGATAGAAGATCAAAGAAAATATAAACAGTTCAATAGCTATGAAAGAAATTGAATCCACTAGAAACCTTCCAGTAAGGGAAATTCCAGATCCTATAGCTTCACATCAATCTTCTTTTTTTTTTTTTTTTTTTTTTTTTTTTTTTTTTTTTTTTTTGAGACAGAGCCTCAAGCTGTCCCCCTGGGCAGAGTGCCGTGGCATTACAGCTCACAGCAACCTCCAACTCCTGGGCTCAAGCGAGTCTCCTGCCTCCGCCTCCCAAGTAGCTGGGACCACAGGCGCCCGCCACAACGCCCGGCTATTTTTTGGTTGCAGCTGTCATTGTTGTTTGGCGGGTCCGGGCTGGGGATTCGAACCCGCCACCTTAGGTGTACATGGCTGGCGCCTTAGCCGGTTGAGCTATGGGCGCCGAGCCTTATTTTACTTTCAAGCTACTACCATATATATCTTAAATTTATAGAGAAGTTATATAAAGAGGGTGGTGCCTGTGGCTCAGTGGGTAGGGTGCCAGCCCCATATACAGAGGGTGGTGGGTTCAAACCTGGCCCGGCCAAACTGCAACAAAAAAATAGCCAGGCATTCTGGCGGGCACCTGTAGTCCCAGCCACTCGGGAGGCTGAGGCAAGAGAATCACCTAAGCCCAGGAGTTGGAGGTTGCTGTGAGCTGTGACGCCATAGCACTCTACCGAGGGTGATACAGTGAGACTCTGTCTCTTAAAAAAAAAGAAAAAAAAAAAAAGAAAGTTGTAAAAAGAGCACAAAAATACCAGTTAATCCTTACACCACTTTCCTTTCTCACCACTTTCCTGTCACTTCTAATAATCCAGAATCATTCACTGCTTTTAGCTGTAATGTCTTTTTAGTCTTCTTCAATGTGGGACCAGTATCTCTTTGACTCTTGTGCCCTTACCTATACTTTTGGAAAGTATAGACCAGTAATTTTGTAGAATGTCCCTCAAGTGGGACTGTCTGAAGTTCTATCGTAATTAGGCTGAGAATGGGTCTTTGGCGGATATATTTTGTGATGCTGTATTTTTCTCACTGTACCCTATCAGGTAGCACATGATTTTGATTTGTCTCAATACTGGTGGTTGCCTTTGGTTATTTGATTAAGGTGGTAATCTGAAAGGTTTCACCAATGTAAAGTTATTCTTTTTTCCCCCTGGAGAACCATTTTGAAATCATGTAAATATGCAGTATCCCATTTATCACCAAACTGCTAGATGATTAATTTATTGGCATCAGTATAGACTCACGGATTCCTATTTTATTCAATGAGTTGTGATCTAGTTCTTTTATTTTATTGCTCTAATTGTCCCAGAATGGGCCAGTAGGAGCCCATTCAAATTGCCTCTTGTGTCCTTTTGACATGTTCCTACCATTCTTTGAGTATTTCTTTACTGTATGGCAAAGAAGACATTTGGGACTCATCTATTACTTTCTTTCTTTTTTTTTTGTGAGACAGAGCCTCAAGCTGTTGTTACCCTGGGTAGAGTGCCGTAGCATCACAGCTCACACCAACCTCCAGCTCCTGGGCTTAAGCGATTCTCTTGCCGCAGCCTACCAAGTAGCTGGGACTACAGGCACCCGCCACAATGCCCAGCTATTTTTTTTTTTTTTTTTGCATTTGTCATTGTTGTTTTAGCTGGCCCAGGCTGGGTTTGAACCTGCTAGCTTCGGTGTATATGGCCAGCACCCTACCCACTGAGCAACATGTGCCATCCAGAGACTCATCTATTTTTTTTCCCCTAGTTCTGGAATCAGCTATTTTCCCAAAGAGCTCTACTTCCTTTCAATGCCTACACACTTAAAAATTGTTAAATTTTATGTTATTTATTTTTTATTACAACCAAAGAATAGCACAAATCATACTTCATAAAATATAAAAATCTTCTATGATCAAAAACAAGATAAAGCTATCTGTTACAGCCACTATATATCAATGTACTAGATGACTTTGACAATGAAATAAGGGAAAAAAAAGTAAAGGAGGTCAAGTGGTGGCTCACACCTGTAATCCTAGCACTCTTTTTTTTTTTTTTTTT
>NW_003852396.1:72360225-72376458 GCF_000181295.1 Otolemur garnettii | reverse complement strand
CCGACTATTTTTTGGTTGCAGCCATCATTGTTGTTTGGCGGGTCTGGGCTGGGGATTCGAACCCGCCACCTTAGGTGTACGTGGCTGGCGCCTTAGCTGGTTGAGCTATAGGCGCTGAGCCAATCCTAGCACTCTTGAGAGGCTGAGGCAAGTGGACAGCTTGAGCTCATGAGTTCAAGACCAGCCTGAGCAAAAGCGAGACCTCAGTCTCTACCAAAAATAGAAAAACCAAGGCAAGAGGATCACTTAAGCCCAAAAGTTGGTTGGAGGTTGTAAGCTAAGCCACAGCACTCTACCCAGGGCAACAGCTTGAGACTGTCTCAAAAAAGAAAAAAAAAAGAAGAAGTAGAGGAATGGTAAAGGAAGAAAGCAAACTCTCTTTATTTGTAGATGATGGATTTTGTAGGAAAAAAAAATTTTTTTTTGAGACAGAGCCTCAAACTGTTGCCCTGGGTAGAATGCTGTGGCATTACCACTCATAGCAACCTCCAACTCCGGGGCTTACACGATTCTCTTGCCTCAGCCTCCCAAGTAGCTCGGACCATAGGAGCCCGCCACAATGCCCAGCTATTTTTTGGTTGCAGCATCATTGTTGTTTGGCGGGCCTGGGCTGGATTTGAACCTGCCAGCTCAGGTGTATGTGGCTTGCGCCTTAGCCGCTTGAGTCACAGGCTGTGAGCCTGTAGGAAAAAATTTTAATAAGCTATTAAAACTAACACACTGACTGCCACATTAGGAAAAAATTTTTTTTCCTTAGGGCTATGGTGTTTCATTAAGTCAAGATAGGTCAGGAGACATGTAAGTTATGTATGCTTCACATGGCTCTGGAAAGTTAAATACAATTCACATGGCAGTTAATGTGTTAATAAATGTTAATCCACATAATAGATGTGGATTTCTCCTTTCAACCATGATTGAGGGTCAGGAAACAAACTTTCCTGCATTAAACAACTAGAAAACTGAACAAAATACATGAAACACATTTTCAGATACCGGACAATGACCAGCACGAGACAGGATGGACAGCAAGGAGGAATGCCAGCAACTGCCCCTGCTGACTGCTTGGTGAGTGTCCAGGCTGCAGCATGGAGAGGGAGGGGCCAAACAGCTTCCTGTTCTCACTGAGGTGAGGAGACAGAGTTGCCAATACCACAGTAATTTGTGGGGCAACATGCTGAGGAGAGAGATACACAAAGAGAATAGTGTGGAAATTTTCAGAGGGTTCTCCTATAGTCTTTGGCTGAATTCTAATGTATGTGCAGAAACTACTCAACCTTGGAGGAAATAAAAACACCAGAAATGAATTGGAGAAATCCTCAGAACAATTTGTATTCTGACCACCCGTAATGAAAAGATTCTTAATATACATGCTAACAAGGCTTAAAAGCAAGCCTTGAGGGAAGTGAATGGATTACAAGTACAGCGGCTTATACCAATAATCCTAGAACTTTGTGAACCCAAGGTAGGACTACTCCAGTCCATGAATGCGAGATCACCCTGAGCAACAGTAAAATCCCACCTCTACCAAAAAATAGAAAAATTAGCTGGGTATGGTGGCATGTGCCTGTTGTCCCAGCTACTCTGGAGGCTGAGGCAGGGCAATCACTTGAACCCAGGAATTTGAGGTGATGGATGATGCCACTGCACTCTAGCCTAGGTGACAGAACAAGAGCCTGTCTTAAAGAAGAAAAAAAAAAGACAAATTAGAGAATACAGCAAAATCAAACAATGTAAAATTTACAATGTCTAATGTCCAATCAGAAATTACCAAATATGGTTCGGCACCTGTGGCTCAAGCGGCTAAGGTGCCAGCCACATACACCTGAGCTGGCAGGTTTGAATCCAACCTGGGCCCTCCAAACAACGATGGCTGCAACCAAAATAAAGCCAGGCATTGTGGTGGGCACCTATAGTCCCAGCTACTTGGGAGGCGGAGGCAAGAGCATCGCTTGAGCCCAGAAGTTGGAGGTTGCTGTGAGCTGTGATGCCACAGCACTCTACCCAGGGCAATAGCTTGAGGCTCTGTCTCAAAAAAAAAAAAAAAGAAATTACCAAATATGCAAAAAAGCAGAAAAAATATGATCCATAAGAAGAAAACCCAGTCAGGTCGAGCACGGTAGCTCACACCTGTAACCCTAGCACTCTGAGAGATTGATTGCCTGAGCTGATAGGTTCAAGACCAGTCTGAGCAACACTTAGAGTCCATCTCTAAAAATAGCCGGGCATTGTGGCAGGTGCCTATAGTCCCTAGTCTCAGCTTCATGGAAGGCTGAGGCAAGAGGATCGCTTCAACCTAGAGTTTATGATTGCTGTGAGCTATAACGCCATAGCACTCTACTGATAGCCAGAGTGAGACTCGGTACCGAAAAAAAAAAAAAGAAGAAAACCGAATCAAAAGACAGGGACCCAGGAATGACACAGGTAATAAAATTATCAGATATTAAAATGACTACTATGAATATACTCTATATGTTCAGAAAAAAAAAAGAATAAATATGAAAGAAGTGACAAGCATAAAAAAAGATCCAGATTAAATTTCCAGAGATGATATATAGTATGTGACATGAAAAATACATTGGATGGGATTAATAGCAGATTTGATATTACAGAAATAAAGATCAGTGAATAATGATATATTACAGCAATACAAACTATAAAAAATGAAGCAGTGGGGGGGAAAGACAAAAATTAACAGGGTATCAGTGGCTATAGAACAATGGCAGCTTACCTGGAGTCTGTAGTAACTATAGTCCCCCCCCCCCCAAAATAAGAGGAAAAACCATTCTTCTTCTTTTTAAACTATTTGAAAAAATAATGCCCTGTAAATTCCAAACTTGAGAATAACTCTAAACTCACAGATGAAAGAAGCTCAATGACCAACCCCTTGTCCCTAGGACATCATAATCATTATTAAAGCAGCCAGAAGAAAAAAAGAAAAACAACACAGACAGGAACATAAGGATAGCAGACTATTCATCAAAAATCATCTTTAAGGCTCAGCACCCATAGCTCAGTGAGCAGGGTGCCAGCCCCATATACACTGAAGCTGCAGGGTTTGAGCCCAGCCCGGGACTGCTAAACAACAATCACAACTGCACCCAAAAAATAGCCAGGTGTTGTGGTGAGCACCTGTAGTCCTAGCTACTTGGAGACTGAGGCAAGAGAATGGCTTAAGCCCAAGAGTTGGAGCTTGCTGTGAGCCACATCACTCTATCGAGGGCAACACAGACTTTTAGACTTTGTCTCAAGAAAAAAAAATCATCTTTAATCTTTAAGGCCGGGTGCAGTAGCACACCTGTAACCCCAGCACTTGGGAGAATGGCTTAAGCCCGAGAGTTGGAGCTTGCTGTGAGCCACATCACTCTATCGAGGGCAACAAAGACTTTGAGACTTTGTCTCAAGAAAAAAAAAAATCATCTTTAATCTTTAAGGCCGGGTGCAGTAGCACACCTGTAACCCCAGCACTTGGGAGGCTGAGGCAGGTGATTACCTGAGCTCAGATTCAAGACCAGCCTGAGCCAGAGTGAGACCCTATCTCTAAAAGAATAGGGCATTGTGGTGGGCACTTGTAGTCCCAGCTACTTGGGAGGCTGAGGCAAGAGAATCCCTTGAACCCGAGAGTTTGAGGTTCCTATGAGCTAAACGCCATGGCATGCTACCATGGATGACCAAGAGAGACTCTGTCTCAAAAAAAAAAAGAAATCATCTTTAAAATACTGAAGGAAAACTGTACATCAACATGATGTAAATGATGAATATATACAATTTTGTCAATTAATAAATTAAAAATTAGGGCGACCTGTGGCTCAGTGAGTAGGGCGCCAGCCCCATATATCAAGGGTGGGTGGGTTCAAACCCAGCCCCGGCCAAACTGCAACAAAAAAATAGCCAGGTGTTATGGCAGGTGCCTGTGGTCCCAACTACTCAGGAGGCTGAGGCAAGAGAATGGCCTAAACCCAAGAGCTAGAGGTTGTGTGAGCTGTGATGCCACAGCACTCTACCGAGAGTGACAAAGTAAGACTCTGTCTTTAAAAAATATAAAAATTAGGGTGGGGCCTATGGCTCAGTGAATAGGACACCAGCCCGATATACTGAGGGTGGTGGGTTCAAACCCAGTCCCAGCCAAACTGCAACAAGAAAATAGCTGGGCGTCGTAGTGGGTGCCTGTAGTCCCAGCTACTTGGGAGGTTGGGGCAAGAGAATCCCCTAAGCCCAAGAGCTGGAGGTTGCTGTGAGCTGTGATGCCACAGCACTTTACTGAGGGTGATAAAGTGAGACTCTGTCTCTTAACAAAAAAAAATTAAAATTAAAAATTAATTTTTTAACTGTAAGCCTAGAATACTATACTTAGCAAAAATATTTTCCCTCAAATTAAGGCAAAATACTTTTAAAAAAAAATTAAATCATAGCTGTGTATTTTAATGCAATCAGGCAAAATACTTTTTCAGACAAACAAAAGTAGGAAGAATTCATCATCAACCATTCTGCATTATAAGAACTATGACAAGAATTTCTGCAGGCAGAAGGAAAATGTTACCAAAAGGAAATCTGGATTACATAGAAGAATGAAAAGCATTGGAAATGGCAATATGTGGGTAAATATAAAAGGCTTTTTCATTTAAAAAAAATCTTTAAAAATTCTGGGCGGTGCCTGTGGCTCAGTGAGTAGGGCGCCAGCCCCATATACTGAGAGTGGTGGGTTCAAACCCAGTCCCAGCCAAACTGCAACAAAAAAAACAGTTGGGGATTGTGGCAGGCACCTGTAGTCCCAGCTACTCGGGAGGCTGAGGCAAGAGAATTGCCTAAACCCAGGACTGTGAGTTGCTGCGATGCCACAGCAGTCCACCAAGGGCAACGGAGCGAGACTTTTTCTCAAAAAAAAGAATAAAATTCAGCTGGGCACCTCCTCATTACATTACAGTGTAAGAAAATTGTGGTTACATGCACATTATAATGAAAAGTAATGCTGGCAGTGCCCATAGCTCAGTTGGTAGGGTGCCAGCCACATACACCAAGGCTGGAGAGTTTGAACCCAGCCTGGGCCAGTTAAAACAACGAGAACTGCAACAAAAAAATAGCTGGGCCTATAGTCCCAGCTACTTGGGAGGCTGAGGCAAGATAATCACTTAAGCCCAAGAGTTTGAGGTTGCTGTGAACTGTGATACCACTGTACTCTACTAAGAGTGACATAGTGAGACTCTGTCTCAAAAAAAAAGGAAAAAAAAGGGCAGCACTTGTGGCTCAAAGGAGTAGGGCGCCAGCCCCATATGCCAGAGATGGTGGGTCCAAACCCAGCCCTGGCCAAAAAATCGCAAAAAAAAGAAAGGTAATGCAAAACAAAAGTAGTCTCAGTCTAGCATAAGTTCAAAGCACTTGTTATTACTATTTTAGTCGGGATGCCCTTCCCAAAGAATACATTAAACCATTTTTTACTACTGCAAGCTTAAGCTATGTTTTTCTATACCCCTGTCCTGGACTCCTGGAAAAAACAAGTCTCTTCCTATCTGAGCTCTGGGTTCTGACTTCAACTTCAGGCTGCCCTACTGGTGGTTATTTGCCTTTTTAGCTAAACAAGAACCCTGCTGAGCTCTGCCCCAACACTCTTCTGCTGCCTTTCTTCTGGCACTTGTTTCTTTCTTTCTTCTTTTTTTTTAAGAGACAGAGTCCCACTACATTCCCTTTGGTAGAGTGCCATAGCATCATAGCTCACAGCGACCTCAAACTCCTAGGCTCAAGCAACTCTCCTGCCTCAGCCTCCCAAGAAGCTGGGACTACAAGCACCCACCACAATGCCTGGCTACTTTTTTTGTTACAGTTGTCATTGGCATTTAGCTGGCCCAGGCCAGTTTCGAACCCGCCACCCTTGGTGCATGTGGCCCACGTCCCAGTCACTGAGCTACCGGCACTGTCTGGTACTTGTTTCTTGCAGTTTTTTTTTTTTTTTGGCCAGGGCCAGTTTGAACTCACCACCTCCGGTATATGGGGTCGGTGCCCTACTCCTTGAGCCACAGGTGCCGCCTGGTACTTGTTTCTTAAACACCCATCTCCATCTCACACCTTGAATCCCAGTCTCCCAGGCCTGGGTTACCTGGCCTTTTTTCATGGCTACTCTACAAACCCTTCCGATGTAAAAGACCTCGAGTGGCGCCTGTGGCTCAGTGAGTAGGGTGCCAGCCCCATATACCGAGGGTGGTGGGTTCAAACCCGGCCCGGCCAAACTGCAACAAAAGTAGCTAGGCGTTGTGGCAGGTGCCTGTAATCCCAGCTACTCAGGAGGCTGAGGCAAGAGAATCACCTAAGCCCAGGAGTTGGAGGTTGCTGTGAGCTGTGATGTCATAGCACTCTACCAAGGGTAACAAAAGTGAGACTCTGTCTCTAAAAAGAAAAAATTAATCCCACTGAACTGTACACCTAAAAATGATTACGAGAGTAAATTTTCTATGTATTATCACAAAAATAATTTTTAAAATAGCTAAGATGAACTGGATGTGGTAGGTCACACCTCTAATCCTAGCACTTTGGGAGGCTGAGGTGGGTTGATTGCCTGAGCAAGAGTGAGACTCTGTCACTACTAAAATTAGAAAAAAAAAACAAAACAGCTGGGAGAAACATGAAACAGGGTAATGATACAGGGAGTGACCAGGTGGGGTAGGAACTCCTTTATGAGTTCGATAGCCAGTGAAAGCCTCTTTGAAGAGGTGTGTTGAGCAGAGACCTGAATGAGAAGAGGGAGCCAACCAAGAGAAGACGATGCAAAAGCATGCTCCAGTATAAGGGAAAAGCAAATGTAGAGACCCAATTTCAGGAACAGAAATTGCTGATGTGAGGTTCGGCTCCATGGCTCATGCCCATAATCCCAAACACTCTGGGAGGCCAAGGCGGGCAGACTGCCTGAGCTCAGGAGTTCAAGACCAGCCTGAGTAAGAGAATAACCCCTTCTCTAAAAAATAGCCAGGTGTTGTGGTGGGCACCGGTAGTCCCAGCTACTCAGGAGGCAGAGGCAAGAGAATCATTTAAGCCTAAGAGATTGAGGTTACTGTGAGCTGTGACACCACAGCACTTTACCAAGGGCAACAAAGTGAGACTCTGTCTCCAAAAAAAAAAAAGAAACTGCTGATGTGGCTAAAGTATAGAAAATGAGGAAAGACAGTAGTATAGGGATGAAGTCAAAGCAGTAAAAAGGGGCTGAGGTGCTGTGGGTAATGCCTTGTGTGTCATCACCATCTGCATATTGAAAATGCCCACAGCATTTTGATCTCAGTCATCTTACTGATGATTCCGCATGACATTAATATTCTTTCCACTCCTTTAACAAACTCTTTAGTACTACCACCTGGTACAGGGAACTGCTCACCCCTTTAATGAAGGTGGGTTTGTCCTTTATGCCAAAGTTCCAGAGCAATATATCTCCCCCTTTGGAACCGACAGCCACAGTGCTGGGGTGAGTTGGGTGCCACACCAAGGATGTAGCCCTCCTGTCAAAGGGAGCAGCCTTTTGGAATATCCGGTAGGAGTCCAGAGAGTGCAAAAAGGACTGCTGGAGACCCTGACAAAGAGAGAAAAGAATTAAATTGAATTAAAACCTCAAGTCCTTGATAAATTTTTAATCTCTTCACACAAGAGTCCTAGGGCTAAGTCCTCCCACCAAAGGGAAGCTGACTAGCTGGCCCCATGCACAGAAATATTTGGAATGTACACAAAGTAATCTTGGAAAGCAAAGGGGCAGAGTACACTCCAGCGGGGACCTTTAGAACAAAAGACTTTTCTACCTGGCTAAGTGCCCAGTAGGCCAGTCACTGAAGTCTGACCACTCTTGACAGCCTGCTAAACTAACCCATCATTTAATTTTGAAATATTCAACAGTAAAAAGTCACATGCAATCCCTTAAGCACTTCAGCCACAAAACGTCTTACCTGCTGTAGTGCTGGCCATGCAGCTCTGCCCAACTTATACTGGTGGAGGGTCCTGACAATGCTGTGGCATGGTAGTGGGACCTGCAGGCTACCCAATCCCGCCCAAAGGCAGTCTGAGTCACATCTTCTGCTAGAATCTGCCAAGGAGAACAGACATATTTTCCTCTCTGATCTCAGGAAAAGTTTTTTTCTGATGAAGTCTCAGAAAAGAAAGCTTTGTTGTCTCATTTGGCAAAGCCAATCTGTGTCATCACTTCCTGAGGCCTTTCCATGGTCTGTTTTAGTCTCACCCAGCGTAAGAAATAATGAGTAGGGATGTGGCCCCTTCCCCCAAACAGTAATTCTTTACATGAAACTAAATATGATCTTGCAAGGTTCCTGAGAGTCAGGCCCAAGAAACATACAAGAATAAAGTACACTGTAGTGCTTTTCCCAGTTTGGGCTGCAAAACTCGAGATGGGATTGGGTGGTAATTCTAAAATCACATATAATGCACAATAGAAAGGCTTTAGGGCAGCACAGAAGTGACAGGTTAGGTAAAGAAAGGTTAAGAATGTCTGGAATAGCTCTAAATTAACTAAGGTATTTCTGTAGGATAACTCAGAATAGGAATAAACTCTGGATCACCAAACTCTATTTGAGGACCCAATCGCTACGGGTCCAAGTTCTTGACAACCAATTCTTTCTTCTCATGGATAAAAAAACGCTTAATCAACAAGACCCTGCTCAACTTGAGTTCTCTTACATTCCTTTTATCCCCGGGTTCACGCCCCACTAAACCTCAGAGAAGGAGCTTTTGAAGGGAGGAAGGGAGGGCTCCTACGGATGAAACCAAGGACATATACAACTAACAATGTTGACTATCGAAATTCAGCATCCACAGCGCCAGGAAAGGTAGAATTATTTTAAGCAGTCCTAAGTGTGTAAAAATCCTGATACCAAAAAAGAATTTGAAAAGTCCGTGTGTCAGTTGTTGTGGAGATCATCTGCTTCTTCCTGTCACCTGGGGGTGGGGGGTGTCTAAGCCTAAACTCTCAGTCAAGCAGACAGAATGCACAGCCTGAGGCACCCGCCATCTGGGACTGCCTCAGCAAACTACGAGCACCCGTCCCCCATTCCGGCCTCCAGCGTGAGCACCCTAAATGGCGGAAATATTAAAGCAGCAGGCGAAGCAGTACCGGAGCCCTTCACAAAGAGCTTCTTGGCCTCGGGCGTCAGCTCCCGGGGACTTCTGTTCCTCTTGTTCCTGAGGCGTAACACAATCTCGGAGGTCTTCTGGGTTTCTGGGAGTTTCCTGGGAGCCATTGCGTCCTCCGTGAGGAGTACTATACCCTATGCCGAGATCATGGAGGTAGGATAGAGAAGCCTCTGGGGAGAAATAAGGCGGAGACTAGGAAACCGCGAAGCCACAGGTAGTCCAACTAAGCCAACTTCCCGCCAAACATGCCCAGGGCAGGTTCAAACTAGCTCCGAGCGTCAGCCCCACCCGTCTCGCAGAGGCCCCGCCCCTTCCTGGAAGGCGGGGCACGCGGAGTGTTGGAAGCCCTGAGGGGGCGGAGCCTTCGCTCCCTTGAGGGCGCCAGGAGGGATTAGGGGGGCGCTGCTCCAGCCTGGGTTCGCTGACCTGCCAGAAACCAAGATGGTGCCCAACTTGAAGCCTCTTCGAACGCTGGGCTGCCAGATTTTGCGGGCGGCGGCGGCGGCGGCGGCGACCCAGATGCCAATCAAGGCCTTGGCTTCGCCTTCACTGCCTTCTAATTGGTGATGAAGCCCGCTTTGGGATTGACTGGCGCATACAGAGAGTATTTGGGGTGTGGCTACTTTGTAGAGCTTTAGTACCTTCTCTGCTTTGATTGCTAAGACTTTTCCCGCGCATCGCCTGTGCAGCTCGAGTCAAGTACTTACCAGTACAAATCCTGCTTCTCTGTGGAGCATGGTTAGAACTCACTACTTCTATTTATTTATTTATTTATTTATTGACACAGAGCCTCTGCCTCCCAAGTAGCTGGGACTACAGGCGCCCACCACAACGCCCGGCTCATTTTTGGTTGCAACCGTCATTGTTGTTTGGCGGGCCCAGACTGAATTCGAACCCGCCAGCTCCTGTGTACGTGGCTGGTGCCTTAGCTGCCCGCTTGAGCCACTAGCACCGAGCCTATTTCTTTACTTTTTTGAGACAGAGTCTAACTATGTCGCCCTCGGTAGAGGACTATGATGTCACAGCTCACAGCAACCTCAAACTCTTGGGCTTAAGCGGTTCTCTTGCCTCAGCCTCCCAAGTAATGAGGACCACAGGTGCCCGCCACAATGCCCAGCTATTTCTTCCTTGTCGTTGTTGTCGTTGTTTGGCAGGCCTTGGACCAGGTTCGAACCCTCCAGCTCTGGTGTGGCTGGCGCCCTTGCTGCTGAGCTACAGCAGGCGCCCAGCTGGAACTCACTACTTTTAACTGTTTCCCAACCTGTTGATTGTCAGCCTAGGGAGCAGTCTGGGTCAGTGATGGTTCGAAGCGCGTGGGGTCAACGGGGCTTAGAGCCTGGTACCCTGTCTTAGCCAAAGGCAAAAGCACCTAGGTTCACAGCTAAGAGACAGTTCAGATGCACCCCACTTTCTCTGACAAGCAGGCAAGAGTTGGCCTTCGTCGGGCACTGCTGAGCCTTTCTTCCACCCACTAAACTCCTTGCCAGAAGCTTTTGGAGGATGGGAGGAGATAGACAAAAATGTGTTAATACTAGATCTGCACTGGAGCCTTCAGCTACCTACGGATGGAAGGCATTTCCAAAAGTAACTCTTTCAAAGGAATGAATGCTCCAAAATTAGAAAGTACTTTCTTGATAGGAAGATAAGCTGAGAGTGTTAGAAATGGCATTGCATGGGAAAAGAGCAAGCTGGGGGCTTCTTCCCTGCTGGGATGTAGCTGTGGGGTTTTGTTGTTGTTGTTTTTCTTTCTTTTTTCTTTTTTTTTGAGACAGAGTCTCACTATGTCGTCCTCAGTAGAGTGCCGTTGCTTCACAGCTTACAGCAACCTCAAACTCTTAAGCTCTAAAGATTCTCTTGCCTCAGCCTCCCAAGTAGCTGAGACTACAGGCACCCGCCACAATGCCTGGCTATTTTTTGGTTGTAGTTATCATTGTTGTTTGGCAGGTCCAGGCTGGGTTCTAACGCTGTGGCCCGTCCAGCCCTGGTGTATGTGGCCCGAGCCCTAGCTGCTGAGCTACAGGCGCCAAGCCTGTTGTTTTAAGATAAAAGTCTCACTTTGTCACCCTTGCTAGAGTGCCGTGGCATCACAACTCAACAGCAACCTCAAACTCCTGGGCTCAAGTGATTCTCTGGCCTCAGCCTCTTGAGTAGCTGGGACTATGGGTGCTCGCCACAATGCCTGGCTATTTTTAGAGTTGGGGTGGCTCTCTTGTTCAGGCTGGTCTGGAACTCCTGAGCTCAAGCAATCTATCCTCCTCATCCTCACAGAGTGCTAAAATTACAGGTGTGAGCGACCATGCCAGGCTGTAGCTGTGTTTTCAGAGTTGTGTTACAGAAGCAAGGTGCCAGCCCTGCCACTTACCAATACTAGTTGCTTCTCATCAAGTTGCTGCTCAGTTTTAGAGAATACTAAAGTATAAGAAATTAATCCTGCTTCTAAAAGATTTAACCTACTGGGAATAGATGAAAGATACATGTGAAACAACTAAAATAATTCAAGATAAAACACAGTTGAGGAAAAACTGGTATGCCAAGCAACTTTTTTAGATGCATTCAGAAAAGATAATCCCATAGAAAACTGTATTTGGGGCTTGGCGCCTGTGGCTCAAGTGGCTAAGGCACCAGCCATGTACACCCACGGTGGCGGGTTCGAATCCAGCCCAGGCCCGCCAAACAGTAACGACGGCTGCAACCAAAAAAAAAAAATAGCTGGGTGTTGTGGTGGGCGCCTGTGGCTCAAAGAAGTAGGGCACCTGCCCCATATGCTGGAGGTGGCAGGTTCAAACCCAGCCCTAGCCAAAAACTGCAAAAAAAAAAAAAAAAAAAGTATCCCAGGCAAGGAACAGTTTGGTAAAATTTAAGAATGAGGTTGGGTTATAAGAAGGAAAAATCAGGGGCAGCGCTTATGGCTCAAAGGAGTAGGGCACTGACCGAATATGCTGGAGGTGGTGGGTTCAAGCCCAGCCTTGGCCAAAAAAAGGAAAAATTAGCCGGGCATGATGGCTCATGCCTATAATCCCAGCACTTGGGAGCCTGAGGCAGGTGGATTGCTTGAGCTCACAGGTTTGAGACCAGGCTGAGCCAGAGTGAGACTTCATTGATAAAAATATCTGGGTGTTGGCTTGGTGCCTGCAGCTCAAGCGGCCAGGCCACCAGCCACATACGCCAGAGCTGCCGGGTTCGAATCCAGCCTGGGCCGTCCAACAACAATGACAATACAACCAAAAAATAGCCAGGCCTTGTAGCAGGTACCTGTAGTCCCAGCTACTTGGGAGGCCGAGACAAGAGAATCACTTCAGCCCAAGAGTTTGAGCTTGCTGTGAGTTGTGACGCCATGCCACGACACTCTACTGAGTATGACGAAGTGAGACTCTGTCTCAAAAAAAAAAGAAAGAAAAATCAGCTCCTTGCATCTGGCGGCTGGCCTAGTACTATCAGCAAGGCCTGGATATCATGTTTCCTCAAGAATAAGACACTGTCTTATATTTATTTTTTCACAAGAAGACACACTAGGGCTTATTTTCAGGGGATATCTTATTTTTATTAAGCATAATGCAACAATCTACATTTATTCAAATATAGTTAAGTGGAACCTGACAGGGGGAGCCAACCTTGTTGGTGGGGTTAGTGATGCATGAACTCCTTTCCCCTAGCCCTTCACATGTGCATAATAGGATGCCTGCGACCACGGTTACCACACATGCACCCACTCGAGTGCAAATGGCTCAGAGAAAGGAGCTGTGGCAGAGAAAAGGTATTCCTTCCTTACGGATCTGAAATGCATGGCGTGGCTATGCAGGTACACTGCACAGCCACACCCATCACTAGGTCTTATTATCAGGGTAGGGCTTATATTTAACAAATGCACAGAAATCCGGCTAGGGCTTATTTTTGGGGTAGGGCTTATTTTCAGGAAAACACGGTATTATGTTTAAAGAAACAATTTCACAAACCATCAGATAAGGCTACTCCGTGACCATTATAGATCAAGACCAAAACATGAATACTGATATCTAAACACAGGCAAAAATAAAAATATAAACCTTGGACCAGGTGTGGGGGCTCATGCTTATAATCCCAGCACTCTAGGAGGCTGAGGCTGCTGGATTGCTTGAGTTTAGGAGTTTGAGACCAGCCAGAGCAAGAGTGAGACCCTATTTCTACTAAAAACAGAAAAACTAGCTGAGCATTGTAATGGGTGCCTGTAGTCCCAGCTGCTGGGGAAGCTGAGGCAAGAGGATCACTTGAGCCCAAGAGTTTGAGGTTGTTATGAGCTATGATGATGGCGTGGCACTCTACCCAGGGCAAAAGAGTGAGACTTTATCTCAAAAAATAAAAAACGAGCCTTGGCACCCGTACCTCAGTGAGTAGGGGTGCCAGCCACGTACACCAAAGCTGGGGTTTGAGTCCAGTCCTGGTCTGCTAAACAACAATGACAACTGCAACTAAAAAATAGCTGGGCTTTGTGGCAGGTGCCTATAGTCCCAGCTACTTGGGAGGCTAAGGCAAGAGAATCACTTAAGCCCTAGAGTTTGAGGTTGCTGTGAGCTGTGACACCAGCACACTCTACCCAGGGTGATATACTGAGACTCCTCAAAAAAAGAAAAAATAAAATAAAAAATGAGACAAAACCAAAAAATAGAAAAACTAGCCAGCCATGATGGCAGATACCTGTACTCCCAGCTACATGAGAGGCTGAGGCTAGAAGATTGCTTAAGCCCAAGAGATTGAGGCTGCTGTGAGCTACGATGATGCCACAGCACAGGGTGATAGACTGAGACTGAAAAAAATAAAAAATAATATATATGTGTATGTATGTGTAAACTTGTCCAAACCACAAAAATGATAAAATATCTTCCTAGTTTGGCCAATATGAATAACTGCAGCTGCTTTGCCAATCACGATTTTAGCTTTGCTTCATTCCTCCCACTTAAGCAACTCGAGAGGCTGGAACAGAAGGATTACTCAAGGCCAGGAGTTGGAGACCAGCCCAGTCAACATAGACCTTGTTGCTACAAATTTTTTTTTTAATTAGCCAGGCATGGTGATATGTGCCTGTCATCCCAGCTACTTGGGAGGCTGAGGCAGAAGGATCTCTTGAGCCTAGTGGTTCAAGGCTGCAGTGAGCTATGATTGTTCCACTGTACTCCAGCCTGGGTGACAAAGAGAGACCCTATTTCTAAAAAACAAAAAAATACTGTAAGAGAGGAAAAGAACTTCTTTCTACTCTCTCTCTTTTTTTTTGAGACAGAGTCTTACTATGCTGCTCTCGGTAGAGTGCCGTGGCGTCACAGGTGACTGCAACCTCAAACTCTTGGGCTTAAGTGATTCTCTTGCCTCAGCATCCCAAGTAGCTGGGACTACAGGTGCCCGCCACAATGCCCGACTATGTGTTGTTGTTGTTGTTGCAGTTGTCGTTGTTGTTTAGCAGGCCCAGGCCAGGCTCGAACCCTCTAGCCTCATTGTATGTGGCCAGTGCCCTTTTTTTTTTTTTGTAGAGACAGAGTCTCACTTTATTGCCCTCAGTAGAGTGCAATGGCATCACACTGCTTACAGCAACCTCCAACTCCTGGGCTTAGGCGACTCTCCTGCCTCACCCTCCTGAGTAGCTGGGACCACAGGCGCCCACCACAATGCCCAGCTATTTTTTTGGCCAGGGCTAGGTTTGAACCTGCCACCCTTGGTATATGGGGATACGGGGCAGGCGCCCTACCCACTGAGCCACAGGGGCCACCCTACTATCTTAATTTCTGTAGCTGGAACTAAGGATTAAAATGATGGAAGACAAATTTACAGGAAAAAGTGTACACATTGTATTTATTTATTTATTGTAGAAACAGTCAAAAAAAAAAGAAACAGTCTCATTTTATCGCCCTCAGTAGAGTATTGTAGCATCACAGCTTACAGCAATCTCCAACTCCTGGGCTTAGGTGATTGATTCTCTTGTCTTAGCCTCCCGAGTAGCTGGGACTCCAGGTGCCTGCCACAATGCCCGGCTATTTTTTTGTTGCAGTTTGAACCTGCTACCCTCAGTATATGGGGCCAGGTCCAATGAACCACAGGCACCACCCTACAAATTTTTGCGTGTACACGGGAAACTTGAAAAGGAAAATGAAAGGCCCCAAAGTTTTTTACACAAAGAACAATCAGTTGTGGGAATGTAACAAGACAAAGAAGCTTAAATAAGGGGTAGTATATTGTGGGACAGTGACTAGGAAATATACAGAGGAAACTGATGAAGAGAGGGTTATTTTACTAGATTTGTTTGTACAGGTTCATTCCGAGAGTCTTGGTCTCTGATGATAAGAATGTACAGGGAGGGGGGGCTTTCCATGGGAAATTTTATGACTTGCTTTTAGGTAGAAAGGGGAAGGTCATAGATCCTTGCCTACATCTGCTATTTCTCAAATGCCTTCAGCACAAAATAACCAACATGACAACCTGGTGTATTTGGGGGTGGCATATTATGAACCCTCTCAATAACCAATCATAGGACTGTGCCAATTCTTCTCCAGAGCCAGAGTAAAGCCCCAGATCCTTGAACTCTCCCCAAATTATCCAACACAAGTCAAATCCTATAAAAGCCTCCTGGCAAACACCACCAGGAATTTTATTTATTTATTTATTGAAACAGAGTCTCACTCTGTCATCCTGGGTAGAGTGCAGTGGCATCATAGCTACAGCAACCTCAAACTTTAGGCTTGAGTGATATTCTTGCCTCAGCCTCCAGAGTAACAGGGACTATAGGTGCCTGTCATGATTCCTAGCTACTTTTTCTATTTTCAGTAGAGAGGGGATCTCACTCTTGCTCAGACTGGTCTCAAACTGGTGAGCTCAAACAATCCACCAACCTAGGCCTCCCAGAGTGCTAGGATTATAGGCATGAGCCACACACCCCGCCTGCTGGGAAGCATTGATGTTTATGAGTAGGGCAAGAGGCAGCTCAAAGAGATCCTGGTATCGAAGATCTGTACAAAGTAAGAGGGGCTAGCCTGGCACATGGCGTGTACTTGCAGTCCCAGCTACTTGAGAGAGTGAGGCAGGAGGATCACTTGAGCCAAGGTGTTTGAGGCCAGCTTGGTCAACATAGTGAGGCCCCCATCTCTGAAAAAAAAAAAAAAA